>NC_080164.1:24521994-24877213 GCF_950295315.1 Erinaceus europaeus
TCTTACAGCTTTTTTACCCAATATACTTGGATCAATTGCTTCACAGTTAGCATATATAAAATAAGTGAGTGAATGAATGACTGTCAATCATACTGACTTTGATCATTTTCCAGCATAGTTGTTTGTTCATTATACTAATCACATAAGATTCTGTTAATGCATTGAAGAGACATTTAACAAGCATAAAGAAGAAATGAGACCCTGGGAAGCAGAGAAAACTAATGCATCATTTGACATTGACAATGAGTATAGACATTACCTGTCTGCAGAGGCATTTTCTTATCTCATAGCCAACAAAACATCTTTGATATACCAATAGATGTTAATAAAGAGGGTAGCCATTAATTAAATGATCAGTTCTACCTTTGAAAATGAAACTGCTGCGGTTGGGGAGGTGGCACAGTAGATAAAACATTGGATTCTCAAGCATGCGGCCCCAAGTTCAATCCCCAGCAACACATATACCGATTGATGTCTGGTTCTTTATCTCTCTCTTCCTATCTTTCTCATAAATAAATAAATTATAAAAAAAAGAAAAGAAAATGAAACTGCTATGTATAATCCACAAGGCCACTGATCTTTAAGTAAAACCAATCATTGGTCAAATACACAGTTTCAAGAGAATGGAATTCAGGATTCTGTGTCCTCAAAGGCAGCCAAGTTCTGAGTATGAACAAGGAGAGAACTATTAATTTCAGCATGTTTTCCATTTTACAGTGTCTATAATAATTATGTATATATGTGTTAAAGTTTGTGTATGTGTATATAGTATGTATAGCCAGAATTTCTTTTACATGTACTCAAGAGCTGCATGCAGGCAAGATGAACAGGTCTGAGAAATACAAAAGGAAATGCAAAGGATGGCTCCCTAACTGGCATCTGACTTCTTTGTTGTTTTTTTCTGTACCCTTTGTGAAAACACTTTGTCTGAGGATGACAGCATTTCATCACTTTTTGGAGATTAAAGTCCACTTTCAAATACTACTTCCAGCACTCTTCAAATGTGACAGCTGAGTAAAAAATTCAATAAAAATCCCTAAAAGTGGGATGCCAATTAGTCCAAAAGATGCCAAGATTTTCTTGGGCACAACAGGGAGGGCTCTAGGACTGTTTAAATGGCAGATATTCCATAGTGCTTCTTTCTTCCCTAATCCTACCAACTTTTGAATCTTTTTCATTTCATTTGTGTGTGTGTGGCAGGGGGGAGAAGGTAGGGGTAGGGAATAGGAATGGGTTCATTGCAATACCCAATCTGAACTATTCAATCAACTTAGAGCCATATTTTTATTGAATAATGCACCAAAATCACAATTAAGCTTAGAACATCTATTTCAAGTTACTTGGATTTTAAATTGAAAGATTCAGAAGTAAAATTCTCCATTAATGTTTAATATTAAGATTGATGTTAGAATTTATGCAACAATGAGATAATTTCAGCTTCTAATAACTGCTCATAAACTTATATGCATAAGGTACATATATGATAATCTAAATTAATATGTCTATGTTTCCTCAAATACTCATAATTCTTAAGTCTCCTAATTCAAAATGTTATAACAGTAATTAAATAGCTATCAAATCATCATTATATTTAGTGAACTGTAGATAGTAAAAATAAGTATTATCTGGTAGCTATATTTTGAGTTAGATTCAAAGATTTGGTAGGTAAGGATGGAGCAGGACTATGAGAGAATAGAACTAGTAGACCCATTGCGAATTGGTTCTTAGAGGGAGGAAGGAGGAAAATCTCTATAAGTGGATGTTCTGAAATAGCAAAAGAATACACACCACAAAACAGGGTGTCTTTAGACAGTTATGAAGATAACTTAATTCAGGAAGAAAAAGTAGGGATATAAAAATAATATATATCAACTGAATATAACACACACACTGGGATGTAGAATAGATTAAAGTTGGTTGATAGAATCAGAATTTATCCAATTCATATTAAACTGATACTAATCTTTCATGATAGCTAATGTAGTTCAAGGGATATTAAAGAAATATTAGTGCATGAAAGTGCTTCAAACCTCACAGGATCAGAAGAAAAAGGTAGTGTTGGTAGTAGACAATGTGGCAAGAGGATTTTAATTGTCAGGAGTTCATAAGGACTCAGCTGTAGTGTTATCACTGAGCCATGCTGGTATTTTGCAAGAAAAAACAACACAGCAATTCTGAAACAAAGGAGCAGATCTGTTCTGAGTTTGCTTTGTTGGTCATGACACAGTTTACTCTGGAGAAAACTATCTGGCATATCTGAGAACAGAGTGAGTAAAGCTGGGTCACACTCTGAGAAGAGCAACAGAATATTTTCACATTAAAAATCATGTTAAGGAGGAACATTTGAAACTGGAGGGATCAGAGTTAGTTCACTGGGGAGGGAGTGTGCCTTGCCAGAAGTGAGGCCCAGATTCAAGTCCATACATCGCATTGATGGTATCATATCATCTGAAGAAACTTCAGGGATGTGGTGCTTGTTTCTGTTTTTTTTTTTTTTTTTTAAGTCCAAAGTAGTAAAATTGTGCATTCAGGAGGTCCTAGCAAACATACAGATAGGTATATAGGTAGACAGACAGACAGACAGATAGATAGACAGATATATAGATATAGCTAGATAGACAATAAACTATAGACAAGAGAAAGATAGAAAGACAAAAGGAAAGAAATAAAGAAAGGAATAAGGGATGGAGGGAGGGGAAGAAGGAGGGAGGAAGGAAGGAAGGAATGAAAAAAGAAAAAAAGGAAAGAAAGAAATTAAAATGGTCTAGAAGAAATAAGACTCTGGATTATGTGATAATTCTGTGTGTCTGACAGACTATCATACTGATGAATATGTAGAAAAATGTTTTGTCCATACAAAAAATAGAGGAATCCTTAGTGTGTGTGTGTGTGTGTGTGTGTGTGTGTGTGTGTGTGTTTATGTGTGTGTTTTAAACTGCAGATAAAGATATGTTGAGGGACTGGGAGGAAGATGGCGGACTGAGAAGCTGCTAACAGAGAGTGCTCTGATCGCATTGTCGGCAACAGTAGGATTTTCTGCCTTTAGCAGGCCAGTCAACAAGGGGTGACACCAAAGAGGTGATTATAATTTAATTTGGGTTAAGAATTAGAGTAAAGGTGACACGGACTAGCGGGGCTCCAGACTTCCCAGGTGGCGCCGGGCAAGGCGAGTGCGCCGGGCATTGTCCTCCGCCCGGGAAGGCGGCTCCTCCGCCAGTTGCAGAGTGCAGCGGGCAGAGGACCCGGAGAGAGCACTTTAGCTCGGGGGCTTTCTCTTGGGAGTCTCCAAGGTCCACCGCGACCCTGAGGGCGAATCCAAAGACTTCTTGAGTATAGCTCTCATTGGATCAAAGGACTTGGAGCTAGTTTTCATTTTCGAGAAATCCTTTAAAAAAGTCTGGAAGGGGGGGTTTCCCGGAGGATGGCGGACTGAGAAGCTGCTAGACTCTGAGCTCCGAACACACTCCCCTGGTGACAATAGGATTTTCTGCCTTTAGCAGGCCAGTCAATAAGGTGTACTTAGACACCAAGGAGGTGACTATAACTTAATTTGGGTTAAGAATTAGAGTAAGGAAAA
Source organism: Erinaceus europaeus (assembly GCF_950295315.1). Classification (NCBI taxonomy): domain Eukaryota; kingdom Metazoa; phylum Chordata; class Mammalia; order Eulipotyphla; family Erinaceidae; genus Erinaceus; species Erinaceus europaeus. Next base: position 24,525,572 of record NC_080164.1, read on the forward strand.
AAATTCATTTTTATTCCTTTTAATTTTCAAGCATACATCCTTCCTGCCGCCCCCCCCCCCCATAAGCAGTCCCTGGGACCAGCTCCTAGCAGGATACCCCATACCACCAAACAGGGTGTTTTTTTTTTTTTTAATTCACTGATACACATTTGGGAGTTCCTTGCACTGCTCTTTAATTACAACTCTTCTTCTTATCTTCTCCCTTTTCTCTCTCTTATCTCTCTCTCTTTTTTTTTTTAATCTTGTCATACACTTCTTTCTTCTTTGCCTTTCTGAATTTGTGAATTACTTTGGGAAAGAAATCTGACTCAGAGTGGACTCTCTATGTGTGTATCTCTGCTCTAGTTCCCTTTCCCCTCTTGTTACCCCTAGAATATACACTGGATAGTAGATTTGCATAACTGTCTATTCTTGCTATCCTCTCTTTCTTTTCTCTTTCTTCACTGGGATTTGGTTACTATTTTTTCACAGACTGGAGAAATTGTTTGGCTAACTGGTAACGATTAAACTACTTCAATACTTACTTCAGTTGCTACTGTAATTCTGGAGGTTGGTGAGTGCAATTGCCATAAAGGTATTTAGTACAGTGTTACTTGTACTCAAGACACAACAACTGAGGAACAACAGAGCATAAAAAAAAGAGAGAAACACATAAAAAAATGGGTAGATTAAAAACAAATAAAACTGCTACCCCAATGAATGAAGACAAGAGCCCAGAAGAAACCACAAATCAGTCAGAAGTAACCATAGATAAGAAAAGTATGTAAGCAATAATAAAGTTATTAATCACAGAAATGAAAACAACATTGGAGGAAAGGAATGGCAGTATTAGGGAAACAACAGTGGAAAAATACTGGAACAGTGGAAAACAACTGTGGAAAACAACAGTGGAAAATACTGATTATCTTGAGGTAATTAGAGAACTGAAAGCTGAAATAGCTGTAATGAAGAAAGAAGCTGAGGCAAGGGAAAGCAGACTAACAGAAGCAGAAAACAGAATTAATCAGACAGAGGATGAGTTAGAGAAAATGAAGAAAGAGGTGAAAGAGCTTAAAAAGAGATTGAGAGACACTGAAAACAACAACAGAGACATATGGGATGATCTCAAAAGAAGTAACATTCGTATAATTGGCCTGCCAGAGGAAGAAAGAGAGGAAGGGGAAGAAAACATTCTAGAGGAAATAATACAAGAAAACTTCCCAGACCTGAATAACAGAAAGGATATCAAGGTGCAAGAGGCCCAGAGAGTACCAAACAGAATCAACCCAGACCTGAAAACACCAAGACACATCATAGTCACAATGAGAAGAAGTAAGGATAAAGAAAGGATCCTAAAGGCTGCAAGAGAGAAACAAAAAGTCACATACAGGGGAAAACCCATAAGATTATCTGCAGATTTCTCCACTCAAACTCTAAAAGCCAGAAGGGAGTGGCAAGATATCTATCGAGCCCTGAATGAAAAAGGGTTTCAACCAAGGATAATATATCCTGCTAGACTTTCATTCAAGCTAGATGGAGGGATCAAAACCTTCTTAGACAAACAACAGTTAAAGGAGGCAACCATCACCAAGCCGGCCCTGAAAGAGGTACTAAAAGACCTCTTATAAACAAGAACATCACTATAATACTTGCAATATATCAGAGTAAACAAATTGTTTTTTTAGAAAAATGGCACTACAATACATTAAATCCATAATATCAATAACCGTCAATGGCTTAAACTCACCCATCAAAAGGCACACGGTGGGGGGATGGATCAGAAAACATAACCCAACCATATGCTGCTTGCAAGAATCCCATCTGTCACAACAAGATAAACACAGACTTAAAGTGAAAGGATGGAAAACTATCATACAGGCTAACAGTCCACAAAAAAGGGCAGGAACAGCCATTCTCATCTCAGACACGATAGATTTTTAAATGAAATAAAGTAATAAAAGATAGGCAAGGACATTACATAATGATTAGAGGATCAATCAGCCAAGAAGACTTAACAATTATTAACATCTATGCACCCAGTGAGGGACCATCTAAATACATTAAGCATCTACTGAAAGAATTTCAAAAATACATCAATAGTAATACAGTAATAGTGGGAGACTTCAATACCCCACTCTCACACTTAGACAGATCAACAAAGCAGAGAACCAATAAAGATACAAGAGAATTGAATGAAGAGATCGACAGACTAGACCTCTTGGACATTTTCAGACTCCTCCACCCCAAAAAAGTGGAATACACCTTCTTTTCAAATACACATAACACATACACAAGGATAGACCACGTGTTAAGCCACAAAGACAGCATCAATAAATTCAAGAGCATTGAAATCATCCCAAGTATCTTCTCAGACCACAGTGGAGTAAAACTAACATTTAACAACAAATGGAAAATTATTAAAAGACATAGAATTTGGAAACTAAACAACATGCTCCTTAAGAACCACTGGGTCAGAGACTCACTCAAGCAGGAAATTCAAATGCTACTGGAAACTAATGAAAATGAAGACACAACCTATCAAAATATTTGGGACACAGCTAAAGCAGTACTGAGAGGGAAATTTATAGCCATACAATCACATATTAAACACCAAGAAGAAGCCCAAATGAACGACCTTACTGCACACCTCAAGGACTTAGAGGAAGAGGAACAAAGGAACCCTAAAGCAACCAGAAGGACAGAAATCACTAAAGTTAGAGCAGAAATAAACAACATCGAAAATAAAAGAGCTAAACAAAAGATCGATGAAGCCAAATGTTGGTTCTTTGAAAGATTAAACAAAATTGACAAACCCCTAGCCAGACTCACCAAACAAAAAAGAGAGACGACTCAAATTAATAGAATTGTAAACGATGGAGGAGATATCACAACTGACACCACAGAAATCCAGAGAATCCTGCAAAACTTCTATAAAGAACTATATGCCACCAAGCTAGAGAATCTGGAAGAAATGGAACAATTCCTAAAACCTATGCACTTCCAAAACTGAACCAAGAAGAACTACAAAATCTAAATGCACCAATCACAGACAAAGAAACTGAAACCATTATTAAGAATCTCCCAAACAACAAAAGTCCTGGACCAGATGGCTTCACAAACGAATTCTACAAAACTTTCAGGAAACAGTTAATACCCATACTTCTTAAGCTATTCCATAAGATTGAAGAAACAGGAATACTCCCTTCCACCTTCTATGAAGCCAACATCACCCTGATACCAAAAGCTGATAGGGACAGAACAAAAAAGGAAAACTACAGACCAATATCTCTGATGAAAATAGATGCCAAAATATTAAACATTATCTTGGCCAACCGGATACAGTAACACATCAAAAAGATTGTTCATCATGACCAAGTGGGACTCATCCCACGAATGCAAGGCTGGTTCAACATCCGTAAGTCAATCAATGTCATTCACCACATCAATAAAAGCAAAGTCAAAAACCACATGATTATCTCAATAGATGCAGAGAAAGCCTTTGACAAAATCCAACACCCATTCATGCTCAAAACTCTACAAAAAATGGGAATAGATGGGAAATTCCTCAAGATAGTGGAGTCTATATATAGCAAACCTACAGCCAACATCATACTCAATGGACAGAAGCTGAAAGCATTCCCCCTCAGATCGGGGACTAGACAAGGCTGTCCACTGTCACCGTTACTCTTCAACATAGGATTGGAAGTTCTGGCCATATCAATCAGGCAAGAGAAAGAAATCAAAGGGATACAGATTGGAAGGGAACAAGTCAAGCTCTCACTATTTGCAGATGATATGATAGTATACATAGAAAGACATAAAGAATCCAGTATAAAAATTACTGGAAGTTATTAGGCAATATAGCAAGGTATCAGGCTACAAAATCAATGTACAAAAATCAGTGGCATTTCTTTATGAAAACACTAAATCTGAAGAAGAAGACATCCAGAAATCACTCCCATTTACTGTTTCAGCAAAACCAATCAAATACCTAGGAATATAGTTGACAAAAGAAGTGAAAGACTTGTATACTGAAAACTATGAGTCGCTACTCAAGGAGATAGAAACTGATACCAAGAAATGGAAAGATATCCCATGCTCATGGATTGTAAGAATAAATATCATCAAAATGAATATTCTCCCCAGAGCCATATACAAATTTAATGCAATACCCATCAAAGTTCCACCAAGCATCTTTAAGAGAATAGAACAAACACTACAATCATTTATCTGGAACCTGAAAACACCTAGAATTGCCAAAACTATCTTAAGGAAAAGAAACAGAAATGGAGGCATCACACTCCCAGACCATAAACAATATTATAAAGCCATCATCATCAAAACAGCATGGTACTGGAACAAAAATAGGCACACAGACCAGTGGAACAGAATTGAAAACCCAGAAATAAATCCCAACACCTATGGGCATCTAATCTTTGATAAGGGGTCCCAAAGGATTAAACGGAAAAAGGAGGCTCTCTTCAATAAATGGTGCTGGGAAAACTGAGTTGAAACATGCAGAAGAATGAAATTGAAACACTTTATCTCACCAGAAACAAAAATCAACTCCAAATGGATCAAAGACATAGATGTCAGACCAGAAAGAATCAAATACTTAGAGGAAAACATTGGTAAAACACTTTCCCACATACACCTCAAGGACATCTTTGATGAATCAAACCCAATTGCAAGGAAGACTAAAGCAGAAACAAACCAATGGGACTACATCAAATTGAAAAGCTTCTGCACATCGAAAGAAATTATTAAACAAACAGAGAGACCCCTCACAGAATGGGAGAAGATCTTCACATGCCAGACATCAGACAAGAAACTAATCACCAAAATATATAAAGAGCTCAGCAAACTTCGCACCAAAAAAGCAAATGACCCCATCCAAAAGTGGGCAGAGGAAATGACCAAAACATTCACCACAGAGGAGATCCAAAAGGCTAACAAACATATGAAAAACTGCTCTAGGTCACTGATTGTCTGAGAAATGCAAATTAAGACGACACTAAGATACCACCTCACACCTGTAAGAATGGCATACATCAAAAAGGACAGCAGCAACAAATGCTGGAGAGGATGTGGGGACAGAGGAACCCTTTTACATTGCTGGTGGGAATGTAAATTGGTACAGCCTCTGTGGAGAGCAGTCTGGAAAACTCTCAGAAGGCTAGACATGGACCTTCCATATAACCCAGTAATTCCTCTCCTGGGGTTATACCCCAAGGACTCCATAACAACCAACCAAAAAGAGGTGTGTAATCCTATGTTCATAGCAGCACAATTCATAATAGCTAAAACCTGGAAGCAACCCAGGTGCCCAACAACAGATGAGTGGCTGAGAAAGCTGTGGTATATATACACAATGGAATATTATGCAGCTATCAAGAACAATGAACCCACCTTCTCTGACCCATCTTGGACAGAGCTAGAAGGAATTATGTTAAGTGAACTAAGTCAGAAAGATAAAGATGAGTATGGGATGATCCCACTCATCAACAGAAGCTGACTAAGAAGATCTGAAAGGGAAACTAAAAGCAGGACCTGATCAAATTGTAAGTAGGGCACCAAAGTAAAAACCCAGTGGTGAGGGGTAGACATGTAGCTTCCTAGGCCAGTGGGGGGTGGGAGTGGGCGGGAGGGATGGGTCACAGTCCTTTGGTGGTGGGAATGGTGTTTATGTACACTCCTAGCAAAATGTAGACATATTAATCAGTAGTTAATTAATATGAGAGGGGGAAATCAATTGTATGTCTCAAAGTTTCTCAAAAGACAAACTGAATCTTTTTAATATATAGGCTATGTAGTTGATATGCGGACTCTCTCAAAAGCCTAGACTAAGTAGATTAGAAGCATCCAATAGCACAGCTATATACAAGATACTGGGTACTGTACAGCAAACCATAACAAAGGGACTTTTCTAAGTTAACCCAATTAACAAATAATGTGATGATAATATTAACTATCGATTGTCTTTTTGAACCCTAAGACAGCAGGAACCCCACATCTTCACTATAGAGCCCCTACTTCCCCAAGTCCTGGAACCCTTGGATAGGGCCCACTTTCCCGTATGCATCTCCCAATCCAAACCAAATAATATTGCATCCGCTGATCACAACCTAACCAAAGCAACGATTGCCACCTCAACATGCTTCACCTCAGACTGTATCCAGAGACTTCACATGTGGAATGACAACCCTTCAACTTCATTACTCGGGTGAGACCTTTCCTTTTATAGTACCCTCTAATTTCATCTCAGGTAGTTTACTTTCTAACAAAGTCCCATAATCTAGATATACACCAGTTTCTGTGAGAGAGAGCTTATGTTCACACGAATCCATAAACTACTGCAAAATATATACCTGAAAGCAGAAGTACACTAGTTTGCAGTGAGTACCTCCCTAACACTTCCTCTCCACTATTCCAAGCTTGGGATCCATGATTGCTCAACAAATTGTTTGGCTTCATATGTTAACTCTCTTTTCAATCACCAGGTTCCAGATGCCACCAGGATGCTGGCTAGGCTTCCCTGGATTGAAGACCCCACCATTATGTCCTGGAGCTCAGCTTCCCCAGAGACACACCTTACTAGGGAAAGAGAGAGGCAGACTGGGAGTATGGACCGACCAGTCAACGCCCATGTTCAGCGGGGAAGCAATTACAGAAGCCAGACCTTCTACCTTCTGCAACCCTTAACGACCCTGGGTCCATGCTCCCAGAGGGCTAGAGAATGGGAAAGCTACCATGGGAGGGGGTGGGTTATGGGGATTGTGTGGTGGGAATTGTGTGGAGTTGTACCCTTCCTACCTTATGTTTTGTTCACTAATCCTTTCTTAAATAAAAAATTAAAAAAAAATAATAATAGTAAAAAAAAAAAAAGATATGTTGAATAAAGGATATGTGAATACCATCTTAATCTGGGGGAAAAACAATTTCTCCAAACACATACATACAGAAACTAGTAGAGAGTGCTAAACTTGACTACATCAAATTAAAGTCAATTGTGACTACAATGTCTATGACCAGTTTCCAAGCAAGTGATAGATGACAAGATGTGATTTATACAGCTCATCACTGAGAAAGGGTAAGTGTTGGGACATTGGAATTCCCAACTTGAATCAGTAAGAATATACCAGACAGCTCAGCATAAGCAATGTAGTTAAAAGCGTTTCACAGAGAAGAAAAGTCACTTGGAAAATAATTACATAATCATTACTAATCAAGAGACAATAACATATTAAGAGAATAATCCACCAAGATCAAGTGGGATTCATCCCTGGGAAACAGGGATGGTTCAACATCCATAAGTCAATAAAGGTAATCCACTATATCAGCAAAAAGAAAGATAAAAATAACATGACTTTATCAACTGATGCAGAAAAAGCATTTGACAGGGTGCAACACCCATTTATGACAAAGGCCCTTGAGAAACCTGTAGTCAATGGGGGAGAAATTGAAAGCTTATCTCTTAAAATCAGGAACTAGACAAGGATGCCCACTCTCACCATTTTTATTCAACACAGTCCTAGAAGTCCTTGCCATCACATCAGAAAAAAAAGAGTTATCAAAAGAATCCAAATTATAAAGAATGAAGTTAAACTCATTATTTGCAGATGATATGCTGGTATACCTAGAGGACCACAGAAACTCTGCCAAGAAACTACTGGAAATCATCAATAAATTCAGTAAAGTAGCAGGCTACAAAATCAATACCCATAAATCTGTGGCATTTCTTTATGCAAAGGATGGGTCAGAAGAAACAAAACTGAAGAAAGCAATAAAATTTACAAATGAACCCAAGAAGATCAAATACCTAGGAATGACTCTAATAAAGGATGTAAAGGACCTTTTCAAGGAAAACTATAAGAAACTGTTAAAAGAAATAGAGGATGACACATAGAAATGGAAGAACATTCCTGGGAGAATAAATATCATTAAAATGGCAGTTCTGCCAAAAGCAATCTATAGATTCAACACAATCCCTATTAAAATCCCAATTACATATTTCAAGAAAATTGAACAGATTATTCAAAAATTCATGTGTAACTTTAAAAATCTACTAATAGAAAAAGCACTCCTAGAGAAAAATGGAGGCATTACAATAACCCAACTTCAGGTTATATTACAAAGCAATAGTAATCAAAACAGTATAGTATTGGAACAAAAAATGGTCATATGGACCAATGGAATAGGTTAGAGAGTCCATAATTCAATCCATACATGTACAGCTACCTCATATATGACAAAGGGGCCAAATCTTCCCATTCACAAAAGAAAATCTCTATAACAAAGTTGTGGGCAGAGTTGGGCAGCCACATATAGAAAAATGAAACTAGACCACCAATTAACACCATATACCGAAATTAACTCAAAATAGATCAAAGATCTGGATATCAGACCTGAAAGTGTAAAATATATAGAAGAATATATTGGTGAAACATTTCATGACATTAATACTGAAGACATATTTGGAGAATTCATCCCATGGGCAAGGGAAAGAAAAACAAGATTGAAGAAATGGGACTGTATCAAATTTAAAAGTTTCCATACATTAACAGAAAACTCCATAAACTGGAAACCCAGCAAACGGGAGAATATATTTGCACATCATACTTCAGACAAGTGGTTGATATCAAACATCTATAAATAACTTATACAGTTGAACAAAAATAAAAATAAACACTAAATAAAAAGTGGGCAAAGGACATGAATAGATAGTTCTCCAAAGAAGAAATATGCTCGGACCACAGATACATGCAGAAATGCTCTAATTCACTCATCAGAGTAATGCAAATTAAAACCACATTCAGATACTACCTCACACCTGTAAGAATGGCCTTCATAACAAAACAGGAGAGGATAAATGTTGGGAAGGATGTGGAGAGAAAGGAACTCTAATATATTGCTGGTGGGAATGCAAAATGGTACAACTATTATGGAGAACAGTATGGAGAATCCTTAAGCAAATACAGATGGAAATACCTATGACCCAGCAATACCACTCCTAGGCATTTATCCAGAAGAGATAATACCGCTAATACAAAGGGATATATGTCCCCATATGTCATAGCTGCATTTCTGTCAGTAGCAAAAGTTTGGAAGCAACCAAAATGTCCCTCGACAGATGACTAGATAAAAAAGTTATGGGACATCTACTCAATGGAGTACTACTCAGCAATAAAAAGTGATTTTACATTCTTTGGGATAAAGTCTATGAAACTCAAGAACATTATACTTAGTGAACTAAACAAAGAGGTAAAGAAAGCTACAGGATGGTTTCACTCACATGTGGAATTTAGAGAACTGAACACACATATTTAAAATGAACAACCTGACACAATACAACCCATATTTAAATTGGAAAACTATAGTGGTTACCTGGGGGGAGGGAGGAGGACACAGATTTTCGGTGGCTAGAAAGATGTGAAATTCTAGTCCTATCACTGTTTAGTCCTATCATGATTAATATGACATGTCGGAGGGGGTTTAGATTTAATATCTCAAGCTCTCTAACTGCCTAGACCATAGCCCTAAGCACAAATACTAGCTTTTCCTTATACATTTACTGTATTAGATTTGCATGATGATCAACTCTGATAATGGTATTAGAGTGCTCATGGAGCTCTAAAAATGTATCTGAAAATATAGCTCTGTAAACATCTAAATCAACTACAGCTTAGGTCAGACAGATCAAGACCTTTTGGCCTTGTAAGTTTCTAAAATACAAAGATGTTCTGATACCACGAAGGTTCAAAGCATAGTGAAGTAAAGTATAGTAATATAGATACTAACCATTGGATTATCATAGAAAACAACCCCTCCCAACTAACCTGGTTATAATAATTAATTATTGATATTTAACTCTTTCTAAGACTATGGGAAACCCCTTGCATTTTCTTTAAGACCTCCATTTCTCCTAGTCCTAGGACTATGCCCATACTTCTTAATATTCCTTCTCTATGATTCTTTACCACTATACCACCTTTGTAGCCTATAACCAAATTACTACTGGTGCTGCCACCCCCACATTATGCTGCTGCTATAATCCTACTGTAGACTTCAACCAGAGGTACCAAGCCTGAGAAAGTCAATCTCACAACTCTTCAAATCTGGTGAGAACTTTCCTAACACATAGAACTATCTACAACCATGTTAGATGGCACGTCATTTAACTAAGTAACAGATACCAGATTAGGCTAGGGTTTAGGGTACTGGATACGAGTGTACACATATACATAAACAAGGGGCACTTAAAAGCCAGCAAAAAGGACTAAAAATATCATTATTTTGATGAATTTTTAGTGAAAGTAAAGTTATAATTTTTGCCCAGCATGGGCAACTGTACAGATTATTTAATTGAAAAATTATTTTTAAAATTATAACTATATCACAATCCCAATATAAGAAATCTCAAACTTCAAATGACTATCAACTAACTTAGCCTTTCTGTTTACAGCTATCCCATGACACTAAAACTCATCTCCATCGGCTGCCTCTGAAGGCATGTACATTGTGCCAGAATTGAGATATTTGCATCTCCACATTTAAATCTGGGCAGGCAATCTGACTCAGGATTACTTATCTGTCACTCTTCACTGGACTTATTTGTCTTTCCTTCCTCTGAGTCCTTTCAATTCCTCTCTGAACATCTTTGAGAAATGTTACCATAGCTTTCAATCAACCAGGTGAGTTTAACTTGAAACAACAAATACATGGCCAGTTTTATTTACTAGTGTGAAAAGCAGGAAGCTGCATCAGATACCATGATGCGAGCTGTCTAGTGAGAGTGAGACATCACCCTGGAGTCATTTCTTAGATGCCCACAGAGTGCTGTGGGATGGCAAGGGCTTAGTGGTGGCATGTGAATGTCACTTGAATTGCTGGGAAGAAAAATGCAACAGAAGGAACAAAAGGGCAATTGAGTAATTCACTAAAATCTTTGCATGTCTTTCACACTCTGCATTCCAAATGCTTTTTTCCTTTTCCCTCCTTTCCTTCTTCTCTTCCCTTTTCCTTCCTCCCTTCCTTCCTCCCTCCCTCCCTCCCTCCCTCCCTTCCTTCCTTCCTTCCTCTTCCTTCCTTCCTTCCTTCCTTCCTTCCTTCCTTCCTTCCTTCTTTCCTTCCTTCTTTCCTTCCTTCTTTCTTCTTTCCTGCCTTTGGAGCACTGTTTAGTTCTGGTAGTGGCTGATACTGAACCTAGGACCTCTTGCATACAATTACTAAGCTCTACCAGTGTGATATCTTCCTGGTCCTAAATGCCGTTTTCTCAAGCTTTGCCTATCTATGTCTTGGTGGACATAGATGAACAAAAAAACAAAAGAAAGACAATGCCAGCTAAAGAGTGTGGCACATTCAAGCTGCTGGATGAAGAAAGCAGGATACAAGGTCAGATGAGAATGCTGAGTGAGCACTGGGCTAACTGGCAACCAGATAGAGGATGGAGGGGCTGATATGCACAGCTCAGGACATTGGCCTATGTTCCTGGGAAGACTTGGGTCACACTCACCTCCTCCATGAGGCAGGTTCAGGATGCACATTACTAGCTCATCTTTTATTCATGTGGTGTGGAAACAGTCTGCTTATAAAATAGAGTGGGTACCACCTGAGAAGGCAACAAAGTAGAGAGCATTAGAGCAAATAAAGCAGCAGCAGGTTCGTTCTATTTATTCAGGTCCCAGCTTTGGTCGCTGAGCAGGAAAAAAAAATGGAAAGTTCACTAGATGTGCGTTTTATTACAAAGAAATCATTGTATAGTTGTATGAGCTAAGGATGGCAGTTATGCATTATGTGGGAATTTATTCGCATATTTCCAGCACTCTTGGCGAGTTACAAAATGGTAGCTGCTATTACAGTCATTGTATCAAAGAAACTGAGCTAGTCATGCAAGGGAATGCAACTTTGAGCAGCTTGCACAACAAATTCCATGTTGAATCCCTAACTCCCAACATGGCAGTATTCAGAAATGGGATCTGTGGCAGGCAATTAGAAATTTAGGTGGAATTCTCCTGAGTAAGATTAGTGGCATTAATAGAGTCTTTCTGAGATGCTACTTTTCCTCCCACCATGTGAGAAACAGCCAGGAGCCCACATGCAAAATGGGAGCCAATCAGCAGGCACCACAATGATGGGTTTCCCACCTTCCTAGAGTGGGAACCATGAGAAATTAACGTGTGTTCTGTAAATCGCTCAGTTGACATTATTCCAATAGGTCATCCAGACCATGTAACCCAAGGTAGTTAAGCTAAACTAAGCAGTTCTGAAAACTAGACTAGAATTCCGTTACTAGTCTAAAACTTCTTTTTTCTTGTATTATACTGAGTGGTCATGGCTAATTTACTATGATTACTATTTATGATTACTATCTGTCATAAATAAATATTTACAGGGCCCATATAGCTAACAAAAATGTTTTTCACAAGCTATATGTAAAGGCTTGACGGTGTTATATGAGCAGCTAGAGAGTGTGATTTCTAAACAACTATTTCTAATTATTATTTTTTATTTCATTTCGGAGCTTCTTGCACCTGCTTAATTGCACTATTCCCAGTAGAGTATTTATTTTTTAATTTTATTTATTTATTTATTGGATAGAGACAACCAAAAACTGAGAGAGAAGGGTGAGATAGGGAGAGAGACAGAAGGACACTTGCAGTTCTGCTTCAACTACTTACAAAGCTTTCCCCTTGCAGGTGGTGACCAGGGCCTCTCAAACATGTCCCTGTGCATAGTTAAATGTGCCCTCAGTCAGGTGCACCACCACTCAGACTTTGTGTGTGTTTTTTTTTGCTTTTCCCAATCCCAGTGGATTCTTCTCCCTTTTTATTCCCTTTTCATTATAAAGAAGAGAGAGAGACAGACAGACCTACAGAGAGAGAGAGAGAGAGAGAGAAAGGGAGAGAGAAAGAGAAAGAGAGAGAGAGAGAGAGAAAGATGCCAAGCCATCACTGCACCTATGCTTGTGGTTTTGGGGACCCAAATATGGGTCCTTCCTTGCACATGGGAGAGTGTGCACTCTACTGGGTGAGCTATCTCCTGGACTCTTTTTGTGATCCCAACAGGAGTCTGGTACTATTAGCATACAAATGACATCAGCCTGAGGTGGGGATACAGAAGGGAATGTGTAAACACCCTGACTTGGAGTAGCCCACTCTGTTTGTCTGCCACTTCTTCTCTTGGTCAGAAGCACCTTGACAGAGATGCTCCAGGTATCTGCCATGGCTACTTCTCCTGGGAACTGAACACGTGTGACTCTGCTAGCTGGTAAACTTTTAGACCCCTCTACAGCCATGAGTAATTTTTACCTCAGCTGATACTTATTTATCTTATGGGACTAAACTTTTGATAACTACACTCCGGTTTTATGGACCTAGTATACTCTGAACCCTTGATAATTGCTTATTTTGCCTTTTACCTGTTTCACCCTAATAAACCTAGTATTGTTTAAACCCATTTCCAGCTCCCTGTTGTGAATCCTGAAGCACTGCACTCATAACTGATTTTAGGTTAAATAACAGACTCTAATTAAAATTATTTTTAACAATGCATGAAGTAAAAAAAATCACACATATATGTGCATAGATAAGCATATATAATTGAATTTTTTCACTAGGATTTGATTGGTCTTTGTGCATGATCCCACCACTCCTGGTGGATGATTTTTATTATTTTTATTGGGGGGCTAATGGTTTACAGCAAACAATAGGTACTGTTGTTGTTACATGTGTAAAATTTTTCAGTTTTATGCGAAATAACCTCACCCCCAACCCAGGTTCTCCTCATTCACTGCGCACTAGATCCAGAACCTGCCCCACCCCGAACACACACATCATAGTCCTTTATTTGGTGCAATACACCAAACTCACTCCGAGTTCTGCTTTTTGTTTTCTCTTCTTTCTCAACTCCTATAAAGTGAGATTATTCCATATTAACTTTTCTTTCTAGCTTATCTCATTTAACTTGATTCTTTCAAGCTCTATCCAAGATGGGTCGAAGAAGGTGAATTAATCATTTTAATAGCTGAGTAGTGTTCCATTGTGCATATATATCACAACTTTCTCAGTAAGTCTTCTGTTGTTGGCCACGTGGGTTGCTTTCAGGTTTTAGATATTACACATTATGCTGCTATGAGTGCAGGTATACAAAGATCTTTTTGGATGGGTGTGTTTGGTTCCTTAGGCTATATCCTCAAGAGAGGAATTGCAGGGTCATAGGATAGGTCCATTTCTAGCCTTCTGAGAGTTCTCCAGATTGCTCTCCATGGGGTTGGACCAATTCACATTCCCACCCATAGTACAGGAGGTTTTATTCATCCCCACAACCTCTCCAGCATTTATAGTTGCTATTGTTTCTGATGTATGACATTCTCATAAGCGTGAAGTGGTATCTCATTGTTATCTTTATCTGTATTTCTCTGATAATCAAAAACTTGGAGTATTTTTTTTATATGTCTGGAGAGAGGTACCACAGCACCCATCACTGTTTATGGAACTTCCCTGTTGCATGTGGTGATTGATGGCTTAAACCCAGATCCTTGCACATGGTAAAGCGTATTCCCTATTGAATAAACTATCACCTGGATCCACATATTCAAAACTGTATAAAGATATATCTCCAATAGTTTATATAAGCTAACTTATATAATGACATACGCCTGTTCATCATTAAAAATGGTATTTCTTTTTGATATACTGTAGGACATTAGACTTGAACCTGTGATCACTAAATTAAAAAAAAACATTTCATTAACAACAACAAAAATATGCTACAAGCTTTTTTTTTTCTTTTATAAAGTTTTCCAGTTATGTTTATGCCAGTGTAGCAAAGCAGACTAGAGCACTGCTCAGCTCTGGTATATTATTGAACCCAGTAGTCTCTGGGGCCTCAGACATTTATGTCCTATGTTCTGATGTTAAGCTACCTTCCTCATCCTCATGAGCAGCATGAAATCAAGAAATTGTTTTTAAAGATAGAAAGTTGGCCAGGGAGATAAATCAGTGTGTTACAACACAGAACTAGCTTGCCTGAGGCCTTAGAAGTTGTATGTTGATTCACCAATACTGATTTATTGGCTTTGCTCATTCTCCTCCTCTTCTCCTCCCTCCTCCTCCTCCTTCCCAAACTTCTCTTTCCTCTTTTTAATTCTCTTTCATAGAAAATAAAGGGATATTTTAAGTCCCAATGAAAGTTATATTTAAAGAGTATGAAGTCTTTCCTTATTGCAGTCAACATAGTTATCTGAGTGAACATTTTCATGTAGCAAATTATGATACATTCCTCTTAGGTGAAATAACCTAGGTGCACAGTGGGCAAAAAAGTAGACAAACCATGAGGGAAAGGTGAGTATCATTTGTATTTGCCGATACCCCTTTGGGAAGATACCTAAGTGCCAACTACCTTATCTATCCAAGTGGAACATGTGTAGAAAAGATAGGTTGACCTTTGTTAGTGTTCTGGGACCATCAACACATCACAAAAGGTGTGGTTCCTACAGTCTAAACAGACCATCAGCTTGGCTTCAGGTGACAATATTTTTCCATTTGTATCCAGGAGGCACGAGTTATACAAATAGACTATTTCTTTCATGACCTGCTTTCCTACATAGTCCTCCTGCCCTCAGTGCTAGAACAGTAGGTCAAATAAATCCCTGGGGCAAGAAAGAGAGTACCTGGTTGTCACCATTGTTGTTGTTGTTATTATTATTATTATTTACTTTGATGGTTGCAGTCAGTTATCAGACTAAAGATAAATAGGATACTGATTTATTTTGGCTACATCAAAATAAGTTCTTGAATTCAATCTGAATCATCAAAGATTCTCCCTAGCTGATTTCTTCAGATATTTTCAACTGGTCATGATTCCCACTGGCAAGTGTACATTGTCACTTTGAGAACCTATGAAAACCTACTACTCTGGTCCTGATCACTGACTTGTTCCATGCCTTATTATCCCCAAACCACTTTTATCTCCATTACATCCTTTTTTTTTATTCAGTGAGAAAAACATTTCTTAGCACTTTGAGCATTTTGACTAATACATTTGCCAGTTGCTGCTGTATTACACTGTGTATGAATTAGTTTCATTTATCATCTCAAGATAGCTTATGAGCACAATTCAAGGTCAAAATCGCTTTAACTCTCCATGTTCAACCTGTACACAATTTCATGAAAATCCATATTAAATATCATCTTTTGTCATCATAATGGGATTGGCTGTCGTGGATCGTGAGTGAAAGTTGTATTTTGTCTTCTGCAATATAATTTCATACTTTGAATAGCACATCATTTTACTACGTGACAAGAAAGTCCACAAAATATTCCGGACCTCTCATGAACCGAGAAAGTACCTTGTAGAATTAGGGAGATCAAATGTCTCTTCAGTTTACACTGATATGCTTACTGCAGACTCATTTTATTTTTATTGATATTTTCATGGTTTGTGATAGCACATTTAGTGTTTGTATTTACAACAGCCTCTCAGTTTCACTCACAGCTTTGTGGCTATAATAAAGATATAGTTTCGGGGGGTTCCGAGAAGATGGCAGACTGAGAAGTGGCTAGTGGCTGAGCTCTGACCACATCTCCTGGAAACGGTAGGATTTTCTGCCTGTAGTAGGCCAGCGATAAGGGGTCCTAGCGGTGACACCAAGGAGGTGACTATTACTTAATTTGGGTTAAGAATTAGAGTAGGAAAAAAGGGGAAAAAATTTTTTTTCTTCCTTTTAATTTCTAAGCATACCTCCTTCCCCCCACCCCCACCAGTCCCTGGGGACCAGCTCCTAGCAGGATACCCTGCTAGGAGCTCCTTTTCTATACCAAATTCCTGTCCCAACAGGGAGTATCATTAATTCTAAGTCTATACCCTTCTGAAACCTCTGGCCTTTTTTCTTTCTAAGTAGCCAACCCCCCCACCTCACCCCGCATAGCTAATTAAATAATTAAAAATAAATACATAAAAAACCCTTTCCTTTCACTGACCTTTTATTACTGTTCTTTTTCTTATCTTTTTCTTTTTTCTCTCTCTCTTTCTTTTTTTTTTCTTTTTCTCATTCTTGTCATCCTTTCTTCCTTAATCCTACAGCTTCCAAAGTCACAGCCCCCAGCCACCACACCACCAAACAGTGTGCTTTTTTGAATTCACTGATACACATTTGGGAATTTCCTTTCACTGCTCTTTAATTACAGCTCTTTTTCTTATCTTTTCCCTATCTCTCTCTTGCCTCTTTTTTTTTTTTTATCTTGTCATACACTTCTTCCTTCTTCTTTGCCTTTCTCAATTTGTGAATTATTTTTGGGAAGATATCTGACTCAGAGTGGACTCTCTATTTATGTATCTCTGCTCTAGTTCCCTTTCCCCTCTTTTTACCCCTAGAATATACAGTGGATAGTAGATTTGCATAACTGTCTATTCTTGCTATCCTTTCTTTCTTTTCTCTTTTCTTCACTGGGATTTGGTTACTATTTATTCACGGACTGGAGAAATTGTTTGGCTAACTGGTAATGATTAAACTGCATCAATACTTGCTTCAGTGGCTACTGTAATTCCTGAGGTTGGTGAGTGCAATTGTCATAAAGGTATTTAGTACAGTGTTACGTGTACTCAAGACACAACAACTGAGGAACAACAGAGCATAAAAAAAAGGAAACACATAAATCAAAAAAATGGGTAGATCAAAAACAAATAAAACTGCTACTCCAATGAATGAAGACAAGAGCCCATAAGAAACTACAAATCAGCCAGAAGTAACCATAGATAAGAGAATTATGCAAGCAATAATAAACTTATTAATCACAGAAATGAAAACAACATTGGAGGAAAGGAATGGCAGTATTAGGGAAACAACAGTGGAGACCCCCAAGGAAAATACTGATTATCTTGACGCAATTAGAGAACTGAAAGCTGAAATAGCTGTAATGAAGAAAGAAGCTGAGGCAAGGGAAAGCAGACTAACAGAAGCAGAAAACAGAATTAATCAGACAGAGGATGAGTTAGAGAAAATGAAGAAAGAGGTGAAAGAGCTTAAAAAGAGATTGAGGGACACTGAAAACAACAACAGAGACATATGGGATGATCTCAAAAGAAGTAACATTCGTATAATTGGCCTGCCAGAGGAAGAAAGAGAGGAAGGGGAAGAAAACATTCTAGAGGAAATAATAGAAGAAAACTTCTCAGACCTGAATAACAGTAAGGACATCAAGATTCAAGAGGCCCAGAGAGTACCAAACAGAATCAACCCAGACCTGAGACACCAAGACACATCATAGTCACAATGAGAAGAAGTAAGGATAAAGAAAGGATCCTAAAGGCTGCAAGAGAGAAACAAAAAGTCACATACAAGGGAAAACCCATAAGATTATCTGCAGATTTCTCCACTCAAACTCTAAAAGTAAGAAGGGAGTGGCAAGATATCTATCGATCCCTGAATGAAAAAGGGTTTCAACCAAGGATAATATATCCTGCTAGACTTTCATTCAAACTAGATGGAGGGATCAAAACCTTCTTAGACAAACAACAGTTAAAGGAGGCAACCATCACCAAGCCGGCCCTGAAAGAGGTACTAAAAGACCTCTTATACACAAGAACATCACTATAATACTTGCAAAATATCAGAGCAAACAAAATTTTTTTTTGAACAATGGCACTACAATACATTAAATCCATAATATCAATAAACGTCAATGGCTTAAACTCACCCAGCAAAAGGCACAGGGTGGGGGGATGGATGAGAAAACATAACCCAACCATATGCTGCTTGCAAGAATCCCATCTGTCACAACAAGATAAACACAGACTTAAAGTGAAAGGATGGAAAACTATCATACAGGCTAACGGTCCACAAAAAAGGGCAGGAACAGCCATTCTCATCTCAGGCACGATAGATTTTAAATGAAATAAAGTAATAAAAGATAGGCAAGGACATTACATAATGATTAGAGGATCAATCAGCCAAGAAGACTTAACAATTATTAACATCTGGAAGATGGCGGACTGAGAAGCTGCTAGTGGCTGAGCTCTGACCACATCTCCTGGAAACGGTAGGATTTTCTGCCTTTAGCAGTCCAGACAATAAGGGGTCCTAGTGGTGACACCAAGGAGGTGACTATTACTTAATTTGGGTTAAGAATTAGAGTAGGGAAAAAAGGGGAAAACATTTTTTTCTCTTCCTTTTAATTTTCAAGCATACCTACTTCCACCCCCCCATAACCAGACCTTGGGGACCAGCTCCTAGCAGGGGAGGGGAGCTCCTTTTCTTTACCAAATTCCTGCCCCACCAGGGAGTATCATTAATTCTAAGTCTATACCCTTCTGAAATCTGGCCTTTTTTCTTTCTAAGTAGCCAACCCCACCATCTCAGCCCGCATGGCTAATTAAATAATTAAAAATAAATGCAAAAAAAAACCCTTTCCTTTCACTGCCCTTTGATGACTGTTCTTTTTCTTATCTTTTTCTTTTTTCACTCGCTCTCTTTTTTTTTCCTTTTCTCATCCTTGTCATCCATTCTTCCTTAATCCTACAGCTTCCAAAGTCACAGCCCCCAGCCCACATCACAGTGTGCTTTTTTGAATTCACTGATACATATTTGGGAATTTCCATCACTGCTCTTTAATTAAGGCTCATTTTCTTATCTTTTCCCTTTTCTCTCTCTCTTCTTCTTCTTTTTTTTTAATCTTGTCATACACTTCTTCCTTCTTCTATACCTTTCTGAAATTGTGAATTATTTTGGGGAAGAAATCTGACTCAGAATGGACTCTCTATGTGTGTATCTCTTCTCTAGTTCCCTTTGCCCTCTTGTTACCCTAGAATATACAGTGGATAGTAGATTTGCATAACTGTCTATTCTTGCTATCCTTTCTTTCTTTTCTCTTTCTTCACTGGGATTTGGTTACTATTTTTTCAGGGACTGGAGAAATTGTTTGGCTAACTGGTAACAATTAAACTACTTCAATACTTGCTTCAGTGGCTACTGTAATTCCTGAGGTTGGTGAGTGCAATTGTCATAAAGGTATTTAGTACAGTGTTATGTGTACTCAAGACACAACAACTGAGGAACAACAGAGCATAAAAAAAGGAAACACATAAATCAAAAAAATGGGTATATCAAAAACAAATAAAACTGCTACTCCAATGAATGAAGACAAGAGCCCAGAGGAAACTACAAATCAGCCAGAAGTAACCATAGATAAGAAAAGTACGCAAGCAATAATAAACTTATTAATCACAGAAATGAAAACAACATTGGAGGAAAGGAATGGCAGTATTAGGGAAGCAACAGTGGAAACCCCCAAGGAAAATACTGATTATCTTGAGGCAATTAGAGAACTGAAAGCTGAAATAGCTGTAATGAAGAAAGAAGCTGAGGCAAGGGAAAGCAGACTAACAGAAGCAGAAAACAGAATTAATCAGACAGAGGATGAGTTAGAGAAAACGAAGAAAGAGGTGAAAGAGCTTAAAAAGAGATTGAGAGACACTGAAAACAACAACAGAGACATATGGGATGATCTCAAAAGAAGTAACATTCGTATAATTGGCCTGCCAGAGGAAGAAAGAGAGGAAGGGGAAGAAAACATTCTAGAGGAAATAATAGAAGAAAACTTCACAGACCTGAATAACAGTAAGGACATCAAGATTCAAGAGGCCCAGAGAGTACCAAACAGAATCAACGCATACCTGAAGACACCAAGACACATCATAGTCACAATGAGAAGAAGTATGGATAAAGAAAGGATGCTAAAGGCTGCAAGAGAGAAACAAAAAGTCACATACAAGGGAAAACCCATAAGATTATCTGCAGACTTCTCCACTCAAACTCTAAAAGTAAGAAGGGAGTGGCAAGATATCTATCGAGCCCTGAATGAAAAAGGGTTTCAACCAAGGATAATATATCCTGCTAGACTTTCATTCAAACTAGATGGAGGGATCAAAACCTTCTTACATAAAAAAACAGTTAAAGGAGGCAACCATCACTAAGCCGGCCCTGAAAGAGGTTCTGAAAAACCTCTTATAAACAAGAACATCACTATAATACTTGCAGTATATCAGAGCAAACAAAATTTTTTTGAGCAATGGCACTACAATACATTAAATCCGTAATATCAATAATTGTCAATGGATTAAACTCACCCATCAAAAGGCACAGGGTGGGGGGATGGATCAGAAAACATAACCCAACCATATGCTGCTTACAAGAATCCCATCTGTCACATCAAGATAAACACAGACTTAAAGTGAAAGGATGAAAAACTATCATACAGGCTAACAGACCACCAAAAAGGGCAGGAACTGCCATTCTCATCTCAGACACGATATATTTTAAATGAAATAAAGTAATAAAAGATAGGCAAGGACATTACATAATGATTAGAGGATCAATCAGCCAAGAAGACTTAACAATTATTAACATCTATGCACCCAATGAGGGACCATCTAAATACATTAAGTACCTACTGAAAGAATTTCAAAAATACATCAATAGTAACACAATAATAGTGGGAGACTTCAATACCCCACTCTCACACTTAGACAGATCAACAAAGCAGAGAACCAATAAAGATACAAGAGAATTGAATGAAGAGATCGACAGACTAGACCTCTTGGACATTTTCAGACTCCTCCACCACAAAACACTGGAATACACCTTCTTTTCAAATCCACATAACACATACTCAAGGATAGACAACATGTTAGGCCACAAAGACAGCATCAATAAATTCAAGAGCATTAAAATCATCCCAAGTATCTTCTCAGACCACAGTGGAGTAAAACTAACATTTAACAACAAACAGAAAATTATTAAAAGACACAGAATTTGGAAACTAAACAAGATGCTCCTTAAGAACCACTGGGTCAGAGACTCACTCAAGCATGAATTTCAAATGTTCCTGGAAACAAATGAAAATGAAGACACAACCTATCCAACGCTTGACGTCTTGTCACCCAATCTGGTCCCCTATGCCTACACTGAATTTCTCTGTTCCAGTCTCTTGGAAACAGAGTTGCCAGTCAGCTGAGGTAAAGAACAAACACATCAACACAGACCCCTGCAAGCGTCAACCCGGCTTTGACCTAGCACGTTATGATTGGGCCCTCCTCAATTGCTATCGAACAGGCCATGGCCGGTGCACCTCTATGTTCCATCGCTGGGGAGCCAGAGACGACCCGAACTGCCCCTGTGGCTACAGATAGACTATGACCAACATAGTCAATGACTGCCACCTCTCCAGATTCAAAGGAGGTCTCAAAACTTTACATCAGGCTCAACCTGACGCTGTTGACTGGCACAGAAGAAGGGCAAACGCTAGAAGAAGAAGAACCAAAAAAGCAAATGACCCCATCCAAAAATGGGCAGAGGATGTGAACAAAACATTCACTACAGAGGAGATCCAAAAGGCTAACAAACACATGAAAAACTGCTCTAGGTCACTGATTGTCAGAGAAATGCAAATTAAGACAACACTAAGATACCACCTCACTCCTGTAAGAATGACATACATCAAAAATGACATACATACAGCAGCAACAAATGCTGGAGAGGATGTGGGGACAGAGGAACCCTTTTACATTGCTGGTGGGAATGTAAATTGGTACAGCCTCTGTGGAGAGCAGTCTGGATAACACTCAGAAGGCTAGACATGGACCTTCCATATCATCCAGTAATTCCTTTCCTGGGGTTATACCCCAAGGACCCCATAACACCCAACCAAAAACAGGTATGTACTCGTATGTTCATAGCAGCACAATTCAGAATAGCTAAAACCTGGAAGCAACCCAGGTACCCAACAACAGATGAGTGGCTGAGAACGCTGTGGTATATATACACAATGGAATACTATGCAGCTATCAAGAACAATGAACCCCCCTTCTCTGACCCATCTTGGACAGAGCTAGAAGGAATTATGTTAAGTGAGCTAAGTCAGAAAGATAAAGATTAGTATGGGATAATCTACTCATCAACAGAAGTTGAGTTCTCTCCTCTCCTCTCCTCTCCCAGATCAACTAGGAATACCAAAGGAGACCACCCAGACCGAAACAAGACAGGACTAGAATGACCACAGAAACCCAGTAAATCACCCGTGAGTACAAACACGCGTGGCTGGTGACAGAGAGGAGAGAGGGGCCTAAGGAGAGATTAAGTGACTGCTAACAGTTCAACAGTTTGTCAGTGGAGACACCACCTCCAGTCTGCTCCACCAACAAGGGTACAGCTGAAGGGAGGAAAAGACTCCCCAGAGACTCACCAAGTGCAACTTTGAGTCTCCATTGCTACTACCCTCAGAATCTGGAGCAGCAAGAGGGAGGGACACCAGGGGACAGAGATCTAACCGGGAAACTCAGGAGAAGACCTATACCTCGGTGGCATAGCTGAGGGGCTGTGAAAGTCTCTTTGCATAACCACTGGATTATCTCTGCCACACCCTGCTTTATCTCTTCGTCAGGAGTCAGTGATTAAGCTAAGAAGCCTATTGATAGTTTAAAAGCCCTCAGGCTTCCATAGCCTACAGGGGGAAAAAAAAGGCTTTTACACCACTGAACTCCAACTCAGGGATTGAAAAAACTGTTAACTTATATAAAATGGTTAAAACAACAAGAAAAAATATTGGAGACTTGAACCAGGACAAGAGTCCAGCTAAAAGTCCTCCAGAGGGTGAAGCACAAAACAACGAGTTCAACATCCAAACATTCGCCAAGGAAATAATAACAGGAGTGAGTAAAGAATTTGAAAAAATTGTAATCAGAAATGCAGGAACAACAAATGAGAATATGGAAGAAAATTCTAATTATCTCATGGTTATTAGAGAGCTGAAAGCTGAAATCACTGAGCTAAGAAGGCAACTAGCTGAACAAGCTAAAACAGTATCAGAGCAGGGCAACAAAATAGATGGACTCCAGAAAACAGTAGAGGGCAGAGAGAATAGAATCAATGAGGCTGAAGACAGAATTAGCAAGATTGAGGATGAATTAGAGACAGCTAAAAAAGAAGTAAGAGATCTCAAAAAGAGATTAAGAGATGCTGAAAACAACAGAGTCCTATGGGATGACTTCAAAAGAAACAATATACGCATTATTGGCTTACCAGAGGAAGAAAGAGAAGGGGAGGAAGAAAGCGTTCTCCAGGCCATAATAGCTGAAAATTTCTCTAGTCTAGACAACACCAAAGACATAAAGATTCAAGAAGCCCAGAGGGTCCCAAACAGAATTAACCCAGACCTAAAGACACCAAGACATGTCATACTTAGATTGGAAAGGAATAAGGATAAAGAAAGGATCCTCAAGGCTGCAAAAGAAAAACAAAGAGTCACCTACAAAGGAAAACCCATAAGATTAGCAGCAGACTTCTCCATACAAACACTACAGGCCAGAAGAGAATGGCAAGATATCTATCGAGTGCTCAATGAGAAAGGCTTTCAGCCAAGAATACTATATCCTGCTAGATTGTCATTCAGACTAGATGGAAGCATCAAAACCTTCTCAGACAAGCAACAGTTGAAGGAAGCAACCATCACCAAGCCTGCCCTGAAAGAAGTTCTGAAAGGTCTCCTATAAACAACCAGACCACCACAAGTAGGACATATATCAAAACACTCTAAAACTCTACAAGAATGGCGTTAAAATATCTTCAATCTTTGATATCAATAAATGTCAATGGCCTGAATTCACCTATTAAAAGACACAGAGTAGGAAGATGGATCAGAAAACACAACCCAACAATATGTTGTCTACAGGAAACTCACCTAACGCAACAAGACAAACACAGACTTAAAGTGAAAGAATGGAAAACTCTCATAGAAGCCAATGGCCCACAAAAAAGGGCAGGAACAGCTATTCTCATATCTGACATGATAGACTTTAAAATAGATAAGATTAAAAAAGATAGGAATGGACACTACTTAATGCTCAGAGGATCAGTCAATCAAGAGGACTTAACAATTATTAATATCTATGCACCCAATGAGAAGCCATCTAAATACATCAAACTTCTACTGAAAGAGCTACAGCAATATATTAACAGTAACACAATCATAGTAGGGGACTTCAACACCCCACTATCTCAACTTGACAGATCATCCAGGAAGAAAATCAGTAAAGACATAAGGGAGCTAAATGAAGAGATAGATAAACTAGAACTATTGGACATTTTCAGAGTCATTCATCCCAAGAAACTGGAATACACATTTTACTCAAATCCACATGGATCATTCTCAAGGATAGACCATATGTTAGGCCACAAAGACAGCATCAGCCTATTCAAGAGCACTGAAATCATCCCAAGCATCTTCTCAGACCACAGTGGAATTAAACTAACACTTAACAATCAAGAAAAGATTAGTAACAGTGCCAAAATGTGGAAGCTCAACAATACACTTCTTAACAACTTCTGGGTCAAAGAGGAAATCAAGGAAGAAATCAAAATGTTTCGAGAGTTCAATGAAAATGAAGACACAAGCTATCAAAATATTTGGGACACAGCTAAAGCAGTCCTAAGAGGGAAGTTCATAGCTATACAAGCACACATTAGGAAACAAGAAAAGGCACAAATAAACAGCCTGATTGCACATCTTAAAGACCTAGAAGAAGAACAACAAAGGAATCCTAAAGCAACCAGAAGGACAGAAATTACTAAAGTTAGGGCAGAAATAAATAACATTGAGAATAGGAAAACCATACAAAAGATCAATGAAAGTAAATGTAGGTTCTTCGAAAGAGTAAACAAAATCGACAAACCTTTAGCCAGACTCACAGAACAAAAAAGGGAGAAGACCCAAATAAATCGGATAGTAAATGAAAGAGGAGAAATCACAACAGACACTGCAGAAATTCAACATATCATGCGAGGCTTCTATGAACAACTATATGCCACCAAGATAGAGAACCTGGAAAAAATGAATGATTTCCTAGATACCTACCAACTTCCAAAACTAAGTAAAGAGGAAGTGGATAACATGAACAGGCCCATCACAGCTAATGAAATTGAAACAGTTATCAAAAATCTTCCCAAAAATAAAAGTCCTGGACCAGATGGTTTTACAAATGAATTCTACAAAACTTTCAAAGAAGAACTAATACCTCTACTTTTAAAAGTCTTCCAGAAGATTGAAGACACTGGAATACTCCCTGCCAGCTTCTATGAAGCCAACATCACCCTGATACCAAAAGCAGACAGGGACACAACCAAAAAAGAAAACTACAGACCAATATCTCTGATGAACATAGATGCGAAAATATTGAACAAAATTCTAGCCAACCAGATACAGCAGTATATCAAAAAAATTGTTCATCATGACCAAGTGGGGTTTATCCCAGACATGCAAGGTTGGTTTAATATACGTAAATCAATCAATGTGATCCACCACATCAACAAAAGCAAGACCAAAAACCACATGGTCATATCAATAGTTGCAGAGAAAGCCTTTGACAAAATACAACATCCCTTTATGATCAAAACACTACAAAAAATGGGAATAGATGGAAAATTCCTGAAGATAGTGGAGTCTATATATAGCAAACCTACAGCCAACATCATACTCAATGGTGAAAAACTGGAAGCATTTCCCCTTAGATCAGGTACTAGACAGGGCTGCCCACTATCACCATTACTATTCAACATAGTGTTGGAAGTTCTTGCCATAGCAATCAGGCAGGAGCAAGGAATTACAGGGATACAGATAGGAAGAGAAGAAGTCAAACTCTCCTTATTTGCAGATGACATGATAGTATGCATGTCAAAACCTAAGGAATCCAGCAAGAAGCTTTTGGAAATCATCAGGCAATACAGTAAGGTGTCAGGCTATAAAATTAACATTCAAAAGTCAGTGGCATTCCTCTATGCAAACACTAAGTTAGAAGAAATTGAAATCCAGAAATCAGTTCCTTTTTCTATAGCAACAAAACAATAAAATATCTAGGAATAAACCTAACCAAAGAAGTGAAAGACTTGTATACCGAAAATTATGAGTCACTACTCAAAGAAATTGAAAAAGATACAAAGAAGTGGAAAGATATCCCATGTTCATGGGTTGGAAGAATTAACATCATCAAAATGAATATATTACCCAGAGCCATATACAAATTTAATGCTATCCCCATCAAGATCCCAAGCACATTTTTTAGGAGAATAGAACAAATGCTACAAATGTTTATCTGGAACCAGAAAAGACCTAGAATTGCCAAAACAATCTTGAGAAAAAAGAACAGAACCGGAGGCATCACACTCCCAGATCTCAAACTGTATTATAGGGCCATTGTCATCAAAACTGCTTGGTACTGGAACATGAACAGACACACTGACCAGTGGAATAGAATTGAGAGCCCAGAAATGAGGCCCCACACGTATGGACATCTAATCTTTGACAAAGGGGCCCAGACTATTATATGGGGGAAGCAGAGACTCTTCAACAAATGGTGTTGGAAACAATGGGTTGAAACATGCAGAAGAATGAAACTGAATCACTGTATTTCACCATATACAAAAGTAAATTCCAAGTGGATCAAGGACTTGGATGTTAGACCAGAAACTATCAGATACTTAGAGGAAAATATTGGAAGAACATTTTTCCGCATAAATTTTAAAGACATTTTCAATGAAACGAATCCAATTACAAGGAAGACTAAGGCAAGTATAAACCTATGGGACTACATCAAATTAAAAAGCTTCATCACAGCAAAAGAAACCACTACCCAAATCAAGAGACCCCTCACAGAATGGGAGAAGATCTTTACATGCCATACATCAGATAAGAGTTTAATAACCAACATATATAAAGAGCTTGCCAGACTCAACAACAAGACAACAAATAACCCCATCCAAAAATGGGGGGAGGACTTGGACAGAATATTCACCACAGAAGAGATCCAAAAGGCCGAGAAACACATGAAAAAATGCTCCAAGTCTCTGATTGTCAGAGAAATGCAAATCAAGACAACAATGAGATATCACTTCACTCCTGTGAGAATGTCACACATCAGAAAAGGTAACAGCAGCAAATGCTGGAGAGGGTGTGGGGTCAAAGGAACCCTACTGCACTGCTGGTGGGAATGTCAATTGGTCCAACCTCTGTGGAGAACAGTCTGGAGAACTATCAGAAGGCTAGAAATGGACCTACCCTATGACCCTGCAATTCCCCTCCTGGGGATATATCCTAAGGAACCCAACACATCCATCCAAAAAGATCTGTGTACACATATGTTCTTGGCAGCACAATTTGTAATAGCCAAAACCTGGAAGCAACCCAGGTGTCCAACAACAGATGAGTGGCTGAGCAAGTTGTGGTATATATACACAATGGAATACTACTCAGCTGTAAAAAATGGTGACTTCACCGTTTTCAGCCAATCTTGGATGAACCTTGAAAAAATCATGTTGAGTGAAATAAGTCAGAAACAGAAGGATGAATACGGGATGATCTCACTCTCAGGCCGAAGTTGAAAAACAAGATTAGAAAAGAAAACACAAGTCGAACCTGAAATGGAATTGGAGTATTACACCAAAGTAAAAGACTCTGGGGTGGGTGGGTGGGTGGGGAGAATACAGGTCCATGAAAAATGATGAATGAAATAGTGGGGGTTGTATTGTTAAATGGGAATCTGGGGAATGTTATGCATGTAAAAAAAAAAGAAGTAGAAACGCAAAGCAGAAATTGACTGAGTTTGGAGTATGGCACCAAAGTAAGAAAGCAGAAGTACACTAGAGTTTGCAGTGAGTACCTCCCTAATACTTCCTCTCCACTTTTCCAAGCTTTGGGTCCATGATTGCTCAACAATTTGTTTGGCTTTGTATGTTAACTCTCTTTTCAGTCACCAGGTTCCAGGTGTCATCAGGATGCCGGCCAGACTTCCCTGGATTGAAGACCCCACCAATATGTCCTGGAACTCAGCTTCCCCAGAGACCCACCCTACTAGGGAAAGAGAGAGGCAGACTGGGAGTATGGACCGACCATTCAATGCCCATGTTCAGCGGGGAAGCAATTACAGAAGCCAGACCTTCTACCTTCTGCAACCCACAATGACCCTGGGTCCATGCTTCCAGAGGGATAGAGAATGGGAAAGCTATCGGGGGAGGGGGTGGGATATGGAGATTGGGCGGTGGGAATTGTGTGGAGTTGTACCCCTCCTACCCTATGGTTTTGTTAATTAATCCTTTCTTAAATAAAAAAAAAAAAAAAAAAAACAGAAGATGAGAAAGAAGATCTGAAAGGGAAACTAAAAGCAGGACCTGATCAAATTGTAAGTAGGGCACCAAAGTAAAAACCCTGCGGTGAGGGGTAGACATGCAGCTTCGTGGGCCAGTAGGGGTGGGAGTGGGTGGGAGGGATGGGTCACAGTCTTTTGGTGGTGGGAATAGTGTTTATGTACACTCCTAGCAAAATGTAGACATATAAATCAGTAGTTGATTAATATGAGAGGGGGAAAATCAATTGTATGTCTCAAAGTTTTTCAAAACACAAACTGAATCTTTTCAATATATAGGCTGTATATTTGATATTCGGACTCTCTCAAAAGCCTACACCAAGTAGATTAGAATCATCCAATAGCACAGCTATATACAAGATACTGGGTACTGTACAGCAAACCATAACAAAAGGACTTTTCAAAGTTAACCCAATTACCAAATAAAGTGATGATAGCATTAACTATCAATTGTCTTTTTGAACCCTAAGACAGCAGGAACCTCACATCTCCACTATAGAGCCCCTACTTCCCCCAGTCCTGGAACCCTTGAATAGGGCCAACTTTCCGTATGCGTCTCCCAATCCATACCAAATAATATTGCATCCGCCGATCACAACCTAACCAAGGCAACGATTGCCACCTCAACATGCTTCACCTCAGACTGTGTCCAGAGACTTCACGAGTGGAATGACAACCCTTCAGCTTCATTACTTGGGTGATACCTTTCCTTTTATAGTACCCTCTAATTTCATCTCAGATGGTTCACTTTCTAACAAAGTCCCAAAACCTACATATACACCAGTTTCTGTGAGAGAGAGCTTATGTTCACACATATCCATAAAATACTGCAAAATATATACCTGAAAGCAGTACACTAGAGTTTACAGTGAGTACCCCCCTAATACTTCCTCTCCACTATTCCAAGCTTTGGGTCCATGATTGCTCAACAAATTGTTTGGCTTCGTAAGTTAACTCTCTTTTCAATCACCAGGTTCCAGATGCCACCAGGATGCTGGCCAGGCGTCTCTGGATAGAAGACTCCACCAATGTGTCCTGGAGTTCAGCTTCCCCAGAGACCCACCCTACTAGGGAAAGAGAGAGGCAGACTGGGAGTATGGACCGACCAGTCAACGCCCATGTTCAGTGGGGAAGCAATTACAGAAGCCAGACCTTCTACCTTCTGCAACCCTCAATGACCCTGGGTCCATGCTCCCAGAGGGATAGAGAATGGGGAAGCCCCACTCTCACACTTAGACAGATCAACAAAGCAGAGAACCAACAAAGATACAAGAGAATTGAATGAAGAGATTGACAGACTAGACCTCTTGGACATTTTCAGATTCCTTCACCCCAAAAAACTGGAATACACCTTCTTTTCAAATCCACATAACACACACTCAAGGATATACCACATATAAGGCCACAAAGACAGCATCAATAAATTCAAGAGCATTGAAATCATCCCAAGTATCTTCTCAGACCACAGTGGGGTAAAACTAACATTTAACAACAAACAGCAAATTATTAAAAGACACAGAATTTGGAAAATAAACAACATACTCCTTAAGAACCACTGGGTCAGAGAGTCACTCAAGCAGGAAATTCAAATGTTCCTGGAAACAAATGAAAATGAAGACACAACCTATCAAAATATTTGGGACACAGCTAAAGCAGTACTGAGAGGGAAACTTTTAGCCATACAATCACATATTAAACACCAAGAAGAAGCTCAAATGAACGACCTTACTGCACACCTCAAGGACTTAGACGAAGAGGAACAAAGGAACCCTAAAGCAACCAGAAGGACAGAAATCACTTAAGTTAGAGCAGAAATAAACAACATCGAAAATAAAAGAACCATACAAAAGATTGATGAAGCCAAATGTTGGTTCTTTGAAAGATTAAACAAAATTGACAAACCCCTAGCTAGACTCACCAAACAAAAAAGAGAGAAGACTCAAATTAATAGAATTGTAAACGATGGAAGAGATATCACAACTGACACCACAGAAATCCAGAGAAGCCTGCAAAACTTCTATGAAGAACTATACGCCACCAAGCTAGAGAATCTGGAAGAAATGGAACAATTCCTAGAAACATATGCCCTTCCAAAACTGAACCAAGAAGAACTACAAAATCTAAATGCACCAATCAAAGACAAAGAAATTGAAACCGTGATTAAGAATCTCCCCTACAACAAAAGTCCTGGACCAGATGGCTTCACAAACGAATTCTATAAAACTTTCAGGAAACAGTTAGTACCCATACTTCTTAAGCTTTTCCATAAGATTGAAGAAACAGGAATACTCCCTTCCACCTTCTATGAAGCCAACATCACCCTGATACCAAAAGCTGATAGGGACAGAACAAAAAAGGAAAACTACAGATTAATATCTCTGATGAACATAGATGCCAAAATATTAAACAAGATGTTGGTCAACCAGATACAGCAACATATCAGAAAGATTGTTCATCACGACCAAGTGGGATTCATCCCAGGAATGCAAGGCTGGTTCAGCATCCGTAAGTCCATCAATGTCATTCACCACATCAATAAAAGCAAAGCCAAAAACCACATGATTATCTCAATAGATGCAGAGAAAGCCTTTGACAAAATCCAACACCCATTCATGCTCAAAGCTCTACAAAAAATGGGAAAAGATGGGAAACTCCTCAAGATAGTGGAGTCTATATATAGCAAACCTACAGCCAACATCATACTCAATGGACAGAGCTGAAAGCATTCTCCATCAGATCAGGGACTAGACAGGGCTGTCCACTGTCACCGTTACTCTTCAACATAGAATTGGAAGTTCCTGCCATAGCAATCAGGCAAGAAAAAGAAATTAAAGGAATACAGATTGGAAGGGAAGAAGTCAAGCTCTCACTATTTGCAGATGATATAATAATATACATTGAAAGACCTAAAGAATCCAGCTGAAAATTACTGGAAGTTATTAGGCAATATAGCAAGGTATCAGCCTACAAATCAATGTACAAAAATCAGTGGCATTTCTTTATGCAAACACTAAATCTGAAGAAGAAGACATCCAGAAATCACTCCCATTTACTGTTTCAGCAAAATCAATCAAATACCTAGGAATATAGTTGACCAAAGAAGTGAAAGACTTGTATGCTGAAAACTATGAGTCGCTACTCAAGGAAATAGAAACTGATACCAAGAAATGGAAAGATATCCCATGCTTATGGATTGGAAGAATAAATATCATCAAAATGAATATTCTCCCCAGAGCCATATACAAATTTAATGCAATACCCATCAAAGTTCCACCAAGCATCTTTAAGAGAATAGAACAAACACTACAATCATTTATCTGGAACCTGAAAACACCTAGAATTGCCAAAACTATTTTGAGGAAAATAAACAGAAATGGAGGCATCATACTTCCAGACCTTAAACTATATTATAAAGCCATCATAATCATCAAAACAGCAAGGTACTGAAACATAAATAGGCACACATACCAGTGGAACAGAATTGAAATCCCAGAAATAAATTCCCACATCTATGGACATCTAATCTTTGATATGGGGGCCCAAAGGATTAAATGGAAAAAGGAGGCTCTCTTCAATAAATGGTGCTGGGAAAACTGGGTTGTAACATGCAGAAGAATGAAATTGAACCACTTTATCTCACCAGAAACAAAAATCAACTCCAAATGGTTCAAAGACCAAGATGTCAGACCAGAAACAATCAAATACTTAGAGGAAACATTGGTCAAACACTTTCCCACCTACACCTCAAGGACATCTTTGATGAATCAAACCCAATTGCAAGGAAGACTAAAGCAGAAACAAACCAATGGGACTACATCAAATTGAAAAGCTTCTGCATATCCAAAGAAACTATTAAACTAACAAAGACACCCCTCACAGAAAGGGAGAAGATTTTCACATGCCATACATCAGACAAGAAACTAATCACCAAAATATATAAAGAGCTCAGCAAACTTAGCACCAAAAAAGCAAATGACCCCATCCAAAAATGGGCAGAGGATATGAACAAAACATTCACTACAGAGGAGATCCAAAAGGCTAACAAACACATGAAAAACTGCTCTAGGTCACTGATTGTCAGAGAAATGCAAATTAAGATAACACTAAGATACCACCTCACTCCTGTAAGAATGGCATACATCAAAAAGGACAGCAGTAACAAATGCTGGAGAGGATGTGGGGACAGAGGAACCCTTTTACATTGCTGGTGGGAATGTAAATTGGTACAGCCTCTGGAGAGTAGTCTGGAAAACTCTCAGAAGGCTAGACATGGACCTTCCATATGATCCAGTAATTCCTCTCCTGGGGTTATACCCCAAGGACTCCATAACACCCAACCAAAAAGAGGTGTGTACTCCTACGTTCATAGCAGCACAATCCATAACAGCTAAAACCTGGAAGCAACCCAGGTGCCCAACAACAGATGAGTGGCTGAGAAAGCTGTGGTATATATACACAATGGAATACTATGCAACTATCAAGAACAATGAACCCACCTTCTCTGACCCATCTTGGACAGAGCTAGAAGGAATTATGTTAAGTAAGCTAAGTCAGAAAGATAAATATGAGTATGGGATGATCCCACTCATCAACAGAAGCTGACTTAGAAGATCTGAAAGGGAAACTAAAAGCAGGACCTGACCAACTTGTAAGCAGGGCACCAAAGTAAAAACCCTGTGGTGAGGGGTAGACATGTAGCTTCGTGGGCCAGTCGGGGGTGGGAGTGGGCGGGAGGGATGGGTCACAGTCCTTTGGTGGTGGGAATGGTGTTTATGTACACTCCTAGCAAAATGTAGACATATAAATCAGTAGTTAATTAATATGAGAGGGGGAAAATCAATTGTATGTCTCAAAGTTTTTCAAAACACAAACTGAATCTTTTCAATATATAGGCTGTATATTTGATATTCGGACTCTCTCAAAAGCCTAAACCAAGTAGATTAGAAGCATCCAATAGCACAGCTATATACAAGATACTGGGTACTGTACAGCAAACCATAACAAAAGGACTTTTCAAAGTTGACCCAATTACTAAATAATGTGATGATAACATTAACTATCGATTGTCTTTTTGAACCCTAAGACAGAAGGAACCTCACATCTCCACTATAGAGCCTCTACTTCCCCCAGTCCTGGAACCCTTGAATAGGGCCCACTTTCCCGTATGCCTCTCCCAATCCATATCAAATAATATTGCATCCGCCGGTCACAACCTAACCAACACAACGATTTCCACTTCAACATGCTTCACCTCAGACTGTGTCCAGAGACTTCACAAGTGGAATGACAACCCTTCAGCTTCATTACTTGGGTGAGACCTTTCCTTTTATGGTACCCTCTAATTTCATCTCAGGTGGTTCACTTTCTAACAATGTTCTCAAACCTAGATATACACCAGTTTCTGTTAGAGAGAGCTTATGTTCACACATATCCATAAACTACTGCAAAATATATACCTGAAAGCAGAAGTACACTAGAGTTTGCAGTGAGTACCTCCCTAACACTTCCTCTCCACTATTCCAAGCTTTGGGTCCATGATTGCTCAACAATTTGTTTGGCTTTGTATGTTAACTCTCTTTTCAATCACCAGGTTCCAGATGCCATCAGGATGCTAGCCAGGCTTCCCTGGATTGAAGACCCCATCAATGTGTCCTGGAGATCAGCTTCCCCAGAGACACACCCTACTAGGAAAGAAAGAGGCAGACTGGGAGTATGCACCGTCCAGTCAACGCCCATGTTCAGCGGGGAAGCAATTACAGAAGCCAGACCTTCTACCTTCTGCAACCCTCAATGACCCTGGGTCCATGCTCCCAGATGGATAGAGAATGGGTAAGCTATCAGGGGAAGGGGTGGGATATGGAGATTGGGTGGTGGGAATTGTGTGGAGTTGTACCCCTCCTACCCTTGGTTTTATTCGTTAATCCTTCTTAAATAAAAAAAATTAAAATAAAAATAAAAAAATAAAGACATAGTTTCAAACAACCACTGTGGATTTTTATAATGGAATACCATTTGCATCCTAAGCCCCTCAACCTATTCTAGCTTATGGCTCTGTCACTTTGTCAGTATGTGAACCAATAAGCTGAAGGCAAGAATTCTCATTTACTTGCTTTGATTTCATTTTTTTTCAACAGGAAGTCATCTGAGTTATTTTTTCCTGATTAACACATTTCCTCATCAACTGTAATTGCAAACCATTAAGTTAGATTGCCTCCTTTTAATCTTTGTTGGCTTCAATTCTCTTTTGAGGGGGAATATTGCAAACTTTCAGATTTGAAATACATATGTCATACTTGGCACTGAGAAAAAATATTGTTTAATAAAATGGCTTGTCATCAGAATGCACCTTCACATTGAGCAATTATGATAATCTTAAAACTCTAGACTTGCGTGGAGATGGAAAGTGTTGTCGTTAAGAAACAGGAGCTAAATATCATATTAAAGCAGATGGTATTTTCAAATGCAGTTTTCCTAAGTCTCTGTAGAGAGTGTAGATTTCAAGAATGCCTCAGGCAAAAATGCTGCAGAGCAAATAGTACTACATGAAAGGCCAATTTATATTCCAATATAAAGTTTATAGAGAGAGATTTCAAAGTAGGAAGTCAAAAACATCATTAACAGATTGTATCATTTGACATATAATACATATTCTAACAATCCCTTGTCTGAATTGCCAAAAAAAAAAAAAAAAAGACAAAGAAGAAAGGGAGAGGAGATAGTAGACAGTATCAGCAAATCTTTAACCCCAGATTCATATTTTTTTTTATCTCAATTTAGTATATGGTAATCAGCAGTGGATGCTGAAAGGAAAAATGTGCCCTCTCTTAACTGCTATTTTAATGTTTGGTATGCTCCTATGGTAGAACTTATATCCAAGCATCTAGTATATAATAGGTAAAACACCTGGAAATATTAACTAAACTGTTCTTATGTATTTCTGTGTTATTCTCATATGAAGCCTTAATAAGAGGCACAGCTATAAAATCCTTGCTGGATCTACAGAAAATCCACAACAGGTTCAACAGGTTTCTATTACTATAAGGCTGTCTTCTGCAAAACAAAGTAATCAACTCATCCTACTGCTTGTAGCTTACTGCTTTGTGTTACTAAGAGTTTGTTACAAGATTGTAAGATTATAGTTC
Organism: Erinaceus europaeus; assembly: GCF_950295315.1. NCBI lineage: Eukaryota > Metazoa > Chordata > Mammalia > Eulipotyphla > Erinaceidae > Erinaceus > Erinaceus europaeus. The sequence goes on from NC_080164.1 coordinate 24,561,877, forward strand.
CACACCACACCCATCACCAAAGTTCTGTATCCCCACTCTCTCACCTCAGTCAGTTTGCTTACATATGTTTTGTTTTGGTGTTTAGTTTTTGAGTTTTATTTTATTTTGTTTTTGGCAAGTTCATGTAAGTCAATCTGATATCTAGATTACACATATGAGTGAAACCATCTGATAGTTATCTTTCTTCTCTTTACTTATTTTCCTAAGCACAATCATTTTCAGTTCCATCCAATTTGGTCCAAAGGACACAATATCATCTTTTTTGATTGTAGAGTAGTATTTCATGGAATATATACCCCATAACACTTTAGCCAGTCATCTGTGAATGCGCATGTAGACTGCTTCCACTCTTTGGCTAATGTGAATAATGCAGCTATAAACATAGGGGTGCATATGTTTCTTCTAACTAGTGCTTAAGTGTCTAATGGATAAATGCCAAAAAGTGGTATTGCTGGATCATAAGGTACTTCCATATTTATTTAAGACCTATCCATACAGTCTTTCAAAGGGGCTCTATACCAGTTTGCATTCCCACCAGCAGTGTTCCCTTTTCTCCACAATCTGTCCTATACCTGTCATGTCCTGCTTTGTTGATGTAAGCCATTTTTCTCAGATATGAGATGGTATCTCAGCAGAGTTTTAATGTGCATTTATCTAATTATAAGTGGGGCATTTCTTCATGTGTCTGTGGGCCTTGTATATATCCTCTTTTGAAAACCTTTTAGTTCTTTGAAACAATTTTTATTGGTTTATTTTTGCTTCTTTTGTATATCTGTATCAATTCTGTATAGGTGTTTAATATCAGTTACTTGTATGATATGTGATGTGCAAATGTTTTCTCCCATTTACTGGGTTGCCTGGTTATTCTTTTGTAGTTTGCTTTTTATGTATAGAAGATTTTATTTTTAGTTTCATGCAGTCCTATTGATTTACTCTTGTTTACACTTCCCATGCCACGGGAGTTGAGTCTCCTAATACATCTTAGATGTAAAGGGCATGCAAAGTTTCACCAACTTTGAAGAGACCTTCTGTACGCTATAGAATGATTTTAGCTCCTTTTTCATATATTAGGTGATTGTATATATGTGAGCTCATTTCTGGAATTTCAGTTCTGCTCCATTGATCCAAGTGTCCATTTTTATTCCAGTACCATGCTGTTTTAATTATTATTGCTTTACAGTATAAGCTGAAGTTGAGAAGTTTGATATCTCCATATTTTTCTTTTTTTCTGAGATGCATTTTGGCAATTCATGGCCTTTTGAATTTCCACACAAATTGTTGGACAACTTGCTCAAGTTGCTTATAAAATGCCATTGGGATTTTGATAGGGATTGCATTAAAATTATAGATTACTTTTGGTATAATGGCCATTTTAGTGTTTATTCTTTCAATACAGGAACAAGCAAGGTTTTTTCAATTCCAAATGTTCTTTATTTCTTTTCTTTTCTTTTTTTTTTTTTTTTTTTTACCAGAGCACTGTTCAGCTCTGGCTTATGGAGGTCTAAGGGATTGAACCTGGGACTTTGGAGCCTCAGGCATGAGAGTCTCTTTGCATAACCATTATGCTATCTACCCCTGCCCTATGTTCTTTATTTCTTTTAGCGATGTCTTGCTGATTCCATTGTAAACATCCTCCACCTCCTTTGTGAGATTCACTCCAAGGTATTTTCTCTTTTTAAATTCAACTGTAAATGGACTTGTCCCCCCCACCCCTCCCTTCAGACTCTTTGTTTGTATACAGAAATGCCACAGATATATGTGTAATGATTTTGTATCTTGTTACCCTGTTAAATTTATTAATTATTTCTAGTAGTCTTTTTGTTGGAGTATTTGGACTTCTCTGTTTTTAAAAGGAATCAAAAGGTTACTCAGAATTAATCTCAATCTGATCACAGATCAACTGCCACAGAGGTCCTATTATGCCCTCTTTGTGGTGTGGGATTACAGACTGGTAGGTTTTCAGCTGTATGTGTCTGTAACTCAAGCATCAGTAGGTTTTCTGTAGATCCCAATGCTCTCCAGTGTGAACAAGGGAAACTTTTTTTTTGTTTAATGTAGTAAAGAAAGTAGGACATTTTCTCTCATCCATTCCTCAGCCATTACCTGGTCTGTGCACTTCCACACTGTTCAGAGTTCAAATCCATGATAATACCCAGTTTGATGCTTAGCTGGAACCACTAGGCTTCAATCACTGTATTGGAACTTGATCTGAATGCTGGTATCAATAACTGGCAGTGAGTGATGAGAACCCATGCAGCATGGATAAAGTAAATCCCTGCATGATTCACATTATAATACTAATGGAATAGATTGAAAACATATAGACACTTGCCAACTTTTATACAGGTATAGAGAATCTATTCATGCTATTCAGTAAACTCTGAGTGGTTTGATGTCGGGCAGCCCCCCTGCTCCATCCTCCATTGCTGATACTATGGCCTATTTACATAATCATTTTTTTGCCTGAAAGATTCCCCACCCATTCCTTTGAGCTATCTTCTTTCTACCTCAATACCTGCCCTGCCTGCAGGGTACATTAACTAGTTAAAACCCTAGCAACCATTGCTACATTGCTACCTTCCTGCTCTTTCTTTTCTCCACCCCCTTTCCCAGCCATCTCCATTCCTGACTTGACACTTCCGGTTTTACCCTATAAAGCCCACTCCTGTTCCTGGTTTTGCTCTCTTCTTTTCCTCTCTCTTTTCTTTCCCATGTCCCGACCTGGAGAAGGGCTGGCATGCAGAGCTGAAGGCGGCCATTGGGGTTTGGCGCCACATGGCTTAACCCACTGTTCTCACACCCAACTCTGGGGCTCCCGCCTGAATAAAGAATTGTATTACCATGCTGCCACCAGTTCCTGGTCTCTCTCCCCGCGAAGCTATCCTGGCAGCTTGAGCCTTTCTTTCTATGAGAAAATGCTTCCACTAGACAAACACCACTTGCTTTTATAAAATCATATCTCCCAGGTTAAGTGCTGGTAGTGAAAAAGACCCAGTCAGTTCACTTGGATGAAGCCATTTGAAATGCAATTACATAATATTCTTATAATCCTATGGGGAAATTTAGTATTGTTTCAGAGAAACATACACATTCTCAGGGACTGAAGTAATATTCAGAAACAAGAAAAAAATGAAAATACTTTCTGGAGCATAGCATCTGTTGGTCAGTACTCTGAACACAATGGAGATATTGCTTTAATATAACTAGAGTCAAGATACTGCTGTTTTCTTTCTTTCTTTGTTTTTTTTCTAAAAAAGCTATCAGGGGAGGGGATGGGATATGGAAACTGGGTGGTGGGAATTGTGTGGAGTTGTACCCTTCCTATCCTACGGTTTTGTTAATGTCTCCTTTTTTAAATAAATTAAAAAAAATTATTCATGAGAAAGACAGGAGATAGAAAGAACCAGACATCACTCTGGTACATGTGCTGCTGGGGACTGAACTCAGGACCTTATGCTTGAGAGTCCATTGCTTTATACACTGCGCCACCTCCTGGACAATACTGCTGCTTTATTTCAACACAATACCAAAGTTCCCTAAAAGAAATTCATCAGTGTTGTATTTTATAAAGACCTATTAGAATTTCACAAATTAATATTTTTATACCTAGAGTTAGATTTCAGTTCTGGTATAAACTTAATTCAGGTAAAATTTTCTGCATGGATATCCCAAAAGAATCTAGTAAGAAACTCCTGCAAATTACCAAGCAATATAGTAAGGTGTCACGCTACAATATTGACATACAAAAGTTAGTAGCAGTCCTCTCTCTATAAAAACATCAAACCAGAAGAAATCCAGAAAGATTTCATTTACCATAGCAGCAAAAGCAATACAATATCAATATATACATATATAATAAATGAATTAAAAGACCTTTAGACTAAAAACTATGAAACATTTTTCAAGAAAACAGAACAAAATACAAAGAAATGGAAAAAAATCTTATGCTCACGAACTGGAAGAATTAATATCATTAAAATAACCATTCCACCTAGTGCCATATACAGATTCAAGGTCCCATCAAATTTCTTCAAGAGCAAAATAAAAGATACAAAGTTTATCTGGAGGGTGGAGGAGATGGCATAATGGGCATGCAAAGACTTTTGTGCTTGAGGCTCCAAAGTCCCACATCCAGCACCCACCCCCACCACCATCAGCCAGAACTGAGCAGTGCTTTGGTTAGTCTCTCTTTCTCTCTCTCTCTAAAATATATATATATATATATATATATATATATATATATATATGTATATATATGTATATATATGTATATATATGTATATATATGTATATATATGTATATATATGTATATATATGTATATATATGTATATATATACATATATATGCATATATATATATATTTGTTAAAGAGAAGGATAGGAGGATAAAGAGAGAAAGAACCAGGCATCACTGTGGTACATGTGCTGCTGAGGATTAAACTCAGGACCTCATGCTTGAGAGTCTTATGTTTTATCCACTGTGCCACCTCACCTCCCAGACCACTAAATATATATATATATATATATATATATATATATATATATATATATATATATATATATAAAATAAAAGTTTATCTGGAGATAGAAAATGCCTCGAATATCCAAAGCAATCCTGAGGAAGAGAGTAAGAATGGAGACCTCAAAACATTTTATAGAGCCATTCTTATCACAACAGCTGGGTACTGGAACCAAATAAAGATATAAACTGGTGGAATAGAATTGAGAACTAAGAAATAACTCCCCATTAAGCATGGTGAAATAATTTTTGATAAGGGCAACAGAAACATCAAATGGAAAAAGAAAGAAGAGTGTATTCAACAAATGGTGTTGGGGAAATTGGGTAGTAGCATACAGAAGAATGAAACTGGACCACCAAACTTCATCATTTATAGAAGTTAACTCCAAAAAGATCAAAGATTTAGAATTTATACTATAAACTATCAAATAATTATAAGAAAACACAGGCAGGACTCTCTTACATTTAAGTTTTTGCAACATCGTCACTGATTCAAATTCAACTGAAGGGATAACAAAAGCAAAAATAGACCAATGGGACTAAGTCGAACCGATTAGCTTCTGCTAGGCAAAGGGAATCAGCACTATAACATAGAGACCCCACACAGAGTGGGAGACAATCTCTAGGACTTATAAGCCAAATACACAGTGAACTCTTCAAATTCAACAAGAAAAAGAGCAACCCCATTGAAAAGTGGGGGCCAGGAAGTAGCACAGCTGGTTAAGCTTACATGTCACAAACCACATGGACTGGCACAAGGATCCCGGTTTGAGCCCCCAGCTCCCCACCTGCAGGGGGGTTGCCTCACAAGCAGTGAAGCAGATCTGCAGGTGTCTTTCTCTCCTCCTCTCTGTCTTCCCCTCCTCTCAATTTCTCTCTGTACTATTCAACAACAACAGCAGCAATGGCAACAATAACAATAAAGAGGACAACAAAATGGAGAAAATGGCCTCAGGAGCTGTGGATTCTTAGTCCAGACATCATGCCCCATATATAACACTGGAGGCAGTAAAAAATAAAAAAGAAGGAAGGAAGGAAGGAAAGAAAGAGGAGGAAAGAAAGGAAGGAAGGAAGGAAGGAAGGAAGGAAGGAAGGGAGAAAGAAAGAAAGAAAGAAAGAAAGAAAGAAAGAAAGAAAGAAAGAAAGAAAGAAAGACAGGAAGGAAGGAAGGAAGGAAGGAAGGAAGGAAGGAAGGAAGAAAGAAAGAAAGAAAGAAAGAAAGAAAGAAAGAAAGAAAGAAAGAAAGAGTAGGGGAAAGATGTGGGCAGAATCTTCTCTAAAGGAAAGATGCAAACAGCCAAAAATGCCCAAAGTCAATAATGATCAGGAAGATGAAAATAAAAACGAGATACCATTTATACCTGTGAGAATGTCACATACTCGAAAACACAGAAACACCAACTGCTAGAGAGACTGTGGGGGGAAACAGAGACTCCAACACTGCTAGCGAGAATGTAAATTGGCCCAAACCTTATGGAAAGCAGTCTGGAGATTCATCAGAAATCTACAAATGGAACTACTTTATGCCTCTGCAATCCCTCTCCTAGGGATTTATACAGGGAAAACAAAAACTCCAGTTCACAACTATATTTATAGCAGCATAGTCTTTAATAGCCCCAAATGGAAAGCAGCCTCTCCAGATTCAAAGGAGGTCTCGAAACTTTACATCAGGCTCAACCTGATGCTGTTGACTGGCTACGGAAGAAGGGCAAATGCTAGAAGAAGAAGAAGAAGAAGAAGAAGAAGAAGAAGGAGAAGGAGAAGGAGAAGGAGAAGGAGAAGGAGAAGGAGAAGGAGAAGGAGAAGGAGAAGGAGAAGGAGAAGGAGAAGGAGAAGAAGAAGAAGAAGAAGAAGAAGAAGAAGAAGAAGAAGAAGAAGAAGAAGAAGAAGAAGAAGAAGAAGAAGAAGAAGAAGAAGAAAGCAGCCAATACCCAAGGGCAGATGAATGGTTAAGGAATTTATGATAAGTATACAAATGAAGTACTATACAGCTGTTAAAAATGATGAGGTCATCTCCTTTATAACAGAATGATCATAACTTGAAGGCATCATGTTGAGTGAGACAAGTCACAGAAAGGAGATGAAGACCAATGCCAAATGATCTCACTTAAGGTTGGACTTAAGAACAAAGAACAGGAAGAGAAAACATAAAGTAATACTTGGACAGGATGTGGTATCTCGCACCAGAACAAAGTTTCTGGGGAAGGAAGTAAAGTGAGTCCTGGTGTGTCTCCTAGAAACCAGTCAAGGTGAGATGAGAAGTTCATCATTATGTGTGAAAGTCTAGATTGTAAACCATTAACCCCCCAATAAAATTAAACAACAAAAAATAACAATAACAGAGGTAAATGAACAAAAAGTCCTTCAAACTTCACTAAAGTCTGAAAGTTGACTTTCCGTTCCATGAAATCTCATTATTCTACACAATAAACTATATGAAAGCTTAGATTTTTCTTATCCACTTCTGCATACCTAGGGCTCACTAGATAATTATTATTTAGCAGATGTCTGCTTACATGAGTAACTATCACTAGCATACACACATACAGATAGAGAGGCCCCAATTGGTAACAAAGAATGGAATGGCAATAGAAAGTACAGTGCAGGCTATGCCCCTGCCAACTCAAGAAATAACTCATGTCCTTTATTAATCTAGTCATTTCACAACAAACGACAGTTAAATGAAATTGTTGGCAGTCCAGGGAAGAAGTGACACAGGTAAAGAAATACATGATAATGAAGAAGCTTTACCACAGCACTAACTATGGTTCCTGGGTGAATGCTGTCAAGGATGAGAGGGAAATTGCATGCAGAGAATTTTCCTGTCAAAATATGTTTTCTCGTCTTTCAATCATCAAAACATTCTGTCAGATTTTTTTTTTTTTTTTTTTTCTTTAAATAACCATTATCCACTTGGTGTCTTCCATGGGCTGGAAGGGCCACATTAGATCCAAAAATATTTATTGAGATTTTTCTTTTGGTGTCAAAACTTCAAGTTCCCTTCTGTTCCCACTAGTATTACATATCTGTTAGGTTCCTAAACAGAGTATTCACTTATGAAAAACTTGTCTCTTTGATTCCATTTCCTGAGAGTACCACTTGAAAGTCTCACTGGTTTCGGTCTCTCTCTCTCTCTCTCTCTCTCTGTGTGTGTGTGTGTGTGTGTGTGTGTGTATGTGTACGTATGTGTCGGCTTTCTGGCAGGGTGATCTCCAGGGGAAAGGTAATGGACCAATTCTTTCTCGCTCACACAAGGGACAACACAAAGTAAAGACACCAGGGAGACTGCAGCGTGCTCAGATCTCAGATCTCAGATCTCCTTTATTAGCAAGTGGGCAAAGGTTTAAATAGAAAACCAAACAAGGAACATTATTCAAATATGTCAGAAATTACAGGTTTCTTAAAGCTCAGCTTGCCCCTATGGTAGGGGGCTAGTATGACAAGAATTGATGCAGATACATAAAGGTCAAGATAATTAGTCTCCTGATGCAGGCATTTAATTACCCAAAGGTGTTTGAGGGGAGGAGAGGGGTTGAACCAGTTAAGGCAAGATAGAGAGAAGATAAGCAAATTAAGGACATCAAAGGGCACTGCTAGGAGTGTGTGATAAGGTTTGTTCTCTGTGATCAGAAGGTGACTTTGAGTAAGTGAATCTTAAAGTAGGCGGCCATGTGGCCTGCAGTAATGAAGAGAGGCAGTGAGGTTTCCTGGGCCTGAGAGTCAAGATGGAAAGAACTAAGTCTGAGTTTCTCCCCTTTGCTCACTTCAGTTGAGAGAGACTCACAAGAGGGTACCTTCTCAGACCTCCATCCAAGGATGGGGGGAGTTCTCCCTAAGCTCTACCAAGCTTACACGTAGCCCTACACGTATGCACATTATGGTTGGTTTTTACAGTCAATTAAACTATTCAAAACCTTCACAAATGATCCTTAATAAAGTCTGTGCCCCTAGACATATTAAGCCTCTGGCTAAATATCTTATTTGCATTCTCACACATTAAACAGTTTTACTTCTCTACACTTAACTTTCTCAGCATTCTTCACAAACAGCTAGATTCTGAGTGCCACATGTTCCTTTCCCTAGAGTGGTCTTTCCCTGGAACTCTCTCAGATGTGGGAATGTCAGATACATGGGACACTAAAGTACAACAAAAACTAAGCATAAGATAGTGTTCTGGTTGCACAGACTGGGTGAGACACACTGTTCAGGCATCAGTAAGACTCGCTGTGTAATTAGATTGCACATGCTTAAGACATTCGTAATAACAGAGGTGACCACAGTCCTCAAGGAGATAATTTAGGATCAGTAGTTCAATGCTCACATTGTGGTTACATCTCAGAATAATTATTCTATTTAATAAATAAATTTTGTTTCTGGATACTTTTTCATGATGAGAAAATTATAGTGGGCTCAAGTGTTATTATGTCACATGTTTTTAACATATTATTTAATGCCGAGAGCAACAGGGCTGCACTAATAGCTAAGACAGAGTATGGCTTCACAGGGCAAATTGGGCCAGGCACAGCTTCTGCAGCATTTCAATGCACTAATCAGTTGATTAAAAATATACCCTGCTTGTCTCCGAAGGAAATACAGGGAAAAATAAGGCCTTCAGAGCACATCCTATGTGACAAACATTATACTTCATAATGCAAAGTGAAAAGCTAAATACGACACAAATCTCATCTCCAGAAGAGTCCCAAGTGATACACAAAATAAGTTAGGACTTGTGCAATGAGAAGAGACTGGAACAGTGGAAAATATCATGGGAGCCCAAAGGGATATACCTGCAAGATGGAGGTGATGACTTGGTGTCTCTCTGCTCCATGCTCCACTCTCCCTTTCCATATAAAGAATTAATGAATACAGGAATGAATGAATGAATGAATGAATGAATGAATGAATGAATAAATGAATAAATAAATAAATAAATAAATAAATAAATCTGTCCAGGGGTGAGAGACTACTACTAAATAGTGGTATTGTCCAGTCATGAGACCCCACACTACACAGAAAATAGAACATAGAAAAAAATAAATTGAAAACTTTCATATCAAAGGTAGAAAGAAGTTAACAGTCTTTTTCTCTGGTAGACAGAAAGGAAATGTGCCCCCTCCTTCCCCCTCCTTCTTCCCTATAGCTTTGCATTCAGTTTTCAGGCAATTTCAGTTCTGACAACATCCAAGAAGGCTTCACTTTACTCTTGTAGTATCTAAGATATGCTTACATACAGAATGCAGAAACTTTAACTGCAGAGTATTCAATAATGTCCCCCAACAGGTATTAGGCCCAAAGTAAAGGAACCAAAATTGTGGACAAACATTGTGATTATTTTGTATAAATCCTATATCCAGCTCTCCTTTCAGTTTTCCAAATTTCTCTTTTTTTCTCAAAAAGGAAAGAAGGAAATAATGAAAGAAAGAAAGAGAGGAAGGAAAGAAGAAAGCGAGGAAGAAAAGAAAGAAGAAAGGAAGGAAGAAAGGACTATTCTTCTCCCAGTTATTTTTTAATGCTGGGAAATCATTTTTAAGCAATCATGAAAGTATAAACATATTTATAAATATCTATTTATTTCTAAGTCATTAGTTTAGTGAAATGAAAATATTCAAATTGTGTTTAATTTCATACATGATTTACATCCAATAACAACTTGATAGCACATTCTACCACATTAAAAAAGAAAACACAATTCACAGAATTCATTATTCAACTTAGTTAAGAGTGAATTTGTTTTTAGAAACCAGAATTTGCATGGTCTAGAAATTTGCAAGGACTTTAAGAGTGTAAAAATTATATACAATGCTGGGAATTATTTAACTACTGCTACTTTGCTTTAGATGCTGAAATGGGTGTGGCTTTCTTCAAGAGGAGATTAAAGTGAGGTTAGAAAAGACAAAGGATTAAGGTAATTTACTGCTTGATGAAAAAGTAATGAATATTTGAAAATATCATTTATGGCTTAGTTCAACTTGGATTTAAGAAATTCAATGAGTAAAAGTGTTTAAGAAATCCACCTGAAATTGTTAAACCTTACTCAGATACCTCTCATGTAAATATGATATAAGTCACACTATTGTTTCACCAAGCATTTACTGAGTCTCAGTCCAGTAGGTTTCTGGTAGAGTTGGAAGATATGCAAGCTACTGAGGCATGTACCTGCTCTCAAGATAATGGAAATTTAATGGAACAGATGAGCGAGCTGCCAAACACAAATTACTCTGGGAGAAGTGGAGGCACTAAGAGCCCAAGGAGCACCAAAAAGGATCCCTACTCAGTCTTAGAGGGTGGGGACAAAACTAAGGAAACAAGAGATATTACCATAAACCCTTATTATTTAGTTACTAACTCTATGGGATATTATCTAACTAAAATACGACCCACTCCCACTCTCAAAATCTGAGAAGTATATGTATATTTTTAAATAATTCTTTGAAATATCTCAAATGAGAGAAATTGTTGCTTCTTCTCAGTCTTATACCTCTATTACTTTTCACAAGAAATCAAACTATTTTTTTAAGTGAGAATTACTGAGGAGAGAAAAATCTGAAATTTTTGTGTGGTAATTGCTGGTAGAAAGAGCTAATACATCAATAAGAGGCAAGATGAAAATATTCATTCTGCTCAGTAAGTTTTATAGTGTTAGGAAACATTTTTATTGCTTCTGTCTATACATGTTATGGTTTTCTATGAAATTATTCTTATTTCCCATAAACCATGTTTTGAAAATAATTAAATATTCTGAAATATGATATCCAAAAGAGCCTCTCATGTCCATTTATTTTCATCCCATTTACTACTGAAAGGACAAACAGCCTAACTGAGTGGAAAGAATGAAAATGTATCTATTTAAAACATTGCTTTTTCTTTTTAATAGGGCCAGAAAGGCAGAGAGTAAAAGAGACCACAACACCAAAGCTTCCTTCACTGCCTCAAGGGCTGGACTCAACCCTGGGTCACACACAAGGCAAAGAAGCATACTATCCAAGTGAGCTATTTTGCAGGTCCCAAATCATTGAATTTTGAAATGTCAACAAACCAGTGACCATTCTCTAGTTTCTATGGCACAGAGACAAGTAGTATCAGTATCAACTTCCAAGAAAACTGGTCATCACTTCAGAGAAGAAGATAGGTGTTGAAATATGAGGTGGATTATAATAATAGAAATGAATGCAAGTAGAAGGAAAGAGGTGTGGTTGTGAAGCTTGGATGGTTTGGGGATGGACAGGTGTTCTGTCCAGATCTTCCCTAAGTTGATATTGGCACTTTGCCAATAGGTAAGGAGAGGAAATGGCTAGAAAAAAACAAATAAACAAAAGATTTGAGTGTGTGCTATGCATCACTATTTAAAGGATAGTAGAATGATTATTTTATAATGAATCATGAAAGATGAAATCTGAAATTGTAGAGAAGCCTAGAAAATTAAAGAGAGGAAAGACTACTGAAGATGGGATCAGAGTGCCTCTTCTACTACTTAGTAATAAAGACAAGCAGCTTCCAGGAGTAATAGTCATGCTTTCTAGTTTTATGAGTATTACTACTTATTAGACTTGACTGTTTTGTCCCTTGATATGATAAGGATTCTTTAGTGGAATTAATGAGGGGAGGGTCTTTTCATCATCAAACCACCCATCACAATAGCGGGTTTACACTGTATTCATGAAATCTAGAGACTAGAATATTTCAGAATTTAGAGGATGGCAAAACATATCTCTTATTGTACTCTGGGGTATATGAACAACCCTGACAATGTGTTTTCCTTAGAACCTTTTCAGAGTGAGGGTATATTTTGTTCGTGTTATCTTTTTTATGTGAGACTTACTTCAATATTTCCTGTTTCAGATTTTTGCCATCTAATATCTTATACTACTACTGGGAGGTCTTATATCAAATCACCTCTGGGTAGCTGATCCTTTTTATTAACAACTTATCCATGATTGCCTTTGGCTCTAGATTCAAAGTCTCATGCCTGGAGCAGAAAAAGAAAGAGAAACCTATACATAAATAACTTCTTATGACTGGTTTCATCAGAAAGTGGTGTGAGTATGGCTGACACCTAGAATTTCAAAGTCTGCCCTCCATGACATGCAACTAAATATATTCTTCTTACTTGGGTGAAGAGTCATATATTTTCTTAGTCACAGAAACATGGGAGTTACAGCAATGGCCCTAATATTATACAAGCAAAATAAAACTTGACTTGAACTTTTCTTCTTTGTTGCTTATACAATGTAGAGAAACAGGCAGTATTTATCTGTATTGTATAACTGGCAAATTAAAATATTTATAGCCAGTGAAAATTAACACACAAAAGCTTCCATAAATACTGTGATTTGATGATAATTTCCAAAATACCCCCAAAGGACAAAAACAATAACTACAAAAACAACTGCTTATTTATTAGAACAGCAAGATGAATTTGATCTGACATGACTTGTCTGCTGACACACAAGGACAGATACAAACATAGACACAATTTACCAACCCTCCTCACACACAAGTATTCATGACACTGATTTAACTAATAGGTATGATAGTAATGACTAATACTGTAATTTCTATAAAAGTGTATATGCAATGCAGATCCAAACTGCTTAAAAATACAATAGTTATTTTAAATACTCACTAAAATTACCTACTGTATTGATTTAGTTGACTCTTAAAAATCTATGATGATCACAACGTTGCTTCTGGTTCAGAAGATAGTCCACCTGGTAGGATATATACCTAGCTATGCATGAGACACTGGTTTTGGGTCCCAGTTCCACATGGAAGTGCCATGGATGGTGCTGTGATATATCTCTTCTGATCCTCTCTGTCTCTTAAAGAAAGTAAAAAGTTGTTCTCGTGGTCCAGGAGGTGGTGCAGTGATAAGGCTTTGGACTCTCAAGCATGAGGTGCTGAGTTTGATTCTGGCAGCACATGTGCCAGAGTGATGTCTGGTTCTTTTTCTCTCCTCCTATCTTTATCATGAATAAAATAAAAATCTTAAAAAAAATTTAAAAAAAGAAAATAGAAAGTTGACCCTGGGCAGTCACTCAATGGTATTTAGTAAATGTGAAGCTTTGGAACTTCAGAGAGAGAGAGAGAAAGAACATGAGGGCACAAATTTGGATGGACATGTATTTAATTACAACTCACTAGCTACATATTTTCCCGTTCTTTCTACTTGACAAAGTGACCCAAAGTAAGTTTATGAGATAAGAATGCATTGTGAAAATAATGAAGGCAGGTGATCCCTGTACAATATCCCTAAGACAGTTTTATAAGCCAGAAAGAAAGAGCACAATATAACAAATCAGGAGTGTCACCATCTGAGCTCTGAGCAGCATGGGCCACCTTGATAAGTAGAAAAGGAACATTCCACCCTGGAGACATGGATTGTTCTCACACTGTTTTTTTTTGTTTGTTTGTTTGTTTTTTCCTTCCTGTAGGCACTGCTACTGCCAACTGGTCTAGAGGAAAGTAATTGGTGATATGTACAGATAATTTTAGTGACACATAATTATCTCTTAATTTTGAACAACATCTAAATTAGTGCACACTGCAATTAATCATACCCTGTGGCCACATAGTTACCAAACACATTATTTGATTGTCTGTGAAGTGGAAACTGTTGATAGAAGCTTTCATGCAGAAACTAGTAGCCTCAGTGGGGGATCAGTGAAGAGAACAATGGAGGAGCTCAAGCCCTCACCTGCTTTGTAACTGGGAAAACCACTTCTCACTTCTCACTTCTCTACTCTCCAATGCCCTGTGTGAACAGTGTAAATAGTGGGTGCTTATTTCTTCTAGCCAGATACAGTGAAAACTCACTGCCTTCATTTCCTAGGGGCATGCCTTTGATCAGGAATCAGACATTGACTCACCAAACTCTACTGTGTTTCACTTTGGACAAAACACTTCCTTTTCCTTTTTCCCCAGCTGAGGAATGAGTACATTTGAACCAATATTCCTTAAAAATCTTAATTATCACTGAAACTGAACTGAAGTTAGTAGTCTGACATTTCTAACACTTATACATCAATCTCTTTGCTTCTGAAATTTTTTTTTTTCAAGCAGTGCACTGCTCAGCTCTAGCTCATAGTAGTGCATGAGACTGAACCCAGGACTTCAGAGTCTCAGGAATGAGAATCAGTTTGCATAACCATTTTGCTATCTACTCCACCCCTGAAATTCTTTAGGTAATGAAAATATATTCTTAAGCTGGTCAATACTAGAAAAACCTGTTTTCATGACTAGGGAAGCAGTGTAAAGAGAAAATTATAGGACTTGAATATGGGAAGCCCTGAGTCCTATCTCTAGCACTACACATGCTGGAAAAGTAGTCCATTGCACCCCCCTTTATAATTATAAAATTAAAAGAAGACATGTCCTAGCTTTGTAATTGAAAATGTCCTTGCTATTCCAATAATCAAATGAAGAAAGAAGCCTGCCCTGCTTTTGAGGAAAGTCATATGGGGGGATGTATTACAAGAATTTAAAAATAAATAAATAAATATTTATAAATATGTTTATTCTTTCAAGATTGCTTAAAAATGATTTCCCAGCATTAGAAAATGACTGGGAGAAAAAATAACAGGCCTTCCTTCCTTCCTTCCTTCCTTCCTTCCTTCCTTCCTTCCTTCCCTCCTTTTATTCCTCACTTTCTTCTTTCCTTCCTCCTTTTCTCTTTCTTTCTTTCACTTTTGAGAAAAAAGAGAATTTTGGAAAACTGCAAGGAGAGCTAGATATAGGATTTATACAAAATAATCACAATGTTTGTCCACAATTTTGGTTCCTTTACTTTGGGCTTAATACCTATTGGGGGACATCGTTGAATAGTCTGCAGTTAAAGTTTCTGTATTCTGTATGTAAACATAACCTCACAGATTGGAGGTATTGGTGGGTATGATTGAGAATGCAGAGATACCAAATTCTGCCTGTATCATGCTCAGAGCTGACAACTAATCTCCAAGTGGTCTAAAACAGTCAGGCTTCACTATGTTCCCTGCACACATTTTTTTTTTTTTTGCATTTAAAAATCATTCTGTTATAAAAGATAAAAGGACTCACGAGTAGCCATAGAGTTTCCAGTGTGCCCCAAGGTGCTTTTTATGATAAGGCTGAATTGCAATGTGCTGGAGGAGACTATCCTTGCATTAGGTCTTCTGCCTGAACGCTCTGTGTCACTATGATTTATGGCAACTCCACTGAGCCTGGGGAGGACATGGGCTCTGTTGAGGATCTGTGGTCTGACTGTAGAGACTCAGTTTGGGGTTGCTAATTGGAAACTGTCAAAATGCACCCTTGCAGCCCCATGAGAACTCCACCAGACTGGCTTTACCAAACCAGCTGTAAAGATGATCACACCGCTGACTCATGCATAACTGCTCTTCATTTCCCAATTGTGTTTGAACATGACTGGAGAGTTTAAATATGAGTGACATTCCTGGACAAAATATCCTAAGGGTACTTATAAATGGTTGAATAAATTCACTATAAAAGTATCAGACAGTATTAAATCTGAGATGATTCATTCACACATTAAGACAATCTATTTCAGATCTGGATTTGGATAATTTATTCCCTAGAACCATTGTCTATAAAGGACAAGGTGTGTGTGTGTGTGTGTGTGTGTGTGTGTGTGTGTGTGTGTGTGTGTGTATGTGTGTGTAAAACTATATATGCTGTTTGTGGGAATATCTATACTCCCTGGCAAGTTTTTTCAATCTAATTTAAAAAAAATTGTTTATTATCCTTATTTATTGGATAGAGGCATCCAGAAATGTAGAGGGTAGGGGGAGATAGAGAGGGAGAGAAACAGAGTGACATTCCTGGACAAAGTATCCTAAGGTTAGTTATAAGTGGTTGAAAAAATTCACTATAAAAGTATCAGACAGTATTAAACCCGAGATGATTCATTAATGCATAACAAATGTAGCACTGCTTCACCACTTGAAAAGCTTTCTCTCTGCAGGTGGGAACCAGGGGCTTGAACCTGAGTCCTTGCACACTGTAACATGTTCACTCAACTAGATTAGTCACTACTCAGCTCTTCTGTCAAATTTTTTACATTGCTATAGTTGGTCTAAAATTGGAGGCTATAACATACTACTAAATGAGATACTTGTAACATTGAAAGTGACTCAGGGGTGGAATGCAAGTTTGTCAACCTGAATCCCCAGACTCAACTCCCCACAGCACATATGCCAGAATGAAACACATAGTCATTGTTCTTCTTCTCTGTTTGGCAAAATCCAATCCTACCAAAGACTTGACTTTGGGAATGAGCTCAGAATCCACACAGATCCATCAGATGTTTCTCCCATTTAAACTTGCTGTAGCTTTGCACCCCCCATTCCTTGCTCTTTCCTTGTATGCACATTGGTTGGCATGTACGATACGATGGCCATTAGATAAAAAGAAAGGGGGAGATGTTGGGAAATTGTGAGGAGCCTCACAAAGCACCCTGCATATTTCTGCCTCCAGGAGCCTGACATTCCTTAAAACATTAAGCCAGCTCCGCCTGCTCCATCCTGAATTCCTGATACTATGGCCTATCTGATAATCATTGTTTTGCCTGAAAGACCCCCACCCATTCCATTCCTTTGATCTATCTTCTTTCTACCCTCTAGACCCTCCCTACCTCCAGGGTATTATTAATCCTACCATTTAAAACCCTCGCAACAGTTGCTAAGGAAGTTCCTACCTTTCCAGCACACTTTTGCCTTTCTCCACCCCTTTCCTAGTTAATTTCGGTTTCTGACTTGCCACTTCCAGGTCTGCCCTTTAAAAGCCTTGGCTCTCTGTTTTATAAAGATATTGCATTGCCTCACCCTCACAAGCTTGGTTCATGAGTCATCTCTCTTGTGTCGCTGAGTGAGTAGCAGACCAGTCTGGCTCAGTTGCGTTCTCTCCAACCCAGAGAGTACGTGCCCTGGAAGAGGCACCCCCATGCTAGCCTGGCAGAGAACAAACTTGGATTTGGAGTTTGTCCATAACCCATTAGCTCTCACTATGAGACCACACCCAAATCTGCTGGAGAAAGAGAAAGTACAGTCAAGGTGCCCCGATTGTCAAAAGTCATTCAACACTACCCAATAATCAATGATTACCCAGATTTATTAGTACAGGCCAAGTCAGCAGAATCAGGTGGGAAAATCACAAATGTGTCAGTGAAAGTTCTATTTTATACCACAGAGACTTTTATGATGTCTTGCTAGATACAATGATTGTGGGTAAGTTAAGAGCAGGGACACAAATCATTATTATTTTTTAAATATTTATTTACTTATTCCCTTTTGTTGCACTTGTTGTTTTATGGTAGTAGTTATTGTTGTTGTTGATGTTGTCATTTTTGGATAGGACAGAGAGAAATGGACAGAGAAGGGGAAGACAGGGAGGGGGAGAGAAAGATAGACACCTGCAGACCTGATTTACTGCTTGTAAAACAACTCCCCTGCAGGTGGGGAATGGGGGCTCAAACTGGGATCCTTACACCAGTCCTTACACTTTGCACCACATGCGCTTAACTGCTTGAGCTACTGCCCGACTCCTGGAAACAAATTATTAAGTGAAAATGCAAGAGATCATCTGCACAGTACTTCAGAGAGGTCAAAGCTCAAATCTAATGGAGTTAGAGAGGTTCTTGATAAGAATATATATATATATATATATATATATATATATATTTGATAAAAGTGATATAAGTCTCTTATTTAAAAGTGGTGATGATTTCTCTATCATTGAAAGATTATATTTTCAACTGTTTTTATATTCCATTTATCTTATTTCATGATAAGTTACTTTGAATGTTATTCTGCTACTTTCTTTACTATTAATTTTATTATCTTATTAGGGAAATAACTATTATATGGATATAATTTCTCATTTTTTGTGATAGATAATCTGCACACTACTTCCACCACCATCTTGCAATGGGTCATCAACACCCACTCAAACCTGTTCCCCACTTGTAACCCTATATCCCTGGTCTTGATGCTACAGAACATGTCCAGTTCAAGTTTAACCCTATGTTTTATCTTTATTTTCTTTATTCTTTTTTTCCCTTTCCTTTCCCTTCCTCTCCTATTCTCTCTTCTCTTGTCTTTTAAGTTCTGTCTATAAATGAGATAGCCTGGCTTTCATTAATCTTCTGACTATATCTCTTCACAAGATTCCTTCACGCTCCATCCAAGATGAAGCAAGCAATAATTACCATTTTTAACAGGTGAATAGTATTCCATTGTCTATATATACCTCAACTTTCTCAGACATTCATCTGTCACTGGTCATCTGGGTTGCTTCCACGTTGGGGCTATTACAAACAGTGCTGCTATGAACATATGTGTACACTGATATCTTTAGATAGGTGTTTTGTTTTATATGGATAGAACCTGAGGGCAGGGGTTGCTGAATCACTATGTAGACCATTTCTAATGTTTTGTGGTTTCTCCAGGCTGTCTTCCATGAGGGCTAAATCAATTTATATTACCATCAACAGTATAGATGCTATCTTTTTTTTTTCTGTCTAAAGTGTGTTGTTTCTGTTCTTTCTCTTTTGCTATCCTTTGTTCTTGCTCATTCATACTACAACAGTTAATGATTATTAATGACCTGGAAATGGAGTAACTAATTGATGACTGTTGAATAATTCTCTGTATTAATCATTAAACCGCTCAAAATAAATAAAAACTGACTCACAGTTATATCCAGGGAAACACTCAGCTAGTATATTTGTATAAGACTTGGTATGCCTGATGTTCTCAGCTTGACACCTGGCATCACATGCACTGGTGTAGTGCTCTAGCTTGTCTCTCTCTTTTATGAAACTACCTCTCTCTGACATGGAATACATAAAATATTTTAAAAATTACATACATAAATCTATTTTATGTATGTAAAATACATAAAAATACATGGGTTCTATCATAAGCCAAATTGACAAACTATACTAAAAACTAGGAAGTTACATGGTTCAATTTCAGAGACAGTGATGCAAAACTTACCAACTCATTTCTTTATTGCATTAGTCTAACTCATCCTATTCTGTCTCCATGCTCAAAGGTAAATCACAAATGAATGGAAACAACTATGATGATCTGGAAAAGAGTGCCTTTTCAACAATGAAGTTACACAAATTGAGTCTTTTGTTGCAAAATCTATTTTATTTTATTGTATTTATTTACTTACTGAATAGAAACAGAAGTTGAGAAGAGGAATATTGCAGGCTTGGTGTCTGTGGACACCGTCCTATGTAAAATGAGTTGAGGTGGCACTGTTTGCACTGATTTGGTTGAGCTCAGCAGATGCAGTATCAAATGGTATGAATCAAGAGGAGCATGAAGGGAAATGAGCAAAGCCTCAGGGGTTCCAGGACTGGAAGAAATATGGGTTTATAGAGCACAAGGAAAGCTCCTTTCTATCTTAGAGTTTAAGAAAACAATAGATAATTATTGTCATAACCAAGTTATTTGGGGACTTGCTTTACTTTGAAAATCTTATGGTTAGGACTGACTGTATTACATGAGACCTTACCATGGTTTGTGTCATTGAATGCTATAAAATCTCTTATATAAACTAAATAAAAACAAATCCTTTAAAAGAAATATTTAGCTCAGCATTGTGGTACCTATTCAAATAGCTTGCCCATTCATTGCTATGTTGCTTAAAATGGAAAGCTAAATCTTTATTCACAATAAATCTTTATTCACTTTCTTCAAAGATTATACTCAAGAAAGTGTCTGTTCAGTAACCATGATTTGGCTGTATTCACACTTTACGCTATTTTTCTTTAATACAGAACAAGATGCACAGCATTTTATTATCTTTCAGCTTTTTCCTGTGTTGACAGCCCTTTGTATGTAGGTAGTCAGATGCAAACCTCTAACCTTGCCTTCTTCCATCACCACTCCCTCAGTCTGGACCCCCAAAAAACTGCTACATGAAACTTCCAAATAATATATACACCCCGTCTGTGCTAAGACAAATATGTACTCTTGAACTGAGGTTTAAGTTTCTGCAAGTCTTCACAAGAAAATTTTAGCACTCAAACACTTTTAATATTTGATGTACAAATATGATGCTGAATTTAAGATCTGAACAGCAGTTAATTTTGTTTCTCTGCAAGGGCACTAATGTTTGTTATTTCACAAGAGCCTGTGCAAGCAATTGAATAATTTTTGTCATAAGGATAATAGCCTCAAATGTTACCTTCACCAATATGTTATCTTTTCTACCATCAAGGACTTCATCTATCAAAATCATCCCAGACATCATTTTTCTGACTTGTTCAAGAAAATCCATTGACACAACAGAGAGGTTAGTATGCTTTATTTGAAATGTCAGGGAAAAAAATCTATGGCTTCAAGACACTTTGGGAAAATAATTAACAGACAGGACAGTGAGGACTAAGGGCATATCTGTTGTCTACTCTCAAACATCTACTTCTTGGAGATCTATGTTATCTATCATGTAGACTTTATTTAGATGTTTATATCAAGTCTACCCACTTGCAGTTTCCTTTTTGTAACATACTTTTACATTTTAATTTTACTAATGGGTTCTATTATTTGTGAGCTATAATTGTGTATGTTACTTTTACACTTAAAAGTATTTGTTTTGTGCACTGGACCTCTCCTTATAATTTAATATATAAAGAGAAAAAATACAGTAGAGATACAAATTCAGCTCTGAAAAATGAGAAAATACTTTGTTTTACAGAAGAGGTAGTTTATCAAGTACAAGTTAAATAAATGATTCAAAATAGGTCTTGATAAAAAACAGGTAAAACTTTTAAGCCTCTGATAGTACACTGGTGAAAAAATAAATATGAGATATAATCAAGTTTGTGAAACCACTGGGGACAATTACCTAATCATTTTCCTTCCAAAATAATCAAACTATGAACCATTTTTATGTATATACAATGATTATTATCTATTTGTGATATAATCCAGGTAGACAAATATTTCACTGACAGTCTAGCAGTCTGAACACACTGCAGAAATTCATGCTCTGTGTCCTTCATCACACCCCCAAAGCTAAAAGATTTCAGCAGCTCAAATTCTCTTCTGTCTCTTGTTGTACATTCCACTGCTTTGAGCAACCAGGTGGACAACAGATGGAAATCCTTAATATCCTCTTCTATAGGCTCCCAAAGGAGAGAAGGAAAGAAGAAAAAGAACACCAGTGTCCTGGTAAAATGCACAGCCTGAATCAGATAGAAGTGTACACGCCCAGGAGACATCAGGTATTCAATGAGGAAGTGCTAAATCCCGCTTTCTGCACCTGCATCTGGGCCCCCTGAAATCCCTATGACCCCCTGAAGACACTTGCCTTGAAGTTGGGTAGAGCTTTGGGAAAGGAAGGGGAGGTTTGGGTAGTAAATAACAGTTCTCACATTTTCCCTGGGTAGAAAGAAACCTCATCCTATTCTCTTATAATTTAAATAATTCACAAAGAGGAACATATGCACTTTTAACTAGAATGTAAGCAAAAATGCAATAAAGTAATTAAGTGGCTATGATCACTGTATCAACTTTTGAATATAGATACTTCTTCTTATGCATGGTGTGAGGGAGCTAGAAGTTTCTACTAATGCACAATGAATTGGCAAGTTCGTATTACCCATGATCAAAATGTTTGGTAAGATGATTTTACTTAGTTATGATTCATTCATCTAATGATGCATAATACAGACAAGCCTATATTTTTCCAAGAAAAGTTCTTAAGTTGACAAATTGCAACAAACTCTCAAGTGCATGATTAACATTGGCCCATGCACTGTGAATAGCCATGATTGAATTTCTCAATTTTATAAAGGTTCACTGTGCTTCCAACAGAAATACAGGCCCAAGCCATCCAATTATTTTAACGCTAAATTAAATAAAGAAACTATAAGGTACACCTTGATTTATTGAAAAACTGTCATTAAAGAGGAAAAAGTGGGTTGTTGGAAAAGTAATGGCATTTCTGTTATTTTTTTTTTTCTGTGCAAACATGCCCCGTGACTTTTCTGAGCACCCAATATTATGAAACCATAATATTAGTAATGCATTTAAACAGTCTCTCTGGTAGATGCTGTATTACTGAAATTCCATATAGATAACAGGTCCTATTCTATCATAACATGTAAAATCCTCAACTTTCAGGGCTTAGTGATATTTGCAACAAACACAGTTTTCCAAAATTGAAAGTTATGGTGACAGTCTTGAATGTCTCCTTTACTATAATTGTTTAATGGTGTATATTCAAATTTTATCTATGAGGTACAAGTAAACTGTAGCCTCGTGAAAATTTATCTACCTGCATAAAGTAAACATTTTTAAGTTTACAGAATACTCCTATATATTTAATCAGGGCTTGTTCTCCTCCAGTTACTATGCTAAGTATAGAGCACACTCCCAATTAATTTTTTTAATTATTATTACTGGTGATTTCACAGTTGTTTACAAAATTTTTAAGATCTCACGGGTGTAGTTACATACCATATAAGTGTCTGTACCACTAACTTCACCCACCATCAAAGTTTCTATGAGCCTCTTGCCCCACATATGATGTTACTGAGTCAGACATTGAATCAGAGAAAGGTAGAAGAACTTGTCTTATTTCAAAGACAAAAGCATTTGATTTCTCTTTTTGGAAACTGCATTCTATTTGTTAACAAGAGGAAGACAGGGGATCTGTGTTCTACTGCTATACAACTTCCCAGGTTTATTTCTTTCTATCTATCTATCATCTATCTATCTGTCTGTCTGTCTATCTATCTATCATCTTAAATTAGGTTTTCTCTGTCATACATATTGGCATGTGCACTGGTATGACAATCTTAACAGTTTGAACATGCATCTTACATCTGCCATTGCTCTAGGAAATCCTAGAAGCTCCGAGCATACTTTCTTTGTCTCCTTCAGATATTTTCATATGAACCACCTGTGAATCTTGTTAAAATGTGGATTCCTATTCAGAAAGTCTAAGCTGGCCCTGAAAATCTGCATTTCTAACAAGTTCCTAGGTGATAGGATGTTACTTGTTCTAGGGAGACACTGAATTAGAAAACCTTACAGGCTTAATAACAATTTTCCACATAAATATTGACTCAACAAGAGAATCTGAATGCAAGAATCTGTAACTTTGTGAATGAACCAATGTAGCTTTCCAAGGCTTACTAGGCAAATTCCCAATATGTTAGTAACTAGGAAAGTTTCCATGGACAACTGTCTACAAATATTCATCACCTTGGTAAAGTATGGGGAGTCTTCAGAATATTCCCTATGTACATTTGCAAAAACACCCAGGCCCCTTCTCTTCTGTGCCAGATATAGTTATAAATCTGCAATTTATCTTTCTGAACCTTCGGTTACAGTATCAGACATCTGTCATCTTATTTACCTTCAGCATTGCAATCTCCTACCATGATTTCTAGACCAGTTCTGCTCATAAATAATTCTTGTATATTCTTATCACAAAAAAGTCATTGAGTTTGTCACACCAACATTTACATTAATTCATATATTCATTTTTCAATAAATATTCATTGAGTAACTACTACATCAGGCCTTATAAGAGATAATTATCTATTTTATCAGAAAAATATTTCACTTCAGTTATTTCATAATTAGCATTCTTGACTAGATAATAAGTTTTTGACAAAAGATTTACTTAAGTATGGATGAGAGAGAAAGAGAGGGAAAGAATATTACCACATCATTTTAGCATTGCTAGAGAACACTCTTGAACCTCGTGCATGCAAATGTGATTCTACATACTATATGACTTTCTCAACCACTTTAATGTCTTTTTCGAGCAAAGAAGATAGTTCCCTCATAAATTGTGTAACTATTGTGCAATTACACTAGAAGTTCAAGACAAACAAACAAAAAAGCACCTCTCATTTGCCAATAAAGCATGGGTTACTTCCTAGAAACTTCAGTATCTGAAATATTAAATATATCATATATAGTGCTGGATATGAAATTTCAATATTGTAAATAAATTCAATATCTGAAATAGTATTTTTGATGCTCATGGTATGTATTCAATTGATATACAGTTTTGATTGATTGTTTTACTCATTTTGGCGAAGTCATAAATTTTGTGATAATTTGGGAGCGTTGACCAGAATATCATTCAATTTTAGCTGTTGGAGGTATAGAGGATCAAACTTGGATTTCTTGAATGCAAATCCTATGCTCTATCACTGTGAAATCTCCCCACTCCTGTATTTAATTTTAATCACATGATTTTTTGAACAAATGCATGGTATCACACTATGATCACTATCATGAGAACAATTCCTTTGCCCAGACACAACCTTTAAGCACTCAGTATAGAGTTATATATTCTCCCCACCCCAATCCCAACAACCCATCTGTTCAGGATCATAAAAATCTTATTTTTCAGTAGGCATGTATAAATAGACCTATGGAGCAATAACCTCTTGATTCTGGAGCATCTTGAGACTGACTATTTCATTCATTATGATGTGACTAATTCTTATATTAAGTTGTTCCATCTCAATATTTTCATTGTTTTTTATTATTGTATAGAATTCCACAGTAATATTTGTTCCATTGCTTCTTTATCCACTTACCCACTGTTGGATATTTGGATTGTATCTACATTTAGAGGCAATTTTTAGTCAGATTCTGTAAATCTGACTTTATTGGTAGTTACGTATTTTCATTTTACAGTGATAATAAATTAGGGAATTTCTAGGTCATATGGTGAGCATGTATTTTACTTGTAAGAAATTATCAAATAGTTTTCCAAGGAGGCTAGAATTTATGAATATCCTCTCCATATCCAAAAACCTATCAGATCATGTCACATCAAAACTATCACATCAAGTTTTCTGTATTTTACCCAAAAACAACAAAAAATGTGTCAGGTACATTAAGTGGACCTTAACTGGATAAAAATAATCTATGATAATTACACCCAGATATCTTTAATATTTGTTGATATTCCTTTACTTTTCAAGTTTCTGTCTCCTGTCTTTTCCCTTCCTTGTGGAGAATTTTTCAGTCAGGATTTCTACGTTTTCTTTTTTTTTTTTTTCGTTTTCTTTTTTTTATTATTATTTATTTATTCCCTTTTGTTGACTTTGTTTTATTATACTTATTATTGTTGTTGTTATTGATGTTGTCGTTGTTGGATAGGACAGAGAGAAATGGAGAGAGGAGGGGAAGACAGAGAGGGGGAGAGAAAGATAAACACCTGCAGACCCATTTCACTGCTTGTGAAGCAACTCCCCTGCAGGTGGGGAGCCAGGGGCTCCAACCAACGGGGATCCTTATGCCTATCCTTGTGCTTTTTGCCACGTGAGCTTAACCCGCTGTGCTACTGCTGGACTCCCTTTCTTTTATTTTCTTATGTTTATTTTATTAGCTACACAGAGAGAAATTGATTGTGAATGCACCTATAGATGATAGAGATAGATGGTAGATAGATGATAGATAGATAGATAGATAGATAGATAGATAGATAGATGATAGATAGATAGATATGCCAGCATCATTGCTTCTCTGCTTGTGAAGCTTACTTCCTTCAGTTGGGAACTACGGCTTGAACTTGGGTTCTTAAATGTGAAACCATCTGGCCCCTAGAAATACATTTTCCATATTAGTCTTTCTCATCTTCTAAGACCATGGTCATGCAAATATTGTGAAATTCATTATTATTTTAGTTTCCTGTGATTCATGCAGTGAATGTGTTAGTTATTTTTGTTTTAGTGGTCAGTTGTGCTTGATTAGGTTCAGGCCACAGCTTCCAGATTGCTTTGTGTACACTGTCATTCCACACAGTCCCCATGTCAGTTAAGCGTTCCAAGTCTCTTAGTAGTTTTTAGTGTTTTTTTTTCTTTTCTTTTTCATTTTTATACAGTGGTATTGTTATCTTCCAGAAGTCAGTGGTCATGCTGAGAACTGGGCAGCAGTCTGTCCATTAGCTCAGTCCTCAGTTGTTGGCATGATAATTAAGAGCAAATACACACATATGTAGCTCAGGAAGTAAAATCAGTTATCTTAAACAGCCTGTGGATTTGTTTAGCCAACTCTCCAAGTTCTTTTCATGACCACTCTAGTTATTTCTGAATCCCTGATACTCTCTTTTTTGTTGTTAGTTTCTCTCTCTAGAAGCCTTCCATATACATTACCACCACTTTATGTCTGAAATTAAACATGAATGAGAGGGGTTGGAAAGGGAATGAAAGGGGGAGGTGGAAATGGGAGAGACAGGACACCAGAGGAGGAAAAGATAATTCTGTGGAGATGGTCTGCTATTTTTGGAAGGGCAAGTCTATCAATCAATGATAGAAGTCTGCTTCCAAAATGTTTGTTACTGTTTTCCATTGTGATTGCTGTGTTATTCTGTGGGTTTGTTTGGGGAAAAAAAAGCAGGAAAAGGCATTTGGGTTAGTTGGCTGCACTTAGATTTATCTGTAATTTTATTTTGTCTACCCTAATGTAGTGAGGCATCACCGTGGTTTAAATACAAATTACCTTTTAAAATATTTATTTATTTCATGAAAGATACAGACAGAGATCAAAGTTCCTTACTGCTTTAATATATGTAATGTTGGGGATTAAACTGGAGGCCACATGTTTGTAATTCCTGTGCTCTCCCTTCTGAGCTATGTCCTCAGATGCTAAAATTGTGTTTTCTTAATAACAGGAGGGTTTGGATTTCATTTCTTTTCATTGATGTTCACATCTCTCTCTCTCTCTCTCTCTCCTGTAAAATTCAGGTATATTATTGAAGGGACTTGAGAATGTGCTATTTCTTGGTGTGCATATCCTTTGTAGATGTGAAGTTTGAACATATTTTCTTTCAGTCTATAGCTTAACCTTCCATTGTCTACATTGTGTCTTATGCAGAATAAAATATTTTAATTCTGGTGAAACCCTATTATTCAATGTTACTATCAAATATGTCTTTAGGGACTTGTTTCTAAGAACTCCTTTTATAAATCTAGGTCATTATAACTGTCTTCTGAAAGTTTTGATTTATAAAAATTTTTAATTTATAAAATGTTTGATGTATATTTATGATCTATTTTGCATTGATCTCTATGAAATATTGGATATGATCTAATAATCATTGCTTTTTATTTTGTGTGAATGACTGAGTATTCTCATAGCATTTGTTAAAACTACCATATTTTCTCCACCTAATACTTTTTGTACCTTTGTTATAAATAAAAGTGACTATATATGATTGAGTCTACCTGTGCATCAATTATTCCATTTCAGTGATCTAGGTCTTTCTATCATTGACAGTACCTCTTGATTACTATGGCATTATAATATTTTAAAATCAAGTACTTTGATTATTCCAGTATTGTTCTATAAGTTGGTACTGTTTTTCCAGCTCTCTTGTTCTTGCATATACATTTTAGAATTGGTTAAAATATGCCATTTCAAAGAAACAATAACTTTTCCCTTTAAGGTTAACCTGAACAGGAGTGAAATTACATTTTTAGTTTATCTTTGTTAAGGTATAAAAAAATACTTGATTTTATTTTAATGAGAAAGAGATACAGGGGCAAAGATACATAAAGAAAACCCAGAGCACTACTCAGGTATGGCCAAGCATGGGACCTCAGAGCCTCAGGCATGAAAGTTTTATTTCTGTAGTATGTATCTTTATTAATCATATAATATTGATTTATAAGATTATATAATAATGAGGGTATAATTCCACACCACTCCCACCACCCAAATTCTGTGGTCTCATCCCCCCCTTCAATGGCAACCACCATAGTCTTCCCAAGATCATAGATATTGATTGACTCTCTGTATATTTCTTATTCAAGTTCATGCATTTCAATTCTCTATATCATGACATGTTTTTGCTTGTTTTTTTTTTTGCATAACCAGTATGCTATCTCTTGAACATTAAAAGTAAACTTTTTAAATAGTGTAATTTTGATATCTATAGAAACCAATTCAATGACCATTAGCTATCAAAGGTCTAAGATTTTATATATATATATATATATATATATATATATATATATATATATATATATATACGTGTGTGTGTGTGTATGTGTAATATAGTATATTACATATGTTAATATAGATATTAGACTGACATACAAACTGCCTTTTAGTGATTTATTTGGAATTGACTTATTTTCTTATTAGTATCGTATATATTATGAATATATATAATACATTAAGACATAAATGTAATAATAAACATGGATTTAATAGTCAGAAACTTTGAAAAGTAGGAACAGCCGTAGCACGGTGGCTCACCTGGATAATGTTTGCTTTGTTGTACACAGGACACAGGTTTGAACCCATTCTCCACTAAACTGAAGGCAGCTTTTATGCTTTGGTGTCTTTCTCTCTCTCTACCTCTTTCTATCTGAAAAAGTTGGCCTGAAGTGTTGAAGCCCTACTGATAACAAACAAAAAGAATGCTATTAAGACTGATTGAGGTGATAGAACTCTTGACAAGTCTTTTAAACAATATTATCAATAGCAAGACTTGGATTTGGGTAATCTCAGATGAAAAAATGATATAAATTTTGGAATACTTGGTCTTCTGTTGTTCTAGACACATTATGTGGACAGTCTACCCTACTATTTGACTGTCTGTTAGGTTCTATCTACATCTGTAGAGTAAAAAATTCCAGAATTTATTTTATAGACAAACTTTTATAAAATTTATTTCCCAAACTCTTATTTATAATAATGCACTTATGGAAAATAGACACAGAGGCAAAGTCTACTGATGATTTTCTGAAAAAAGTCCCTCCCTCAAAAAGAAAAAAGAGAAAGAAAGGAAGAAAGGAAGAAAGAAAGAAAGAAAGAAAGAAAAGAAAGAAAGAAAGAAAGAAAGAAAGAAAGAAAGAAAGAAAGGAAGAAAGAAAGAAAGAAAAGAAGGAAGGAAGGAAGATGCTCTCTTTCCAAGATACAGTCAAATTTCATATCCCTCATGGAACATTCATTCTGTGTCAAAGGAGGAGTAACAGCCATATTTAAGTTATAGAGATATAGGCTTCATAGACAAAGAAGGAGGTTCCTGCTGTCTTAGGGTTTAAGAAGGAAATAGATAGTTGTTGCTACAATCAAATTATTTGGCAATTAGGTTAACTTTGAAAATCCCATTGTTAGGATTTGCTGTATCATACATGACATCACCATAATTTATGTCCTTTGACATTATTTATATATAGCTGTGTGTTAGAAAGTAATGTCATCTGTTGCTCTATTCTCCCTAGTATAAGCTTTTAGGAGGCAAACGCTAGAAGAAGAAGAAGCTTTTAGGAGAGTCAACATTTCAAAAAACAAGTCATTATTAGAAATGTATTAACAATTTGAGATATGTCAACCGTTCAGCCTCATTACACAGGTGAGACCTTGTCTTTCTCATAAGAGTTTCTAATTCCATTTTAGTTGGTTCACTTCCTAACAAAGCCCCCAAACCTAGAAATAGACCAGGTCTCATGAGATATGACATATGTGCACATGTAACCATAAATTAGGGCAAAATATATACATGAGAGCAAAAGTGCACAATAGTCTTGAGTGTGTCAATAAATGAAGCAAGTAGAAAGACCTAAAAAGACCTATAAGGTGAAATAGTTTCTACTTAGACACAGATACCCTCCTCACTTACTTCCTATTACACTTCCCTCATTCACTCTAAAGCTAACCTTATCAAGGTAAGGAATACAAAAGCTGAATAAAAGCAACAGACTGGCATACTTTAATGATGACCCTAAGTCACCATCAGACCACCCCATCATCTGGGGCCATAGATGGCCGTCCTGGGATTTCCACACAGACATGATGGGCCTAGACTTTGAACAGATCCCTACCATTGTCACTGGTCATTTCCATCAGGAACAACACAATGGACCCCTTTGTGGGCCCCCACAGGACCTTGCCCTTAATGTGGATCAACATCGGTAGAGAATATTCCATCCTCTGAAGGGAGACTGGACAATGTACTCTATGTTCCACCTGAGAAAGATGGGTCCTGAAATTGGGACAGCTTGGAACATTCCTACTCATGACCACAGAATATGAGAGATCTACAGGGATAAAGAGGTCACATAGGCTCCTAAGCTGAATATGGGCCCCAGATCAAATCAATGGGGTTTACAATCAACAATATTTATACATACTTCCCATATTTGAGAGCTATCTTCCCTGATCCAGCTTTCTAGCCCTTTTCATAGCCACGACATCATCTCTTCAGACAACAATTTGGGTCCACCTGCATATCAGATGTCAGGCTCAGGAAAAAAACTAGTACAATCATGGGCCCTTTGGAATATAACAAAAATATGCCTACTAGCTATCTTCAAAGCAGAGACCCCAAATCTTCATCTGCAATATTCCAGCCTTCAGGTTCATTATTAGTCAACAATTTGTTTGGCTTTATATGTTAACTCTTTTTTCAGCCACCAGATTCCAGATGCTACCATGATGCCAACCAGACCTCCCCGGGCAGATGAGCCCTGCTTCCCCATAGCCTTGCCCCAGGGTCTTTGTGCATGGTTATATGTGCACTTAACCAGGTATACCACCACCTGGTCAATAGCATCATAATTCCTTATAACAGCATATGCTAGCCAGGCAGGGTCAGGGGACTGAACCCCTGGAACTAATGCATGCAGGTCATGCATTCCACATACTGAATTAATACCTAAATGTCTTTCCACGATTGCACAATTAAAAAGGAAGAGTTAAATGAGAACATTCAACCTTGTGTGCTGGCTATCAAACCAAGATGCCTCTTTGCCACTGAGTAACAACAGGAAGCAGTGACTAGCCTGTCTTTTATCTCACCTTCTGCTTTAAATTTTTGTTCAGAGCCTTGCTACTACTCTTACTTTAGTTCCTCACGAGATACTTATACTGGCACCACCTGATATATAGCTTATCCATATGTAGATGATTTATTACCATCGTTTGCATACTTGGAATTTTCTTCTGATCATTTTTCAGATCACAAAATAAAACCATTTTTAAAACAGGATTTATCTGTCATTTGGAATCAAACTGAATTCCCACTGCACACTGTGCCTCTTTAATGGCTTAAACTTGTCAGCATCTATTATATATTTTACAAAATTCTTTCCTGATATTAGTTTCTTCCCAGCTTGCATTTCTTTCTCTCTTCTTTTTCAAAATAGACAGTAGCTTTCCTCCTCATCTCTGAGAATATCAAACCATAATGATTTGGTTTTGACCGTCAGATTTTTATTAATTAATTTTGAGAAGCCTCCATTTGCTATCTTGAAATACTGTTTAGACTTTTCTGTGATTAAATTAAAATAAATTCTTGTGAAACTTGCTCCTTCATTGGATTTATATGCTGATTAATTCAAGTTTAATATCACCATCTCAAACTCTCTATCTGCTTTAACTGAAAGCAGTTATGTATGTTTTCTTGCCTTGCACTGGGACCCTTATCTCCAGAATTTTCAGCCACACATTTAGAGGTCATAATCAATATTTTAGTTGCATTTGAATGGAGGTCTCTATGGGCAGGAGAACTTTCCACTTCTTTTATGCTCAGCTCAGATGATGCTGATGACCAATTACCATATAGGAATTGTGGCTTGACTAGAAAGCTTCTGGGTATTAAGCTATATGCTTTAATTTTTCATTTCATACCAAATTTGTTTCTGTTTATGATCACAAATTCCTAGGTAGTATTACTATTATTGTCTTTCTACTATTAGATATTAGACATAAGGTGATTACTTATAAGAATATTCATTCCTAATTGCCTAAAATAGACCAACTTCATTCATCATATTTATTTTTCTTATTTATAAAAAGGAAACACTGACAAAACCATAGGATAAGAGGGGTACAACTCTACACAATTCCCACCACCAGAACTCCATATCCCACACCCTCCCTTGATAGCTTCTCTATTCTTTAACCCCTCTGGGAGTATGGACCCATGGTCATTGTGGAATGCAGAAGGTGGAAGGTCTGGCTTCTGTAACTGGTGAACATGGGTGTTGACAGGTCGATCCATACTCCCAGCCTGCCTCTCTCTTTCCCTATATTTTCTATTAAGTTCTAGGGAATGAACTGAAAGTCTTAAGTATGCATAATACTATTGAGTTGACTCTCCTGGTCAACTTTTAAAATTCTGTATACTTAGAGAAAATTTGAGGGAGAGACACTATAGTACTGTTCCAACATTCTCTTACTGTTCCATATGATGCACATGATGCTGAGGCTTCATGCAGAGTAGCACAATATCCAAGGTGATCCACCCTCTCATTTTTTTTTTTTTATGAAAACACTGCTAATCTCTGATTTATAGTGGTACCAAAAAATGTACTTGAGAACCCTGAATCTCAGGCAGGAAAGTCTTTATCCTGACTGCTATGTTATCTCTCAGGCTTGCCACAGACTATTTTTTTAATCAAGGAAAATCTTATGAGATAGAAGCAATGAATTATAAACTGATTATAATTCCATGCAGAAACTTTGCAATATGCTAATCAAACTTCCCCAAACACTGCACAAGGTAGTCTATGTCCATTCTTAGTGAGACCTAGTTCCTGTTCATATTCCTTTGAACCCTCAAGAAATTTAAAAAAAGAATGCCTCCACTTTTGGCCCCAAGAAATTATATCTGGTATTTAGAGCACCACATGTCAACTAAGATACAGCGTCTGGTGCCCTAAGATTCTTTCCAGTGGCCTCTGAGGTATATCCAACTGAAACATTGGATAGGAAGGAGTTCATATCTCCTAAATTTGGGCAGGGTCTATAATTACTTGGGACAATGATAGACAGGACTTTGCCAGGTTACAGTTGAAAATGTAAAACTGTGCATTTCTACTTCTTGTTTTTGGAAGTACTAAACCTAGCAATCCAGCTGCTTTGCCTGAAGGGAAGGCTTCTAAGCCACCAAATTCAGTGTTGGTTCTTGAGTACCAATAGATAATGCAAAATGGATTCAGAAAATGATGCTTAGCTTGAGCCAACTTCTACCTTTCCTGTCAGCTCTGTCTCACAAAGAACAGGTCTAGCCTTTGGAGGCTTTGAAACTTTTCAGCTATGTTTTAAGGTTCACACTAGAACTTGGTCCCATCACCTCACAAGCACAGAGACTAGCCCCCACACCATCCCTGTGCCAGAACCTGCCACTTAGAATTCAGATACTTGTCTCCCTGATCTAATATTGTAGGAGATTTAATATTTTTTAAAAAGTTATTATTAAAAATGCATTAACAACTTAAGCAGTGTTGAAATTCAACGAGTTTACTAATTTAAAATCTTAAGTGCTTAAATTAAAGGAATATATACTCAGAACTGAAGTCTATACATTAGAAAGCTTGAGACATCCAATCTATTTTCTCCTCACGTTGATTAAATAGTGATTTATAAAACTATCAGTTAATATGAATGCATCACTATTCCCACTACCAAAGGCCTATGTCCCTATTCCCACCCCCGTTATAGTGGAGCTGAAAGACGACCCTCCCCTCTCCCAGAGATTTTTCACTTTGGTGAAATACTCCAAACTCCACTTTGCCTTTCCCTTTCTATTCTTCTTTCTCAACTTCTCTTTATGAGTGGGATCATCTCATACTTGTCTTTCTCTTTCTGGCTGATCTCATTCAACATAATTCCTTCTAGCTCCATTCAAGATGGGTCAGAGAAGGTGAGTTCATTGTTTTTAATAGCAGAGTAGTATTCCAATGCGTATATATACCACAAAAGTTTTAGCCATTCGCCTGGACACCTGGGTTGTTTCCAGGTTTGGGCTATTATGAATTGTGCTGCTATGAACATATAAACATATCTTTTTGGATGGCTGTGATTGAGTCCTTAGGATATATACCTAGAAGAAGCATCACTGGGTCATAATGTAGGTGTTTCTCTAACCTTGTGATGGTTCTCTAGACAAAGAGCTTTGGGCCAACTTACATTCCCATCAGCAATGCAGGAGGGTTCCTTTGTCTCTACAACCTCTCCAGCATTTGTTGTTGGTTGTTGCTGTCTTTTCTGTTGTATGATATTCCCATAGGGGTGAGGTGGTATCTCATTGTTGTCTTTATTTGCATTTTTCTCACAATCAATGACTTGGAACAATTTTTCATATGTCTACTGGCCTTTTTGTCAGTATATAAGATATAGCTATTTTTAAATAACATTAAATGACATAATCATGGTAAGGTCTTGTATGGAACCTTTGGGGCTTTGCTTGTTTTCCTTCATGTCTCTTTTGATCCAAACCATTTGATACTGCATCTGCTGCTCTCAACCAAATCAATGCAACCAGTGCCACCTTGACATGTTTCACTTTAGACTATGTCTAAAGATGCCAGGCCTGAGATGTCAATTGTCTGTTTCCAATACATGGATGAGACCTTTCCTAGCTCATAGAACTTCTAAGTTCCATTGTGCACATGTATCCAGAAGTTAGGGGAAAATATATACCCATAAGTAAAAGTGTGCAATAATCTACAGTGACTCATTAAATGCAACAAACAAGTAAAAAGATCTAAAAATGACACCACAAGGTACTTAAATGAATATATTCAGCTTAGATCTCACTTACTTCCTGTTTCACTTTCCTCAATCACTCTAAGCCTAACCCTATCAGATAAAGCAAGGACTACAAAAGCTGGATAAGGGCAAGAGACCAATATGTTCTACTGATGGCCCATTTGGTCACCACCAGGCCACCCCATCATCTGGGGATCTAGTCAGGGAATCCTGGGATTCCCCCACAATTATGATGGGCCTAGACCTCTATCATATCCCTCTCTCCACCATAAGTAGTCATCTCCAATAGGAACATCATAAACCTTCTTGTGGGCCTTTATAGAATCTTGTCCTCAATATAGAATGACAGTGGTAAAAATTGTCCCAGTCTCTGAAGGGAGGCTGTGTCAATATACTCTGCCACTCAAGGAAGACTGGCCCTGAAATGACTGTAGCCTAGAATGCTAATAGCTATGACCATAGACTGTGAGCTTAGACCTACAGGGATACAGAAGTTACACAGTCTCATATTCTAAATATGAACAGACATAGGCCCTGGGACAGATTAATGGGACTTCAGTTAAACTATTTATATACTTTTCTCATATTTTGGAGCTACTCTCTGCCCTGATCCAGCTTTCTGAACCTATTTCCAACTCTGACACAACCCTCCCAGACAATACTTTTAGTCCACCTATATGATAGCTATAAGGCTCAGGCAAATTTAGCAAAGTCACAGACCC
The DNA here is from genome assembly GCF_950295315.1 of Erinaceus europaeus. NCBI lineage: Eukaryota > Metazoa > Chordata > Mammalia > Eulipotyphla > Erinaceidae > Erinaceus > Erinaceus europaeus. The sequence goes on from NC_080164.1 coordinate 24,597,604, forward strand.
ATGGGAATATAGCTAAAACAGATTTCCTAGCTTCTTCCAGCATGAAGACAGCAAATATCATCTTCCATATTCTTACCTTTAGGTTTCTGATCATTAAACAATTCGTTCTGCTTTATAGCTTAATGTTTTTCAGCCACCAAATGCAACTGTGCTGCTAACCTGATTTTCCTGAGCAGATGACCACACCAATGTGTCCTGGAATCTCACCTTCACAAAGCCCTACTGCACTAGGGAAAGACAGAAACAGGCTGGGAGTATGGATTGGCCTGTTGACATCTATGTCCTGAAGAGAAACAGTTACAGAAGCTAGACCTTCTTCACCTCATAAAGTCTTTGGTCCATATTCCCAGAAGGATAAAAGACTAGGGATGTTTCTAATGGAAGCGAAGGGATACAGCACTCTGGTGCTGGAAATTGTATAGAATTGCACCCCTCATATCCCACAATCTTGTTGATCATTATCAAATCACTAATAAAATAAATTTAAAAATAATTCATATATTGCTTCTATCTTCATCTTTCACATTTTTCTTTGTTTTGTCATTTTTTTCACCCTCATCATCACTCCCACTTCAACATTGCAGGCTGACTTTCTCAAATAGAAATAGACAGACATAGAAAGACACAGAGAGATGAGGAAAAGACACCACAGCAACAAATCTTTCCCCAATGTGGTGGGGGTTAGGCTGGAAGCTGGGTCTCAAGTATAGCAAAGAAGGAAAGTAAGCTATCTTGCTGGCTTTAACTTACATATTTCTCATTTTACAATATTTATTTATTTATGTACTTGAAAGATAGATAAATAGATAGATAGGTGTGTGTGTGTGCGTGTGTGTGAGAGAGAGAGAGACAGAGAGAGAGCGAGAGAGAGAGAAAGAGAGACAGAAAGAGAGAGAGAGAGAGAAGACAGAGCTCGACTCTGGCACATGCAATACCAGGTAATGACCTTGGGACATCATACTTTACTATCTAATGCTTTATTTACTGTGCCACCCCTTGGGTCATTATTTCTCATTTTTTAAAGATTTATTACTGTGTGGAGAGAATGAGAATCACCTGCTAAAGAAAGATATAGATAAAGGAACTTCATTCCTGCAAGCCTTCCTCATTTCCCATGAGCTATCACGGGGTTAGAAATAGGCTCTATTTCTAACCCCGTGAATATTCTAGCAGTTCTCACCTGGCTAAGGATTACTCCACCATTCAATTTATTTGCAAACTACTGATAAGATAGAGCCAAGAGTGTTAATGTATTTCCTGAAGCAGGCAACTCTTTCTTATTCCTAAGACTTCCTCTACATCCCTGGAATTGTTGTTTTGTTTTGCTTTTTTTTTTTTTTTTTTTTTTTTGCTGAAACTATTTATAATAGAAGTTAAGGCATTGCTCAGGTTACCAAGGAATGAAGCTGTCACTTCAAGATTTTGATAATGCTGATTCCATCTTGTACAATGATTTACTTTTAATTATGTATTTCTTTTTTCTTTTGTAAATTTTTATGTATAAAAAGAAAACATTGACAAAACCATAGGATAAGAGGGGTACAACTTCATAAAATTCCCACCACCAGACCTCCATATCCCATCCCCTCCACTGATAGCTTTCCTATTCTTTAACTGTGGGATACAGAAGGTTGAAGGTCTGGCTTCTGTAATTGATTCCCCACTGAATATGGACATTGACAGGTCTATCCATATTCCCAACCTGTCTCTCTCTTTCCTTAGTGGGGAGGGCTCTGGGGAAGCAGAGCTCCAAGGCACATTGGTGGGGATGTCTGTCCAGGGAAGTCTGATTGCATCCTGCTAGCATCTGGAACCTGGTGGCTGAAAAGAGAGTTAATATACAAAGCCAAACAAACTGCTGACCAATCATGGCCCTAAAGGCTGGAATAGTGCAGATGAAGTCTGAGAGTTTTCCAGAATGCTCTCCACAGAGGCTGTACCAATTTACATTCCCACCAGCAATGCAAAAGGGGTCCTCTGTCCCCACAACCTCTCCAGCATTTGTTGCTGCTATCCTTTTTGATGTATGCCATTCTCACAGGAGTGAGGTGGCATCTCAATGTTGTCTTTATTCGCTGACAATCAGCGACCTGGAGCAATTTTTCATATGTTTCTTAGCCTTTTTGATCTCCTCTGAAGTAAATTTTTTGTTCATATCCTCTGCCCATTTTTGGATGGGGTCAAAGAACCAACATTTGGTTTCATTGATCTTTTGTATGGTTCTCTTATTTTCTATGTTGTTTATTTATGCTCTAATTTTAGTGATTTCTGTCCTTCTGGTTGCTTTAGGGTTCCTTTGTTTCTCTTCCTCTAAGTCCTTAAGGTGTGCAGTAAGGTAGTTTATTTGACCTTTTTCTTGTTTAATATGTGATTGTATGGCTATGAGTTTCCCTCTCAATACTGCTTTAGCTGTGTCCCAAATATTTTGATAGCTTGTGTCTTCATTTTCATTTGTTTCCAGGAACATTTGAATTTCTTACTTGAGTGTCTCTCTGACCCAGTGGTGTTCTTAAACAGTATGTTGTTTAGATCTTAAATTCTGTATCTTCTAGGAATTTTCTGTTTGTTGTTAATTGTTAGATTTACTCCACTGTGGTCTGAGAAGGTATTTGGGATGATTTCAATGCTCTTGAATTTGTTGCTGCTGTCTTTGTGGCCTAACATGTGGTCTATCCTTGAGTATGTGTTGTGTGGATTTGAAAAGAGTTTCAGTTTTTGTGGTGAAGAACTCTGAAAATGTCCAGGAGGCCTAGTCTCTACATCTCTTTATTTAATTTTCTTGTTTCTTTGTTGATTCCCTGCTTTGTTAATCTATCTAAGTGTGAGAGTGGGGTGTTAAAGTCTCCCACTATTATTGTATTACTATTGATGTATTTTTGTAGTTCTTTCAATAGGTGTTTGATGTATTTAGATATCAGTCATTGGGTGCACAGATGTTAATAATTGTTAAGTCTTCTTGGTTGATTGATCCTCTACTCATTATGTAATGGCCTTGCCTATCTTTTATTATTTTACTTAATTTTAAATCTATTGTGTCAGAGATGAGAATGGCTGTTCCTGCATTTTTTTTTTGTGGTCCATTAGCCAGTATGATAGTTTTCCATCCTTTCACTTTAAGTCTGTGTTTGTCTTGTTGGGTCAGATGGGATTCTTGAAAGCAGAATCTGGTTGGGTTATGTTTTCTGATTCATCCTCGTACTCTATGCCTTTTGATGGGTGAGTTTAAGCCATGGGCATTTATTGATATTATGGATTTAATGGATTGTAGTACCATTATTCAACATTTTTTTTATTTGCTCTGATACATGGCAAGTATTATGGTGATGTCCTTGTTTATAAGAGATCTTTTAGAACCTCTTTCAAGGCAGGCTTGGTGATGGTTGTCTGTCTGAGAAGGTTTTGATCCCTCCATCTAGTTTGAATGAAAGTCTAGCAGGATATATTATCCTTGGTTGAAACCCTTTTTCATTCAGGGCTCCATAGATATCTTGCCATTCTCTTCTGGTTTTTAGAGTTTGAGTGGGGTAGTCTGCTGATAGTCTTATAGGTTTTCCCCTGTATGTCATTTTTTTTTTCTTTCAGCCTTTAGGATCCTTTCATTACTACTTATTTTCATTGTAACTAAGATGTGTCTTGGTGTCTTCAAGTCTGGGTTGATTATGTTTGGGACTCTCTGGGCCTCTTGAATCTTAATATCCTTTTGTTGTTTTGGTCTAGGAAATTTTCTTTTATTATTTCCTCTAGAATGTTTACTTCCCCTTCCTCTCTTTCTTCCTCTGGCAGGCCAATTATACAAATGTATACTTCTTTGGAGATATCCTATATGTGTCTGTTGTTGTTTTCAGTGTCTCTCAATCTCTTTTTGAGATCTTTTACCTCTTTCTTAGTTTTCTCTAGCTCATCCTCTGTCTAGCTAATTCTGTTTTCTGCTTCTGTTAGTCTCATTTCCCTTCCCTCAGCTTCTTTCTTCAGTTCAGTTTTAGTATTTGCTTGTTCTGCTAACTGACCTTTTAATTCAGCTATTTCAGCTTTGAGTTCTCTAATTACCTCGAGGTAGCTAGTATTTTCCTTGAGGGTCTCATCTGTTGTTTTGCTAATTATGATAGACCTTTCCTCCATAGTCCATAGTTATGTTCATTTCTGTGATTATTAGGTTTACTATTGCTTGCACACTTTTCTTATCTATTGTTACTTCTGACTGATTTGGAGTTTCTTCTGGGCTCCTGTCTTCATTCATTGTAGAAGCAGTTTTATGTGCTCTTGGTTTAACCATTTTTTTTACTGATGTGTTTTCTATTTTTATTCTCTGTTGTTCTTCAGTTGTTGTGTTTTGTGTACAAGCCACGCTATACTAAATACCTCTATGACAAATTTTCTGACCAACTTCAGAAATTACAATAGCAACTGAAGCAAAGATTGATACAGTTTAACCAATACCAGTTAGCCAAACAATGCCTCCAGCCCAAGAAAAAATAGCAACCAAATCCAAATGAAAAAGAAAGAGAAAGGAGAAAAGGGAAAGTAAGAATAGACAATTATGCAAATCTACTGTCTACTATAAATTCTAGGGGTAGCAAGAGGAGAAAGGGAATTAGAGAAGAGGCACACTTACAGAGAGTCCACTCTGCGTCATTGTTATTCCCCAAAATAATTCATAAATGAGTATCAGTGAATTCAGAAAGCAGAAGAAGGAGGAAGGATGAAAAGAAGACAAGTGAAACTTGTTTCACTCTACCTCATCCATCCTCTCTCCCCTTTTTCCCTCCTCCTAGCTAAAAAAAAAAAAAGAAAGAAAAAGAAAAAAAACTGTTCACTGCTCTTTTCTTCTCTTTCTTGTCTTCTTTTTTTCCTTCCTCTTTCTTCAAGGGAATGCTTCTCTAGCAGTGAAGTAAATCTGCAGCTATTTGTCTCTCTCCCTATCTCCCACATCACAGTTTATCTCTGTCTTATCTAATAAAATAAAATAAAATGGAAAAAAATGGCTGCTGGGAGTGGTAGATTTGTAGTCTGCAACTGAGCTCCAGTAATAACCTTTGTAGTAATTTAAAAAATTAGGTGTCAGGAAGTGGCACACCTGGTTAATTTAAACACACATACTATAGTGTGCAAGGACCTGAGTTCAAGCCCTGGTGCCCACCTGCAGGTATAAAGCTTCATGAGTGGTGAAGCAGAGCTGCAGGTCTACCTCTCCCTTTCTCTGTATCTCTCTGTCTCTCTCTGTCTCTCTCATTCTCTCTCTCCCTCCTCAATTTCTGTCTGTCTCTACCAAATAATAAGTTACATTAAATTAAAACACAATTATGAAGCCACACAGTAATGATAGTTCACAAACACAGGTCCTGGGTTCATTCTAACCACCACTTGAAAAAACATACATAAGCATTCAAAGTATACATAGGAAATAGAACTTTCTAGTAATGAATACAAACACCTTTGAGTGGTTCTGTTTTATGTTTCAACCCAGTCTCCCCACTTTATCAACCTCTGAAATATATTCTTTGGGAACATACTATACCTTAACGAGTTCAATGGTAGAAGACCAAACTAGAATTAAAATGAGGCTTCCAGGAAAGAAGCAGCTTTGGGAATATATAGCTGACTACAGTTGTCTTTCTCACTGGAACTGGCCATTCTTGTATTATACAAAGCTGATCATTCAGATAATTTCTAGAGAAATCAAAGTCATGATAACGCATTCATAAAAACAAAATGCATTGCACTCGGCCCATCTCCTGTACAGCATCTCAGGTCTCTAAGATAAGGGAAATGAATCAGATGATGGAGTGGTGCCTCCAACTTCATGCCTGAAGACAGTTCTCTGGTGCCAACGTAAAACACACCCTTAGCTGAAATGCAGCTGGGAATCCAGGTTGGGCAGACTTTGCAGCCTATATTTCAAAGAGAATTGGCTGGATGGAGAGGAGCAAGCTGTGTGCAAGACAGTGCTGCAGAGAGAGAGCTGTGTGAAAAGAGAGACCTGGTGGTTTTCAGAGGTACCCCTAGAGTCCTCACCTGCCCAGTGCATGCTGGGAAAGAATTACCAAAAAGAACAAAGCTATACCATTCTCAGAGCTCACCAAGGACAGAAAAGTTATCACTCCAAAGAAAGAGAACATAGGGGACCGGACAGTTGCAGCGGGTTAAGCTCACATGGCGCAAAGTGCAAGGTCAAGCGTAAGGAGCCCAATTTGAGCCCCCTGGTTCCCCACCTGCAGGAGGGTCGCTTCACAAGTGGTGAAGCAGGTCGGAAGGTGATTATCTTTCTCTCCCCCTCCTCTCTCGATTTCTCTCTGTATCCAACAACAATGACAGCAATAACAACAACAATAATAGCAACCACACTGATAAAAAACAAGTGCAAAAAAGGTAAAAAAATGGTCTCCAGGAGCAGTGGATTCATAGTGCAGGCACTGAGCCCCAGCAATAACCATGGCAGTAAAAAAAGAAAGAAAGAAAAAGAAAAAGAAAACAAGAGAAAGAGAACATAGCCTTCTAACATGCAGATCCTGGTCCTGAGATAAGCTACTCAGAAATTTTATTTTTCATATACACAGTGAAGAAAATATAAACCTAAGTCTAGTAGAGTACTAGTACTTCATAACAAAGTTTAAAAATAAACAAGCATTGAAGGCACCAGAGTGTTCCAACTTAGTTCACTGCATACCACTTCAAAGTTATATAATTAAAAGAATACAAAACTACCTTGCACTGAAATGGCTATGTGACATCCAATCCAAAAAATGACCAGACGTGGGCTATTGCTCAGCCTGCTACAGCACCAGCTTTCAAGACTGAGGTCTTAGAGCAGTTCAATCCCTGGCTCCACCTTATGCCAGTGGAACAGGGTTCTAGTCATCCTCTTCCTCTCCCTACTCTCACATTCTCTCTCATAATAAATACATCTTTTTACCCAATGACCAGACATAAAGGAAGCAGCAAAATATAACCTACAATGAGGAGAAATATCAACCAACAGAGACACTCCAAAGATGACAGAATTAGTGGAGTGAGAAATGAAACCATTTGTAACTATCTGCCATTTTTTTTTTTTTACCAGAGTACTGCTCAGCTCTGGTTTATGGTGGTGCAGGAACTGGGAACCTGGGACTTTGGAACCTCAGGAGTGAGAATCTCTTTGCATAGCCATTATGCTATACCCCCCCCCCCGCCCCTGTCTGCCATTTTTCAAGAGGGCACAATGAAGTGTCAGGATGTCACAGCATGGGAGGTGCATAACAAATCCCAAATAAATTACTATTGATGAAAAAGAGGTGTGAAACCTAGCTTAGTTGTCTACAATTATAATTAATCTCAGCTGAAATAGCTTAGAACACACTAATATTTTTGTTTTGTTTCTTCCCCCTCCCTTTGTCTCACCTATCTACCTATCTATTACTATCTATGTATCTATCTATCTATCTATCTATCTATCTATCTAGCTATCTTCTCTCTTTGAGCTGGGATTTTGCCCATATGGTATTTCACCTCTTTTGGGTCACTTTTTTTTTTTTTCCATGTAGACAGAGACATATGCGGAGGGAGAGCCATGATGGCATTTCCCATGTGGTGCTAGGGACTTGAACCTGGGGCATGGGCATGGCAATCACAAAAAATTGACCCACTGAACTATCCCACAAGCTTCACCACTCTGGGTTTAATTTTCTAAATACAGAAAAGGAGACAGAGGTGGGACAATGAAGATGCACCACAGCACAAAACTTTCTTATAAAGCGGTGGGGGCTGGGCTTGAACTTGGGTAGCTTGTGTGAGAAAATAGTGCACTATCCAAGTGAGCTTATTTTGCTTGGTTGTGTCCTTCAATTATGTCCTATTCCTTCTCCAGGACACCTCCCTTACCAATACTTTAGTTCCCTGGACATAGGACATGTGAACAAGTTTAATTGGCAACTCAGAGGCAATGCAATTTGAATCAACTCTTGAGCTATTCAATATTTGAGTTCTAGAATTTTCAGTACAGCACTTGGCTCGCTCTGGATATACAATTTAAGGAGAGGGAAGAGGAAAAGGGAGAGTTGTGGCTGTGGCGTAAATGGTAAAAAATAAAGGCAAAGGGGGAAAGAAGGTTGAGGGAAAGTAGGAGATGAAAGGGAGGAAGAGATTCTGTTCTTTAACTTTGCTATAGAACTGGCAGCCTCTTCCAATGGTTTTAAAAAAACTCAGGAGAATTCTCTTCCATCCTTGAGACCTAATATAAATGTATAGGTTTGCCAGACCTGATCAAACAAAATGCTTAATTACATCATCTTTCTTAAGTGAAGGCAAATTGAAAGTAATCCTTGCGTGGCATTTAAATTCATGGATTTAAATACCAAAGTGATATGTAATTTAAGTGTAAACACTCTAAAATCCCACAAAGTGCAGACTGGAGTAGCAGTAAATAAGAAGTTACTGAGATGAGCAAAATCATTGGTGATGGATGGGGTACTTCAATCAACAAAGTCTCTCCAAAGTGAAAATTCAGTTACAAGAGAAGCACACCTTATTAAGTCGCTTATAAGCAGCGGGGCTCTGAGAGACTGAACAGCTATCAGGGGAGGAGATGGGATAAGAAGTTCTAGTAGTGGGAATTGTGTGGAATTGTACCCCTCTTATCTTATGGTTTTGTCAGTGTTTCCTTTTTATAAATAAAATTAAAAAAATAAAAAGAACAGTCCTGGGATAAGATAGCTTTCTTTGCTATACTTGAAACCCAGCTTCCAGCCTAGCCCCCACCTCACTGGGGAAAGATTTGGTGCTATGGTGTTTTTTCCTCATCTCTCTGTGTCCTTCTATGTCTGGGATACTCCACAAGAAATATATCTCTAAATTCTGGAATGATTGCAGAGCAAAACTGCTCGAAGACTTGAAGAGAGCTCTTTTGGCAAAGAAAGAAAGAAAGAAAGAAAGAAAGAAAGAAAGAAAGAAAGAAAGAAAGAAAGAAAGAAAGAAAGAAAGAAAATATTGGCCACAATCAAGAGCATTTGACTCAGTTTAGCTAGCTGTATAGGAATAAGCAAAGCAGCACCTGTCCTATGAGCTCCTGTGAGCTCCTTTCCTCTTCTCAGCTCCAGGAAGGACTGGGTGTCCTGGCTACTCACAGGAATAAATCCTTACTTATTGTTTACTTGACATAGATAACTGGCAATATCAGTATACTTTTCCTTTAGAGTGCAAAGTAGAGACATTTACAAAATGTGTACAGATTCTAGAAATTTGGCCGTTTGTTTTGATCAGAGCAGAGTTCTGTCTTAGAAACTGATACCACTTTTACTTAGAATTGATCTTAAGTATGTTTTCAGTTCCTAACATAAAGGTTCTGTGATGCCTTTTTCTTTTTCTAGATTTAATTCCCACACCAGACACAATGTATTGTTCTGTGAAATCAGGTTTCTTGCCCACATAGTTGTCTTTCACATCTTTCTATAGCCTTCTCATATTTAGAAAAACTATGAATGGTATGAAATTTGGGTAGCTGTATTTACACTCTAATTTTAGAGATTTTTCTTTTCTTTTTTTTTTGTTAAAATATTTTAATTTAATTTATTTATTATTGGATAGAGACAGAGAGAAATTAAGGGGAGATAGAGAGGGAGAGAAACAGAGAGACACCTACAGCCCTGCTTCACCACTTGTGAAGCTTTCCCCCTGCAAGTGGGGACTAGGGGCTAGACTTATGTCCTTGTGCACTGTAGTGTGTGCACTTAACCAGATGCACCACCACCTGGCCCCAATTTTGCTTTTCTTAAGAACAATATATTGTGTCTGGTCTGTAACATGACCTTCTTGTGTTCTGAAAATTCCCATTAATGTGCATCTACATAGATGCTATCTTCTGAGGTATAGATTACCACACAGTAGGATGGAGCTCTCAGTTACATCAAATACACCAATCCACAACTGACCTTTTCCTTTATCTTTCTCTTCTGAAGTCTTGACTCATATGCTCCACATTGAATAGATTTTATATTGTTTAATGTCTTTATATCTCTTCATCTCATTTGTTTCTCTTCCACTTTAGATGTCTCACAAACTGAAACTTAGTTCCAAATTGATGACAACCAGTTCACCATCTTTGATTTTTTTTTTCTAACACATTGTGGACAGAACTCTACTTCTGTTGAGCGTTCTTGGCTTACTGGCAACTTTTCTGTTTTTAGGTTCATCACTTATATAATGCTTTTATTAAGCAACAATTTTGTGCATTTACTAAAATGGATCTAAAAAATACATTACCCTAAACACAACTGTTTTATCCAGGACTGCTCTACTTTCCAAATCAATTATCTCAGATGCACAAGATAATTTGTTTTCATCAAGAGCCTTCAGTTCTTCATTGATGACTTCAGCTTCTCTTTCCTTTTAATGACCATGTAGGAGATGTCTATCTATGGATAGCTAACAAAATGCTCTGTGGTCTCAATGATGGAGACTGAAAAGAGATTGGTTTTAAAGAAGAAGGACTGCATAATTCTGAATTTAATAAAGCACCAGAAGACCACCTGACTGTAGGGAGGAAGAGTGGAGCAGGTTTTCAAATACTACCTTTTGGCATGAGTACTGAAAACAAAGGATGTGAAATGCAAAATGTGAGATAATCAATCACTCTAATAGATGTATTTCTTGTTAAGCTGAACAACTGAAAATAGTGAATAACTATGGACTAACTTGCCTTAAGAAACAGGGACTCAACAGTTAAGACATTAAATGTTCCTTTTATAAAACATGAGAAGCCCCCTCAAAAAAATAAATAAATAAAAGCATGAAACCCTGTTTTCAATCTATAAAAGAAAGACATTGTAAAGAGTCATGGATAGTTGATAAGCAAATGTAGTCAACAGTAAGCAACTATGTAAAGGTAAATATATATAAAAAAGAAATATTTTTAACATTTCTACAATAAACTGACTTGGAGCATTACCAAAAAATGAACAAGTATGCTAAATTCTATCACAATGGATGAAAGAGAAAGAAAAAAATATATAGAGAATTAGAACAAAGCAGAATCAAAATACAAAAAGTGTATTGAAAACTAAACATAAATTAGCATACCTGCCATGCTGAGATAATTATCCTCATTTTCAAGATAATTTACTCTGCTGTCTTTAAAATCAGTTACATCCACTATATTCTGCTATAGCCAAGACAATTAAGGGAGCAAGAACTGGCAGTGTCTTTCTTTGGGTGAAATAACCAAATTATTGCTAAAGCTCTATAATTAGTTTATGAGATTTGTTAGGAATGACAATCAGATTAGAAGTGATGTTACATAATTGCACCTGCTTTTTTGGAAAGGAGGTACAAATACATCCATACTGTATTTCGCAGGCCTATGCTGAAAGTTACAGTGGGATCATGCTTGCCCTTTATGAATACAATGGAATAAAAAACAAATCAAAGGCAAATAAATAAATAAGACTTAAAGTGGATTTAGTTTTTGATTCTTAGAATCACTTCTTACTCATGCCACATTGATTTGTGAATCAATTTTCCATAATTTACTATAATTATGCTTCAATCTCTATAGACCTCATTCATTCTAGTAAAGTACAGAAAAATAACAAAAATCGATAAACTAATTCATGTGCAACTTTATCTATATCTCACCAGTTATTTGCAGTTTGTATGGAATAGTAAAAGGGTTAGAGTCTTAGTGCTCCTAGCAGAGATGCAGTCAAATAATTAAAAACTTTGTACAAATCTGCTCCTTTTCCTTCTTGATAAAACCTTCTTAAAGGGAGTCGGGCTGTAGCGCAGCGGGTTAAGCGCAGGTGGCGCAAAGCACAAGGACCGGCATAAGGATCCCGGTTCGAACCCCGGCTCCCCACCTGCAGGGGAGTCGCTTCACAGGCGGTGAAGCAGATCTGCAGGTGTCTATCTTTCTCTCCTCCTCTCTGTCTTCCTCTCCTCTCTCCATTTCTCTCTGTCCTATCCAACAATGACAACAACAATAATAACTACAACAATAAAACAACAAGGGCAACAAAAGGGAATAAATAAATAAAATAAATATTTAAAAAAAACCTTCTTAAAGACTGTAGAATTAAGAAAGCAAAAGAAATACACTGGTCAAGGCTTGTGGTTCTGACATATGACAATTATTTTCTGGCAGCAACTATTGTTAAATTCTTCTAATTGCAACCAAGGTAGAGTGTGACAAATAACTTGGTGCTGATCTAGACCCCACAGCCTTGACTGGACAGAACTGGTCACTGTGAAAGCTAAACAATAAAATCCTCTTCAACTTGGTAATCTCCTTTCTCTTTGTTGTCATACTTAAAAATATGTCCCTGATAAGCATTCTCTTCCATTTTCTGTATGTGTGGTGTATGATGCTTGTATGTTTCTCAGTCATGTAAGCCAATCTTTCAGCTTTTTATATAAATACAATGTAACAAAAAAACCCTCCTAATTATGTACAAACTCTGAAGTTACCCTGTACTCAAACAAAAATGTCTGATTTGCATTACCACTCTAAAGCATTTATCTAAAAGATGTGAAAATTCTTATTGGAAGGGGCATGTGTACAGAATAGTTATTCAAAGAACACCCATGTTCATAGTTGGATTATTTAAAACACCTAAAAAAGTAAAAGAAAACTAAAGAAGTTATGGGATACACACATATATATATATATATATATATATATATATATATACATATATATATATATATATATTCCATAGAGTACTGCTTGGTAATTAAAAAAGATGACATAGTGTGCTTTGGGACAGAATAGATGGAACAGGAGGTTATGTTTAATGAAGTAAGAAAGGAAGTGAAATTCAACTACCTCATGGTTTCACTCATATGTGGAAAACTGAAACATTTGGATTTGAAAATAAATTAGCCAACCTATCTCTAAGGCCTTGAAAGAACTAAGGTGGCTATCTTGAGGAGTGGGGGTTAGAAATGGGCACAGAACTTTGGTAGTGGGAGTGATGTGGAATTATACACTTATTATCTTATACTTTTGTGACACTTTAATAAAAATAAACCTGAACTTAGTAAAAACAAAATACAAAATTTAAAAAATTTACACACTCCATATTATTTTACTTAGTCCAATTGGTATTCAATACTTGTAGATGCCTGTGTTATTTTTGCTGTATCCAACTTTCAATCATTTGTAATCTTGATGAAAGTTGGCTCTCTTGCAAAGTACTTTGAATACACATTCTTTTATCTTCATGTATATCACTAGCTCTTCTATGACTTAGCTTTACACATAGTTGTATTTCAAGGATTTATCTTTGAGCCCTCCTATACTCAAGTTACAGTTTATTGTAATATCTATTATCAAGAACCTAATGGTCATGGATTATATATTTTTTCATAAGAGAAAAAAATGGTAACATCTAATATTCCTAGAAAACACTTTCTGTGTATGTAAGTTGCTATAGTCATTAATGTGTATCTGCTAAACAAACAACTTATAACATATTAACTTACTTTTCCAAATGATATTTCAACTTGAAGATAATAAAAGACATATACATAATGCTAAAGTTTGCTTCATAAATATTAAGTTATTGCCCAAGAGAGTACATCCAGCTTAGCAACTGCTCTACAGGTTGTAATTCCTATGTCTCCACTCTTTTATGCATATAAATGGGTGTGATAATTCTTTCCTTGATACAAAGATACGTACTTAGTATGCATGAAAATAAAGAATCATCTTTCAGTGGTATTAAATATATAAAGAACTCAATTCATGACTTCTTTTATATTTCTGCTTTTGCTCTTCAGGTGACTAGCCTCATGGATAATATATCAGACCATGCAGCCCAGTAATTGCTGGATGGCCTAGTTCACCAACAATTCAAATTAAGATAATGCAGTTTAAGAGTTAAGAGAATGAATTGATTTGACAGTGCTCTATTAAATCAATTTAGGCTACCATAAAAATAGTTGTAAAAGAATTTTCAGTACTTTATGGCTGCTAGAATTCTATGATCAGTACCTCTTGAGAAAACTGCAGTTTCCTTTAGATCAAATCTATAAATCTGTGTGGTATTCCAAATGTTGTTTCTGCCACTTTCAGCTTGGTGGTTACAGGCCTATCTTCAGCAAATACTCAGCAGAATATAAAACCATCCCCTGGCTAGGAAGCTCAAGAAAGGGACTGACCTTCTGGAGAGCTGAGGTATTCTGTTGTATTCTGTTTTATTTTAGCACAGCTCAATAAAACTTTCCTAAATTATTTCATTTATATTCCTTTTCAGAAAATAACTACATCAAACTAAAGTTGTATCAAAGATTATACATTTCAATATTATTAGCTATAATCTCAAACATCAACAATTTCTAAACAGATGATATCCATGATTAAATATGAAAGGAGTTAGTTAGCTAGTTAGTTTTGGTCACAACTGGAGGAGGATAGCAACTCTTCAGTTTGTCTCAAAATATTCCCTTAAAGGTATATGACCCAGTTTTCTCAGTTACAATATCTGAAGGTACAGTCTACATCCAGATTTTTATTAGAAATACTTTCACTATACTAAAGTAGCTCCTGCAAAACAACAACAACAACAAAATGTAGTTTGTTGAGGTCTTCTGTGATTCAGCTATCTTGATGAGTTTTGTTAATGTAAATCATCCCACAGTTCTGTAAAATAAAGTGAGTTGAAAAGATTTCATTTTACTGACGTGACATTCTTACGAAGTTCAAGAACAGGACACCAGATACTGTTTTCCCTGAACATTCCCTTCCATCCTTAAAAAACACAACCAGTAAATTATAAGTACAAGTGACTAAACTTCAAATGCATTTATAAAGCTCTGCAAATAGATCACCTAAACTCATGATGGAAAATATAATTTGCAAATAGATGGTTACAGTGAGAAACCAATTTTCAAAATCTTACTGGAAAACAAATATGACCAGAGAAGTAAAAATGAAATTCACACACAGGAGATGGCAACAGTGCTTAAATGTCAGCTCTTCTTGTATGTATTGGAAGTTAACTGAAAAATAGACATGGTTACTGAAAAAATTTAAAAAAACGACAAAGAAACCAAAAGCAAGATTTCTAGCATTGCATGTAAGATTCAGGAGAACTGGGATTCCTGGGGCCATCTCATTAGCAACATAAATATTCTCCCAGATCACCATAAAAATGTACTTATTGCTCTTCCCTGAATGTTTTCAGCTGATAAGCCATCAAAAACAAAAGAGCATATAGGGGCTCATTCACTCTTTTTTTTTTTAAAAAAAAAAATGTACCATATTTATTTATTTGACAGAAACAGCCAGAAATCAAGAGGGAAAGGGAGACAGAGAGGGAGAGACCCTGCTTCACCACTCCCAAAGCTTTCCCCCTGCAGGTGGGGACCAGAGGCTCGAACCCAGGTCCTTGCATATTGTCATAAGTGTGCTCAACCAGATGCTCCACGACCTGGGCCCCATTCATTCATTTAATAAGCAGAAATTGTGTGCCTTTCTGAGCCAAACATCAGACTAGGTACTGAAATATACCTATGAATCCAGAGTATCGTTTCTTGAAACACACTGATGGCAACAACATTAGTATTAGTATTAGTAATGTGAAAACCAGTCTATGTCTTTTTATTCTTTTAGCTAAGAGATGGCTCAACTTTCACAGATATGAAAAACTAAATAGAGGGTGATTTTTCTTTAAATCTTATACAGAAAATTGATTTTAAAGTTAGGAAGTTATTAGTGATTATAAGGGAATTCTTTCTGTGGACAACACTTACCAACACTTACCAAGTGCTTTAAGAAAACAGGACTGCTTGCAATGAATATGAAGGGTTTCTAGAATCATAGTTCTTACAAAGCTCTGGCAGTTCAAGAAATGCAAATGGACCAATAGATGGGCTGTTTTTTGTCTAATAAAAATTTAACTTAGATCTAAATAGAAGTATGTAATATATATTAATGTAAATATACAATAATAGGAAATACTAATGTTTTATAAATAAGACATAGTGAAATGAATACATGTCACAGTGTTTGCCTAAAATCAGTAAAAAATTTCTATGCCTATACCACCTTGAACATGCCCAATCTCATTAAAATTAGTCAAAATATAAACACAAATTCCATTCTTCAGACTGATGGAAAACAAATCCCAGTTACTAATGCCAAATTGTCATCCGCCTGAGGCAGAAATCTATGTTCCTTTTTTAATTTATTTTATTTATAAAATGGAGATATTGGCAAGACCATAGGATAAGAGTGATACAATTCCACACAATTCCCATTACCAGAACTCCCTATCCTATTTCCTTCTTTAAAGCTTTCCCATTCTTTATCCCTCTGGGAGTATGGACCAAGGATCATTATAGGGTGCCAAAGGTAGAAGGTCTTTATATCATGTGAGGATGCAGAAACATACTAAAAATGACATTTAAAAATGTTTTCTTAGAACATAATTGTATATTCTTCTCTAGTTGGTAGGATTTTAGTAGGATATGGTCCTCTATACTATATAAAGTAGATGCTACAAATAATCCAGTATTTTATTTTATTTAATGCTTAGTACATGTGTCCACTACTGAAAATTATTGAATTGTCAAAAAAAAAGAAAAATTCTTTTTTAAATATATATTTTACATTTTTTAAATATTTATTTATTCCCTTTTGTTGCCCTTATTGTTTTTGCTGTTGTTGTAATTATTATTGTTATTGATGTCATTGTTGTTGGAAAGGACAGAAAGAAATGGAAAGAGCAGAGAAAGGCAGTGAGGGGGAGAGAAAGACACCTGTAGACCTGCTTCACCACCTGTGAAATGACTCCCCTGCAGCTGGGGAGCCAAACCGGGATCCTTAAGCTGGTCCTTGTGCTTTGCGCCATGTGCGCTTAACCGGCTGAGCTACTGCCCGACTCCTGAAAAGAAAAATTCTTGTACTAGTATACTTATCTGTTTAGTCAATAGAGAAAAAATAATAAATAATTGAAAAAGAAAATATAAGAAGACAAATAAATTACAAAGGAATATGAAGAATAAGAGAAATAAGGATAGTGAGACTGAATAGAGAGATAAAGGAAGATAAATGATAGTAAACATTATATATGAGCAGGAGCCTATAGATAAGAAGAAATTTTTGTGCATATTAAGGAAAAATGACCATGGCTGGAGGAAAAGTAATAATTGAACCATAAGCCATGTCTGTGTTTCATAGAATCCTGGAATATTAAATAAGCAGGCATAGCTTTGAATGTAGTCAGCAAAGGGGAATGTTGTGGGAGATAAAAGAATAAATGGTGTTTCATTTCATGCATTCATGATGATACTTATGCAAGAAAGGTCATCCAGGAGGGGGCATTATCTTGGAGAGTTACGATTTAATAAGTAACCTCTTGAGGCCAACCAGTGGTGTACCTGACTGAGTGCACATATTACAATGCTCAAGGATCCAGGTTTAAGCCCCTGGTCTTCACCTGCAGGGAAAAGACTTCACAAGTGATGAAGCAGAGCTGTAGGTGTCTCTCCTTCTCTATATATCCCCCCTCTCAATTTATCTCTGTATCTCTCTAGCTATTAAAGAAAATATAAAAATAGATGCAACCTCTACTGATGTATTTTAAGATTATCAACCTGTATCCTGGGATGAAAATGAAAGATGGGGACTAAGCATGGATATATAAGTCCAGGAAAGTTTTCACATTGTTGCACCTTTTTTTTACATAATTTGCAAATTATCATACAATTTTCAAATTCCATATCATACCCATTTCCAAAAGTCTAGAATCAGTACTGTAGGTGGTTAAATAACAAGAGTGAAGTTGACAGAATTTGCTTATGTATGAATGTGGAATGTGAGGGAAAGAATGTGAGTTGAAAGATGAACCTACATTTTTTTAAAGAAAGAATTAATTAACAAAACCATTAGAAAGAATTAATTAACAAAACCAACTCCACACAATTCCCACCACCCAATCTCCATAACCCACCCCCTCCCCTGATAGCTCTATCCATCTGGGAGCATGGACCCAGGGTCATTGTGGGTTGCAGAAGGTAGAAGGTCTGGCTTCTGTAATTGCTTCCCCGCTGAACATGGGCGTTGACTGGTCGGTCCATACTCCCAGTCTGCCTCTCTCTTTCCCTACTAGGGTGGGGCTCTGGGGAAGCTGAGCTCCAGGACATATTGGTGGGGTCTTCAGTCCAGGGAAGCCTGGCCAGCATCCTGGTGGCATCTGGAACCTGGTGATTGAAAAGAGAGTTAACATACGAAGCCAAACAAATTGTTGAGCAATCATGGACCCAAAGCTTGGAATAGTGGAGAGGAAGTGTTAGGGAGGTACTCACTGCAAACTCTAGTGTACTTCTGATCTCAGGTATATATTTTGCAGTAGTTTATGGATACGTGTGAACATAAGCTCTCTCTCACAGAAACTGGTGTATATCTAGGTTATGGGACTTTGTTAGAAAGTGAACCACCTGAGATGAAATTAGAGTGTACTATAAAAGGAAAGGTCTCAACCGAGTAATGTAGCTGAAGGGTTGTCATTCCACTCGTGAAGTCTCTGGACACAGCCTGAGGTGAAGCTTGATGAGGTGGCAATCGTTGCGTTGGTTACATTGTGATCGGCAGATGCAATATTATTTGGTATGGATTGGGAGAGGCATACGGGAAAGTGGGCCCTATCCAAGAATCAAACACTTAGAGGAAAACATTGGTAAAACAGTTTCCCACCTATACCTCAAGGACATCTTTGATGAATCAAACCCAATTGCAAGGAAGACTAAAACAGAAACAAACCAATGGGACTACATCAAATTGAAAAGCTTCTGCACATCCAAAGAAACTATTAAACAGAGAGACCCCTCACAGAATGGGAGAAGATCTTCACATGCCAGACATCAGACAAGAAACTAATCACCAAAATATATAAAGAGCTCAGCAAACTTAGCAACAAAAAAGCAAATGACCCCATCCAAAAATGGGCACAGGATATGAACAAAACATTCACTACAGAGGAGATCCAAAAGGCTAACAAACATATGAAAAACTGCTCTATGTCACTGATTGTCAGAGAAATGCAAATTAAGACAACACTAAGATACCACCTCACTCCTGTAAGAATGGCATACATCAAAAAGGACAGCAGCAACAAATACTGGAGAGGACGTGGGGACAGAGGAACCCTTTTACATTGCTGGTGGGAATGTAAATTGGTACAGCCTCTGTGGAGAGCAGTCTGGAAAACTCTCAGAAGGCTAGACATGGACCTTCCATATGACCCAGTAATTCCTCTCCTGGGGTTATACCCCAAGGACTCCATAACACCCAACCAAAAAGAGGTGTGTACCCCTATGTTCATAGCAGCACAATTTCTAATAGCTAAAACCTGGAAGCAAGCCAGGTGCCCAACAACAGATGAGTGGCTGAGAACGCTGTGGTATATATACACAATGGAATACTATACAGCTATCAAGAACAATGAACCCACCTTCTCTGACCCATCTTGGACAGAGCTAGAAGGAATTATGTTAAGTGAGCTAAATCCGAAAGATAAAGATGAGTATGGGATGATCCCACTCATCAACAGAAGCTGACTTAGAAGATCTGAAAGGGAAACTAAAAGTAGGACCTGATCAAATTGTAAGTAGGGCACCAAAGTAAAAACCCTGTGGTGAGGGGTAGACATGCAGCTTCCTGGGCCAGTGGGGGGTGGGAGTGGGTGGGAGAATGGGTCACAGTCTTTTGGTGGTGGGAATGGTGTTTATGTACACTCCTAGCAAAATGTAGACATATAAATCAATAGTTAATTAATATGAGAGGGGGAAAATCAATTGTATGTCTCAAAGTTTTTCAGAACCTACTTTTAACTAGAGCAACCAGAAGTTGTGGAAGGAAGGAGGATCAGTTCTGGACATTTGGAGTTCAGATGCTTGTTAATTTCAGCTGAAATTTCTAATAAGTATAAGTCACACAAGTCTGCATATGAGGGAGATGGTTTGGAGATTTAATTGTGGTGACTAGCCAGATTTCACATGTGTTTACTGAATCAGTGAGTGAGCATCTATAGAGAGATAAGTTAATTCTCTAGTAACTTACTCAACACTGGATAGTAAATAATAACACAGCTCTGGGCAAGTTCCTGCTGTTGGTTTTATGTTTTTAGTTCCTGGCCAAGAATGTGCTCTAACAAAATATAATAGGGAATCTGCCTGGACCATGAACAGAAAGTGAATCTCTTATATCTCTAATTCCAGCCTTAGGGTAGATTCTGAGAGATAGGATTAACAAGTAAATTTGTTTGGAAGCACACAGCCAATATGAATTTTACAAAAGAAATATCAATTTATACTCCCACTGGATAGTACAACAAGTCCTCTCTGTACTTTGACCAGGAATATGTTACAATTTTTTAACTGTTCAATCATTACTAAATAATGAAAAATAGTCATTACTGTAGATATTCATCAAGTACATATAGTACATATTTAGTAGTACATATTTTAGTCATCTCAATATTCCATACCAAAATGCCACTCATTAGTGGGCTTAAATAGTAGAAATCTACTTCTCTCAGTTCTGAATACAGGAAGCAAATAATTCAGTCTCTTAGAAGAACTCATTTTCCTGGATTGTAAATGGTGATCTTAACTAAAATTTTTCTTCACTGCTAATGCCTAGAGGGAGAAAGATCTTTCTCTTTGTCTCTTTATTGAAAATCCTATCATAAAGACTCACTCTTTTGACTTTATATAACCCTAATAACTCCTCAAAGGACTTACCTCTAAGCTCCATCACATCAGATCTTATGATTTGAACATACAAATGTAGGGAAGTTACCAACATTCAGCCTGTAACCATGTATAGAAGAAAATAAGAATCTATCCTCCACAAAGAACGTTTGACCTTGGTACAATACTCCAAACTCAATCTAAGTTCTACTTTGTATTCCTCTTTCTGTTTTTATTTCTCAACTCCTATCTAAGAGTGGAATCACCCCATATTTGCCCTCTGCATTCAGGCTTATCTCACTTAACAGGATACTTTCAAGCTCCATCCAGATGAGGTGAAGAAGGTGAATTTATTATTCTTAATAGTTTCCACTGTGTATATATACCACAACTTACTTAGCCACACATCTGTTGTTCAACACCCAGGTAATGCTTCCAGGTTTTGGCTATCACAAATTCTGCTGTTATGAACATAGGTATACACAAATCTTTTGGAATAGGTATGCTTGACTCCTTAGAATATATCCCTAGGAGGGGAATTGTTGCCGGGTCATATGGTAGGTCCATTTCTAGCCTTGTGACAACCTTTATTAGAATCATAAAATAAGTAAATGCAGTAAAACCTAAATTTAACTTAACAAAAATCTTAGGTGTATTTCCTCCCTAACTTGAGGATATATATCCAGTGATGAGAATGGTGACAACTCCTGTTTTCTCATAAGTTCACAAATCAATATTATATCACGAATAAAAATTGAACAACTAGGAAATTATTTTTTGTTTGTTGAATCAGTAAAAGTAGGTCTCTTAGGGTCTATCCCCATAACATAATGATGAGTCTCCATGATTTATGAACTCTTTACAAAACAACTGTGCATCTGTGTGCACATGCATATTTCCGTGTGTCTGTGTGCATGTATGTCTGTTCTGAGTGTTATTCTTCAGAGTGCTTATAAGAATTGCATCTTCAGGAGTCTTAAATTTATAAATCTGCCTTTACAAATTCAGTTATTCAAGCAAAATTAAATAGTTATTATTTTTTTTTTGCCACTAGGTTTATTGCTGGGGCTCAGCGCCTGCATGATGAATCCACTGCTCCTGGTGGCCATTTTCTTTCTTTTCTTTTTCCTTTTTTTTTTGTATTTGATTTTTTTTAATTTAATTTATTTATTCCCTTTTGTTGCCCTTGTTGTTTTATTGTTGTAGTTATTATTGATGTCATTGTTGTTGGATAGGACAGAGAGAAATGGAGAGAGGAGGGGAAGACAGAGAGGAGGAGAGAAAGACAGATACCTGCAGACCTGCTTCACCGCCTGTGAAGGGACCTGCCTGCAGGTGGGGAGCTGGGGGCTCGAACCGGGATGCTGACGCCGGTCCTTGAGCTTAGCGCCACCTGCGTTTAACCCGCTGTGCTACAGCCTGACTCCCTGTATTTGATTTTTGTATTTCTATTTTTGTGTTTGACAAGGGACTTCTTACCACTTTCTTTTCTTTTTTATTTCTTTTCCTTTCCTCTGTTGTTCCTACCAGAGTTATTCCTTTTGGGTGTGTAGAACAGAGAGAAATTGAGAGGGGGAGGGAAGACAGAGAGACACCTGCAGTACTTGTTTTATCACTCATGAACCTCCCCCCCTGTAGGTCAGGAGCAGCCTCTTGAGCTTGGGGTCCTTGTGCATGGTGATGTGTGTTCTTAACCAGGTGCACCAGTGTTCATTTTGTATAGTTAAAAAAATAATAAAAGGCTCTTTTTGGGGATATTAAGAATTGGTGGATTTATTAGGTCCTTAAAAACCATAGTAATTAAATAGGTAAATGAGGGAAAAGAAAGACTTAAAAATCTAGCAGCTGCCATCAGTCCGTCTTACAGCTATCAGCTTCCAGGATAGGGAGTCCCAGGAGAACAGGGGAGAGAAGGGTTGAGAGTGAACAGTGGAAAGGAAGCCTGCAAAGGGGCAGTAGAAAGCAAAGAACCAAGAAACCAAGAAACCAAGAGATTTGCTTCCACTAGACATCAACTTAATTCTCTTCATTTCTCTCAGTCCTTGAGAGGCTGTGGCATGTTAAAGAAGTCTGCTAATCACGTCCATGTGGCCCCGCCTTCCTCCTTTTTAAAGGCATATACATCGCATATCCCCCAAAATTTTCTAGACAGTCATTCACCTACAAAATGCTAAGGTTTTAGAGGAACTTGGGATGAACACAGCACAGCTCCTCTTTTACACTCTTGAGTGGTTTCTGGGACAATTTCACCTCCTGTGGAGAGCTTCTCACAGCCAGGAGGGACCCCTCCTCAGGCAGGTGTAACATTTTACTAACCTCAGCAGGAGGTTCCCCACAGGAACACAGGAACTCAGAATCACCCACTTTTTATTGCTATAACACTAAGTACTAAGGTGAATATTAATTAGTTGAACTTCCTCCTTCACAGAGTGAGAACTTACATAGTATTTCATCAGACATAT
This sequence comes from Erinaceus europaeus, assembly GCF_950295315.1. Taxonomy (NCBI): domain Eukaryota; kingdom Metazoa; phylum Chordata; class Mammalia; order Eulipotyphla; family Erinaceidae; genus Erinaceus; species Erinaceus europaeus. The sequence continues at coordinate 24,620,727 of NC_080164.1, forward strand.
AACAGAAGGATGAATGCTTTGGTTTTTAAAGACATCTGGAAAATGAAGACAAATGTAACCTGATCAAATATGGGAGACAGTCACTGGCTAAGGATAAACTTAAATCTCTAGTGTCCTTCCTTGTGATGCCTATGCATTTCATTTCCAAGCTCTTCCTTGTAGGCTGTTAGTCCATTTCATACCACCTACTTGGGATGTATCAGTCATTAGGTCCAATATATGCATAAGGCACTCCTGCCTCATACAAATGATTAAGCCTCAGCTCTATTGTTATCTCATTAAAGGGAATGGCAAAGGGACTTCTTACTACTTTATTTTCTTTCCTTTTCCTTTCCTCTACCAGAGTTATATCTTATTTCTAAAACTCTTGGCTTGTATATCTCCACCGGTTAATTTTTTGTCTTCTTTCAACTTCTCCTTTATAAGAAAAATTAATAGAGGTTGGGGGATAAAGAGAGACAGTGAGAGAGAGAGAGAGAGAGAGAGAATGAGAATGAAAGACACTTGCAACACTGCTCCACTGCTTGTGAAGTCCCCCCCCCCCAGGTTATGAGCCAGAACTTGAACCCAATTCCTTATGCATGGTAGTATGTGCACTCTACCAGGTGAGCTACCATCTGCTCCCTTTCTACCATTTTGTAAAGAGAAATGTACAGGATATTTATTGACAGCTTATTATGTTACAGTTTCAGCTCACTTGATACCTTACTCTATCCTTCTAGAAATAACATGAAAAAATACAATTGTTATGAAAATGGAAGAAACTTGAGCTCAAGAAGAGTAACTTACCCAAAATCCCATCATAATCTAGTAAAAAGTCATAACATAACAGAATTTGGTGTAATTCAGTGCATTTATTCACCACCACTGGGTTCTTGTGTTTCTTTGTAATAATATTAGCACAAGGACTAATAATAATTGCAACTATGTGAGGTATGGGTCTTATTGTCTTGGTTTTTCTGTTTGTTTGATTGCTTGTTTGTTTATTATAATATGGCACTAAGAAATGAATCCTCAGCTTGATGCATGTGAATATTGTTGAGTGACTTCTCCAGTCCATTTTTTTCTAAGAGAGACCAACACAGATGGAAGAGAGACACTAAGGCACCACTCCACTATCCATGGAGATGTTTGTGATATTCTCATGTGGATGTTTGTGATATTCTCTAGGGAATAAAACCCAGGGTCCCACACTTTGTATGTTGTCTGCTCAACTCAACAAGCCAGCTCCAAGCCCCACTATCTTAATCTTGTTTCTGGTTCTACTATTGAAAAGATGGTTCTGAAAAGATAGTCTGACATGACCCATGGTGGAGGAGGTGACTTGAGATTCATAGGCTGATCAAAGATGATAACTGTCTGAGCTCTGTGAGCAGTTCACATGCTAAAACTGAATTTGGGAAACAGAAAGACAACAATCAGAGATTCACATACAGACCTCTTTTACTGTGCCCTTCCCCTTTAATATAATGAAGAAACACATAAGAACTAGCTAGATAGTTTGTCTTAGGAGGAATTTCATGGAGGATCTGTCAAGATTCTTGAGACAAAAAGATCTGCTGCCTGAGGATGCTTACTGTTTGCCCTGGCACCAACCTCCTGGTTTTCTAGTCCCTTCCTTTTCCTATAAATTAATAAATACTTCTTGAAAAGAAAGAAGTAGAAAGCTCATTTGAGTATATGGGTTTAACTTTTTTTTTTTCTTTTGCTTCTTTGCGAAAGTTGGCAGAGTCAGCCTTGGAGACATCCCGCCCCCTTCCTAGTCCCGTATTCTCACATCAAACTGTGCACACTGTGTTTTTTTGATTCTGTGACACCATGCCAGGGGGCCATGTACAGATTCACTTTCAACATCACAGACAGACATGAAGCTAAAGCAATTTGTCATTAGCTGTTGCCTGAGATCCTGACACATCTGTCCTTCTGATCATGTTCTATATTCGCAAGTTCCATGTTTCAAGCCCATATGTATGTCACTGGAAAGCTCTTCTTCGTAAAGTTGTTAATGGAGACACATAGTAAGTGTTCAATAAATGCGATGTTGCAAGTATTTTTTGTTAGTAAGAAATGCTGTCATCATAATGACAAACTAATTTCTCTCTTATTAACTTTTTATAAAATAAAAAATAAGCAAAGATTTTTAGATTTAGATTCCTAGTATCACTCACAGCCACGGTCATCCAAATCACAAAGATGACAAAATTTCTCAAGTGGAGAGAAAAGGACAATACATTCCTTAAGGTAAATCTATTTCTCTCTAGCTAATTTCTTCATTTGTTCTTCTATTAATTTCATCTAGCTATTATAGGAAATGAGAACTTTGACTTTGAAAATGCCCACATCTTAAAGGAAATAAGACTTTTACTATTTACAAAGTGAATACTAGTTAAACTAAGACATGAAGCATTCAGAGACCCTGCTGTCTCAGGATACTTTGTGCACTGTTCTATTTCTACCATTAAGAAACTAATTTGAGGTCCCAGGTTCAATCCTCAGCACCACCATAAGCCAGAGATGAGCAGAGCGTTCTCCCCCCACTCTTTTTTCCCTCTCTCTTTCACCCTCTCTCCCCCCTCTTGTTCTCTCTCATTAAAATAAAATGAATAAAATTTAAAAAAGAAATCTCATTATGGTTTTAAGACTGTTTGATTCTAGGTGCCATGTTTTTGCCAGTAACCATATAACTTCCTATAATCGATAATCAAACTCATCCAACTTCTTCATTGTAGCTGATCTCTTGCTCACCACACATCTCTCTTGCTGCAATGACCCAAAATTAACTCACTGTTCTAATTTTTTTCAGTGTGTTATCTATTCCCCCACAGGCAAGGATACTTTAGACATTGATTGTGACTACACTTTTTAAGTCTTTATGATGTCTTCTAAGTCTATTTTCCCTGAACACTGAGATTTTACCGTATGAATGCTGCCATGTTCCAGAGACAGCGCCAGTCACACCTGACTCATTGTATTTATTTTTTATTATTATTTTTCATTTTATTATTTTGCCACCAGGGTATTACTAGGACTGGGTATCAGCATTATGAATCCACTACTCCTGGCAGCCATTTTTTCCATTGGTTAGGACAGAGAGAAATTGAGAGAAGGGAGACAGAGAGGGAGAGAGAAAGATAGGCACCTGCATACCTGCTTCTCTGCTTGTGAAGTGAGGTCCCAGCAGGTGGGGAGCCAGAGGGCTTGAACCAGGATCCTTAGGCCAGTTCTTGAGCTTTGTCCTAGGTGCACTTAACCTGGTGTACAACCTCCCGGTTGCTACTCCTTGTATTTATTTGATTTATCTTTTTGTATTTGTTTTCTCTTTCTGCAAAATTCTTATCTGGGTTCCTCATTTTTTTTTTTTTTTTGGTCTTCTTGTTGATACAAAGGTCTTAGACCTACATCCTACTGCCTGGTAAAGTATGAGCTCTACTGGGTGTGCCACTATCCAGCTCCTTATCTAGGTTCCTTTATTGTTCTGTGCCATGCTTGGTGTTTTCAGTCCAAATAGAAACAGAGGCCTGAGCACTGAGGCTTGTTTTAATTCAGTGGGACCTAGGTTGTTCATATGGCAAGGAAGTACACTATCCCAGTGAGCTAATCCGTTTTTTTTTTTCTTTGCCTCCAGGGTTATCACTGGCCCTCAGTGCTGACACAGCACTATGAATCAACCGCTCCTGGTAGACATTTCTATTTTCCCCCCATTTTTTACCTGATAGGACAGAGAGAAATTGAGAGAGGAGGGGGAGATAGGCACCTGCAGACCTGTGGTGGGGAGCCAGGGGACTTGAACTGGGATCTTTGTATGGTGTCTTAAGTTTTGAACTATATGCACTTAACTGGGTGCACCACTACCTACCCCCTCACCCCCCAGTGGCAAGAAAGATGAATAAGTAAATAAACAAATAAAACTATAAGGAGGTAGGGAAAGTAATAGAGAGAGGAGAAGAGGACAGCATGAAGTAACAGGAGAAGAGAAAGGAAAGAAAGGGGGGAAAAACAGGAAAAAATTAGAAAGCCTTGGTTACACTGTGTGTTCTAAGATAATGTGACTCTTCAGCAGAACACAAAGGATTTCTAAGGATTATCAATCCATAAAATATAAGGCTTGACCAAGAAAGACAAAGATGTGAACAATTCCTTTATGCTGAAAAGAATAAGCAAATACTCAAGACGCATGAAAAGATTCTAAAACATACTTTGACACTTAAAATTGAACATGAAATCAAACTGTACTGAGTAGATTTTTGTTTTAAATGACAAATAAAATACTTAAATTATCTGGTAGGTTTAAAGCAAATCAATTCTGACTTCAAGCAAATCAATTCTGAATCAGCCCTCAGAGAGAAGACAGATACCCGAGGCAAGGAGAAAGGGGATCCATTTTATGACCTTGTTTACAGTTGTGCTCCTTTACTAAAAATCACTTTTTTAACATGATAATTGCACATTATGTATTATTTAAGTGGGAGAAAGGCATATGTTAACCAGACAAAAGGCAGGAATTTATTTTTCTTTTTCACTTTGATCCATGTACCCTCTAAGAGATCAAAATGATGATGCCATGATCTGGTTCTATTTGGCTTACTTTGTATTTAAAATGAGGACATTTCCAGTAGAAAGATACTCAGTTTCAAAGATAATACATTATAAATAGCTTTTTTTTTTTACAAAAGGAATTTATTGTTATTTGTTTTTATGTGTTTAATCTTTTTATTTTTATTTATTATTGGATAGAAACAGAGAAATTGAGAGGGGAGGGAGAAATATAAAGGTAAAGAGACAGAAAGATATCTGCAGCCCTGCTCCACCACTTGTGAAGCCTCCCTGCTGCAGGTGGGGACCAGGGGCTTAAACCCAGGTATCTGTGCATTGACTGTAATGTGTGCACTTAGCCAGGTGTGCCACTGCTTGGTTCCAGAAATTGCTTTTTTAATGTTTTCTTTTAATCCTCACATAGCATAAATCAATTGTCTTTTTCTTGACTAGCATTCTCCTAGCCAATAATGCCTCAGTATTGCCAATACGGACAAATAAAAAGTGCTTCCACAACAGCTAATATTTCTAGAGGGAATTTTCCTTGGGAACTGCTTTTGTCTGCATCCTAACAAAAATGAATAAAAGCCACTGCATACTGCTTAAGAGAAAGTACTTTCAGAAACACCACCAACAACAACAAATAAATAAATAATAAGGTCAGTTATTTGAAGGCATGGGATTGTGCCTGAAGTTACATAATGGTATATAACATTTGAACATTAACTTTCACTATATTTTAGTCTGTTTTTAAAATGCAATATTCACTTTGTGAAGCTCAGCATTCTGGCTTTAATTTCTCATTTTTAGAGGTAAGTACAACCACAAAGAAACTTTAGTAAGTAGGTAATAGCCGCTACCTTCATAGGCAGTCCTCTCTTTGGTACAAAGCTTATTCTTTGGCAAAGGAAAGAACAGGGAAAATGCTATAGTTCAGGGTTCAAAGAACATATGCACAAAATTTCTAAAGAGTTAATTTTTTTCTTTTCTTTATTGTCATTTTTTTTCAAAAGGCCACAGCAAGAGTTCATGGAATTGTATTCAGCTCAGCATTAACTGAGCACCTGCTGACATGTTTAAGACATTAAATCAGAGACTTTAAGGTGCTAGAAGTAATTATTAGCAATTTAAAGTTTTCTTTTTCTTCCCTTTATAATAGTGTGTGTGTGTGTGTGTGTGTGTATACCCATAAATCATTTGATGTAAGAACACTGCATAGTCTCCTGCTATTTTAACACTAATTTACTAAGTGATTGAAGCCCTAGAGACTTTTGAGCAGCTGTTTTCTGCAGGTCCACGTTAGCATACACTAAGAGTGCTCATACCTTCTCTCTAGCCAGTTCATAAGTCAAGAAGTACAGATGGGCACCTTATGGGCAGAATCCACTGAACTTTTGACTCTGCTTATGACTCAGTCAAAAAAAAAAGTATTAATGTTCCAAATCCTTTCTGCCCTGAGAGAGTTTCATGCATGAAAGTAATAGGCAAAACCGCAAAGCAGTGGACATAGAATAACAGAGCTCTCAATGTGCATGAATGCAGGCTCGAGGGGTAGGCTATGCAGAAGGCAAATTGAGGACTTGTGGCAAGAGCCCAAGTTCCAGAAAAGATAAATTTATCTGTGCCACTGGGCTTCTAAGTTTTCCTGGCAACACTTCAAAATCTAGTAAAATACCTCACAAGGAAAAACAGAAATATTGTGAGTGAAAGAGAACAAGGAGGGGAGGAGAGAAAGGGAGAGAAAAACAGAGACAAAGAGAATAAAGAGGAAAGAAAAAAAAAGAACTGCAGGAAAGAAACAAAAAAGGAGAGGGAAGAATAGGAAAGAGAGAGAGAGACACTAGAGAATCAGGTGAGTCAACCTGAAGCCTGATCTAGATCCTTACTATTGACTTCTGCAGAGTTGCACACCAATTTCTAAATTTATGACACGATTAACCCATTTCATTGTATTTGTTCCTTATGAAATAGGTAATTGTTAATATTTACTGAAGACTAATTATGTGCCTTGACAGAATCTTTTACATTTTCTTCATAGAGATTCTTCATTTTTCTTTTAATCTTTATTTAAAAAAAAACAACAGTCACTTACTGCTTGACATTCTTATGTTACTGAGATGAGGACTGCTTCATCCTCTAATTACTTATCTAGGGTGTAGGCATTATAGGTTACAGACATTACATATTTTTGTATGTTGTTTTATCTCCTACTTTGCTATATGAATTTGTTTTATGATTATTCCCTTTGGTGTATTCCAAACATTCTATCAGATGATCTGCAAAACTGCTCTAGTGTCTTTAGTTTTCTTCACTCACTGCACTGAATGGTGAAAAGTCACAGAGATAGTGAGTGACCTTGCATGTTCCTGAGCTTAATAGAAATGCCTCCTGGTTAAGTAAGATATTAGCATTAAGACTACTATCAGCTTCAGAAACCAGCTCCAGAGTCAAAGAGATACACTTAGTGTGACAGAGTACAGGGCTGACATTCCTGAGGACTCAAGTTCTACTCCTGACTCTGTCAAATGCCAGAGCTGAGTACTGTTCTAGCACTTCTCTCTCTCTCTAATTAATAAAGTAAATATTTAAGAAAAAGTGTCCCCTGTCCCCCAAAATCATGAACCCCTTTTTCTTATATCAAATTAGAGTATTTAATATGACAGATGGTAAAACAATTCAGAGAGCAGGCGCAGACAAAGATTAGTATCTAGTAGAAAGAGTGAATGTATGCCTACAGAAGTAGGCTTGAAAGATTTCAGACTCTTCCCCTAAAAAAACAAACAAAAACTGATTTCAGACACACTCTAAACCACCACTGCTTGGCCCTATCTTGCCCCTGTTTATGGGACCTGCCATCATTTGTCTCATACTCAATTTCTGGTGATATAGGGAGAAGTCACCCCATTCCCAAGGATATCTACACTTTGGGCTGGGCACTGACTTTGGGAGTGACTGTTTGTGTTCACAGTGGGAAAGGGAGAAATAAAAAGTGAAACAAGTATTTGGTGATGGAAAAGGTCAGGGATTTTGATTTTGTATAATAAAGTCCTGTCTCCTCCCTCTGAGTTTAAACTATAAAGAGAACCATAGGACAATGCACTAGGGTATATTTCTCATTTCCTGTTGGATCTGAGCTCACATTCCATTTCTCTGTCCCTTGATGTCCTTGAGTGACATCAGATAAAGATCAAAACTTGGCATTTCAGGATTGTCCTTCCTCCACTACTTTCTATCCCACCACCCCTCATGAATAACCACACCGATTTGTCTGGTTTCAAGGAATAAGTAAGATTCATAGCAAACATATTTATCACCTAGACTAGGACAGGAAGTCAGGGTTCCAGGAGAGAGGAAGGAAAACAGTGAAGGTGCACAGTTCTCAGGGACCTAGAAACAGATGTCCTGCATCCACATAGCACTGGGAGCACTATATAGTGTTATTTATACTTTAAACATTATCTTCAGGCCAGAGATAAAGTTCACTAGAATGTGTACCTTGTCATGTACACAACCCAAGATTGAGCCTCAGCATCACATGGGAGTACTATGTTACCAGCAGAAGCCCTGGTGTTGTGGTATTTTTGCTCTGTTTCAGTCTCCTTTTTTGCCAAAGAATAATAATAATAAAAAACATGGCCTGGGAACAGTGAAGTCATGAAATGCGTACAAGAGGCCCCAGCTCTGATATATATATATCCCCCATTCCATGTCTCATGCTTGCTCATCTGTACGATCAGAGTGAAGAAGTGAAGGAGTGGCATTAGGGAGAGAACAGATGACTTCTTTCTCAGCATTCTAAGAGTTACAAAACTAATGTTTTAGTGAAGATCAGTTTTCATTTCTATGCCTTCTGACCATATTCCTGCTATACTGAAGCAACTTCAATGCTATCAGGTCTTATTATTTCTTATGTGAATTTTATATTTACTGAAACTCAGAGAAATGAATGACTAATCAGAATATATTCTGTTGGTGTATAGTTGCAGATTCAATTTGAATCTTTTAGGGCTAAAGAGCTTACCATTTCCATCACAGAATACTGAATATCTTACTAAGTTTATGTTCAGAGAGCCAAAGGTCAGTCTCCTCCCTCTGAATTTTAAATATAAATAGGAGCATAAAATAATGCACTAGGATATATTTCTTATCCACTGAGCTTGGACATGTTGTGCTGCAGCTATATGTAGCAGCCAATAACCAGTTCTAGTCAATGTCTTTCTCAGTACCATCAATACAATTCCAATCAAATGCAGAAAATAGTAAGACTAAAATATTTTTATGTAGCAATGCTTTTTAAAAATTCTGAATACAGGGGGGTGCCGGAAGATGGCGGACTGAGAAGCTGCTAGTGGCTTGAGATCTGATCACATCTTCTGGAAATGGTAGGATTTTCTGCCTTTAGCAGGCCAGTCAATAAGGGGTCCTAGCGGTGACACCAAGGAGGTGACTATAACTTAATTTGGGTCCAGAATTAGAGTAGAGGGGGCGCGGACTAGAGGGCCGGCTGCTCCAGACTTCCCAGGCTGCGGGGGGCAAGGCGGGTGCGCCGGCATTGTCCTCGGCCCGGGAAGGCGGCTCCTCCACTGGTTGCAGAGCACTGCTGGGCGGCCGGCAGAGGACTGGGAGGGAGCACTGTAGCTCGGGGGCTTCCTCTTGGGAGTCTCCGGGGACCATCATGATCCTGAGGGTGGATCTGAGGACATCCTTGAGTACAGCTCTCATTGGATCAAAAGGTTTTCATCTTTGAGAAATCCTTTAAAAAAGCTTCGGGGGGGGGGGGGTTCCCGGATGATGGCAGACTGAGAAGCTGCTAGTGGCTGAGCTCTGACCACATCTACTGGAAACGGTAGGATTTTCTGCCTTTAGCAGGCCAGCCAAAAAGGGCTCCTAACGGAGACACCAAGGAGGTGACTATAACTTAATTTGGATTAAGAATTAGAGTAGGGAAAAAAGGGGAAAAAAATTTTTTTCTTCCTTTTAATTTTCAAGCATACCTCCTTCCAGCCCCCCCATAAACAGTCCTTTTCTTTACCAAATTCCTGTCCTACCAGGGAGTATCATTAATTCTAGGTCTATACCCTTCTGAAACATCTGGCCTTTTTTCTTTTTTTTTTTAATTTTTTATTTAAGAAAGGATTAATGAACAAAAACATAAGGTAGGAGGGGTACAACTCCACACAATTCCCACCACACAATCCCCATAACCCACCCCCTCCCATGGTAGCTTTCCCATTCTCTAGCCCTCTGGGAGCATGGACCCAGGGTCATTGAGGGTTGCAGAAGGTAGAAGGTCTGGCTTCTGTAATTGCTTCCCCGCTGAACATGGGTGTTGACTGGTCGGTCCATACTCCCAGTCTGCCTCTCTCTTTCCCTAGTAGGGTGTGTCTCTGGAGAAGCTGAGCTCCAGGACACATTGGTGGGGTCTTCAATCCAGGGAAGCCTAGCCAGCATCCTGGTGGCATCTGGAACCTGGTGATTGAAAAGAGAGTTAACATATGAAGCCAAACAATTTGTTGAGCAATCATGGATCCCAAGCTTGGAATAGTGGAGAGGAAGTGTTAGGGAGGTACTCACTGCAAACTCTAGTGTACTTCTGCTTTCAGGTATATATTTTGTAGTAGTTTATGGATACTTGTGAACATAAGCTCTCTCTCACAGAAACTGATGTATATCTAGAATATGGGACTTTGTTAGAAAGTGAAATACCTGATATGAAATTAGAGTGTACTATAAAAGGAAAGGTCTCACCCGAGTAATGAAGTTGAAGGGTTGTCATTCCACACGTGAAGTCTCTGGACACAGTCTGAGGTGAAGCATGTTGAGGTGGCAATCGTTGCTTTGGTTAGGTTGTGATCAGCGGATGCAATATTATTTGGTTTGGATTGGGAGATGCATACGGGAAAGTGGGCCCTATCCAAGGGTTCCAGGACTGGGGGAAGTAGGGGCTCTATAGTGAAGATGTGAGGTTCCTGCTGTCTTAGGGTTCAAACAGACAATCGATAGTTAATGTTATCATCACATTATTTGTTAATTGGGTTAACTTTGAAAATTCCCTTTGTTATGGTTTGCTGTACAGTACCCAGTATCTTGTATATAGCTGTGCTATTGGATGCTTCTAATCTACTTGGTCTAGGCTTTTGAGAGAGTCCGCATATCAAATACATAGCCTATATATTAAAAAGATTCAGTTTGTCTTTTGAGAAACTTCGAGACATACAATTGATTTTCCCCCTCTCATATTAATTAACTACTGATTTATATGTCTACATTTTGCTAGGAGTGTACATAAACACCATCCCCACCACCAAAGGACTGTGACCCATCCCTCCCACCCACTCCCACCCCCCACTGGCCCAGGAAGCTGCATATCTACCCCTCACCACTGGGTTTTTACTTTGGTGTCCTACTTACAATTTGATCAGGTCCTGCTTTTAGTTTCCCTTTCAGATCTTCTTAGTCAGCTTCTGTTGATGAGTGGGATCATCCCATACTCATCTTTATCTTTCTGACTTAGTTCACTTAACATAATTCCTTCTAGCTCTGTCCAAGATGGGTCAGAGAAGGTGGGTTCATTGTTCTTGATAGCTGCATAGTATTCCATTGTGTGTATATACCACAGCTTTCTCAGCCACTCATCTGTTGTTGGGCACCTGGGTTGCTTCCAGGTTTTAGCTATTATGAATTGTGCTGCTATGAACATAGGAGTACACACCTCTTGTTGGTTGGGTGTTATGGAGTTCTTGGGGTATAACCCCAGGAGAGGAATTACTGGGTCATATGGAAGGTCCATGTCTAGCATTCTGAGAGTTTTCCAGACTGCTCTCCACAGAGGCTGTACCAATTTACATTCCCACCAGCAATGTAAAAGGGTTCCTCTGTCCCCACATCCTCTCCAGCATTTGTTGCTGCTGTCCTTTTTGATGTATGCTATTCTTACAGGAGTGAGGTGGTATCTTAGTGTTGTCTTAATTTGCATTTCTCTGACAATCAGTGACCTAGAGCAGTTTTTCATATGTTTGTTAGCCTTTTGGATCTCCTCTGTGGTGAATGTTTTGTTCATTTCCTCTGCCCATTTTTAGATGGGGTCATTTGCTTTTTTGGTGCTAAGTTTGCTGAGCTCTTTATATATTTTGGTGATTAGTTTCTTGTCTGATGTCTGGCATGTGAAGATCTTCTCCCATTCTGTGAGGGGTCTCTCTGTTTGTTTAATGGTTTCTTTGGATGTGCAGAAGCTTTTCAATTTGATGTAGTTCCATTGGTTTGTTTCTGCTTTAGTCTTCCTTGCAATTGGGTTTGATTCATCAAAGATGTCCTTGAAGTGTATGTGGGAAAGTGTTTTAGCAATGTTTTCCTCTAAGTATTTGATTGTTTCTGGTCTGACATCTATGTCTTTGATCCATTTGGAGTTGATTTTTGTTTCTGGTGAGATAAAGTGGTTCAATGTCATTCTTCTGCATGTTACAACCCAGTATTCCCAACACCATTTATTGAAGAGAGCCTCCTTTTTCCATTTAATCTTTTGGGCCCCCTTATCAAAGATTAGATGCCCATAGGTGTTGGGATTTACTTCTGGGCTTTCAATTGTGTTCCACTGGTCTGTGGGCCTATTTTTGTTCCAGTACAATCCAATGGGACTACATCAAATTGAAAAGCTTCTGCACATCCAAAGAAACTATTAAACAAACAGGGAGACCCCTCACAGAATGGGAGAAGATCTTCACATGCCATACATCAGACAAGAAACTAATCACCAAAATATATAAAGAGCTCAGCAAACTTAGCACCAAAAAAGCAAATGACCCCATCCAAAAATGGGCAGAGGATATGAACAAAACATTCACCTCAGAGGAGATCCAAAAGGCTAACAAACATATGAAAAACTGCTCTAGGTCACTGATTGTCTGAGAAATGCAAATTAAGACAACACTAAGATATCACCTCACTCCTGTAAGAATGGCATACATCAAAAAGGACAGCAGCAACAAATGCTGGAGAGGATGTGGGGACAGAGGAACCCTTTTACATTGCTGGTGGGAATGTAAATTGGTACAGCCTCTGTGGAGAGCAGTCTGGAAAACTCTCACAAGGCTAGACATGGACCTTTCATATGATCCAGTAATTCCTCTCCTGGGGTTATACCCCAAGGACTCCATAACACCCAACCAACAAGAGGTGTGTACTCCTATGTTCATAGCAGCACAATTCATAATAGCTAAAACCTGGAAGCAACCCAGGTGCCCAACAACAGATGAGTGGCTGAGAACGCTGTGGTATATATACACAATGGAATACTATGCAGCTATCAAGAACAATGAACCCACCTTCTCTGACCCATCTTGGACAGAGCTAGAAGGAATTATGTTAAGTGAACTAAGTCAGAAAGATAAAGATGAGTATGGGATGAGCCCACTCATCAACAGAAGCCGACTAAGAAGATCTGAAAGGGAAACTAAAAGCAGGACCTGATCAAATTGTAAGTAGGACACCAAAGTAAAAACCCAGTGGTGAGGGGTAGACATGCAGCTTCCTGGGCCAGTGGGGGGTGGGAGTGGGTGGGAGGGATGGGTCACAGTCCTTTGGTGGTGGGGATGGTGTTTATGTACACTCCTAGCAAAATGTAGACATATAAATCAGTAGTTAATTAATATGAGAGGGGGAAAATCAATTGTATGTCTCGAAGTTTCTCAAAAGACAAACTGAATCTTTTTAATATATAGGCTATGTATTTGATATGCGGACTCTCTCAAAAGCCTAGACCAAGTAGATTAGAAGCATCCAATAGCACAGCTATATACAAGATACTGGGTACTGTACAGCAAACCATAACAAAGGGACTTTTCAAAGTTCACCCAATTAACAAATAATGTGATGATAACATTAACTATCGATTGTCTGTTTGAACCCTAAGACAGCAGGAACCTCACATCTTCACTATAGAGCCCCTACTTCCCCCAGTCCTGGAACCCTTGGATAGGGCCCACTTTCCCGTATGCATCTCCCAATCCAAACCAAATAATATTGCATCCGCTGATCACAACCTAACCAAAGCAACGACTGCCACCTCAACATGCTTCACCTCAGACTGTGTCCAGAGACTTCACGTGTGGAATGACAACCCTTCAGCTTCATTACTCGGGTGAGACCTTTCCTTTTATAGTACACTCTAATTTCATATCAGGTATTTCACTTTCTAACAAAGTCCCATAACCTAGATATACACCAGTTTCTGTGAGAGAGAGCTTATGTTCACAAGTATCCATAAACTACTACAAAATATATACCTGAAAGCAGAAGTACACTACAGTTTGCGGTGAGTACCTCCCTAACACTTCCTCTCCACTATTCCAAGCTTTGGGCCCATGACTGCTCAACAATTTGTTTGGCCTCGTATGTTAACTCTCTTTTCAATCACCAGGTTCCAGATGCCACCAGGATGCTGGCCAGGCTTCCCTGGATTGAAGACCCCACCAGTGTGTCCTGGAGCTCAGCTTCCCCAGAGACACACCCTACTACGGAAAGAGAGAGGCAGACTGGGAGTATGGACCGACCAGTCAATGCCCATGTTCAGTGGGGAAGCAATTACAGAAGCCAGATTTCTACCTTCTGCAACTCTCAATGACCCTGGGTCCATGCTCCCAGAGGGATAGAGAATGGGAAAGCTATCAGGGGAGGGGGTGGGTTATGGAGATTGGGTGGTGGGAATTGTGTGGAGTTGTACCCCTCCTATCCTATGGTTTTGTAAATTAATCCTTTCTTAAATAAAAAAAAATTCTGAATACAGCAAAAATGAATTTCCTAATAATTTAGGATCATACTTTTGAAATTTCATAATCAGTCTCGCTGATATATTTCAGTTAAAGAATCTTGGGCTATTCTTTTGGAAACAGCATGACAGTATTAATTTAAGTTAGGACATGGCCCATGATTAGAAAATGGGCTCAAAACAATATGGAAAATGGAAGCCCCATTAATTTAAGCATACACAAGTGTCTAAAATAGCCTATGATCCCAGTTACAGGAAGGAGAAAAGGGTGATCTGGGACACTGAAGTTCAAAGAAGGAAAGGAGTGAAGAAGGACAGAATGAAGAAATGAAGAAAGTAGGGAGATTATCCCAAGCAAATTATCAAAGCAGTTCTGCTCCGAGATAGTTCACCATGTACAGCACTGGTCTTTCCATGCTTGAGACCCTAGGTTTGAGCCACAAGATAATAAGAGGAGTACCATGCACATCACCAACAACATGGATCACGGAACTGTATTTCAGTGTCTCTCCCTCTCAAATCTGTTTATCTAATTTTCATTATATTTATTCCTTTATTAGATAGTTATTGGATACAGACAGCCAGAAATCAAGAGGGAAGGGGGTGATAGAGAGGGAGAGACACAGAGAGACATCTGCAGCATTGCTTTACTACTTGCAAAGCTTTCCTCAGGCAGATGGGCACTGGGAGCTTGAACCTGGGTCCTTGCACAGTGTAACATGTGTGCTCAACCAGGGGCATCACCACCTGGCATACTCTAATTAAAACTCAGAACAGAAAGGTTATTTGCACACATGTAGGAGGCTCTTAGTTCATTTCCAAGATTTACATTAAAATAATATTAATAAACTTTTAGAATGCCCAGATAATTTTCAGTCCTCATTCTTTAGACATATGATTGATTACTCTACAAGTGCAAAGAAACACAGACTTACATAACAGGCTTTAATAAAAAAGCAATAATACCCTCCTGATACCTTTAATTTTTCACATTAACTTTTTTTAAATTTATTTTTTATTTAAGAAAGGATAAATTAACAAAACCATAGGATAGGAGGGATACAACTCCACACAATTCCCACCACCCAATCTCCATATCTCATCCCCTCCCCTGATAGCTTTCCCATTCTCTATCCCTCTGGGAGCATGGACCCAGGGTTGTTGTGGGTTGCAAAAGGTGGAAGGTCTGGCTTCTGTAATTGCTTCCCCACTGAACATGGGCATTGACTGGTTGATCCATACTCCCAGTCTGCCTCTCTCTTTCCCTAGTAGGGTGAGTCTCTGGGGAAGCGGAGCTCCAGGACACACTGGTGGGGTCTTCAATCCAGGGAAGCCTGGCCAGCATCCTGATGGCATCTGGAACCTGGTGGCTGAAAAGAGAGTTAACATACAAAGCCAAACAAATTGTTGAAGAATCATGGACCCAAAGGTTGGAATAGTGGAGAGGAAGTGTTGGGGGTGGAGGAGTACTCACTACAAACTCTAGTGTACTTCTGCTTTCAGGTATACATTTTGCACTAGTTTATGGATACGTGTGAACATATATATGCTTTGTCTCATAGAACCTGGTCTATATCTAAGTTTTGGGACTTTGTTAGAAAGTGAACCACCTGGGATTGAATTAAAGAATACTATTAAAGGAAGGTCTCACCCAAGACTTCAGGTGTGGAATGACAACCCTTCAGCTTCATTACTCACATTAACTTTAAAAAAAATGCTCTTAACTTCTTAAAAGTAGCAGTTTCTATATTGTTAATTTCTGTACTCATTTTTTAAAAATTATTTGCTATTCAAAATTATTTTCAATAAAACCATAAAGGAACAAGGGTTTGCAAAGGACATAGTACATGCATTAAGCCACAATAGACATTATGTAAAATATAAAGAGGGATTAAGATAAAGTTACTGCTACTATGAGACCCACAGACTTTGGAAAATAAGAGCTCAGCTGTGCCATACTGATTAGGAAAACCACTCAGAAATAATGGTTTTCTTGCAAGATCTGGAACTGGGACTTGGCAAGGATTATGAAGCAATGAAATGAAGCCAAGTCAAATGAAAGGATGGGGCTAGCCCACAGCAGCATCCTAGTTAATCTGAATATGTATACTCTGCAGCCCCAAATCATCTGACCAATGGATCTTTAATGAGCCATATACAGAATTCTATGTAAGGGAGGGTCCCCTTCTATTCTTATTTTTTTTCTTTCTATTTATAAAACGGGAACACTGACAAAACCATAGGATAAGAGGGGTACAACTCCACACAATTCCCATCACCAGAACTCCATATCTCATCCCCTCCCCTGATAGCTTTCCTATTCTTTAACCCTCTGGCAGTATGGACCTAAGGTCATTGTGGTATGCAGAAGGTGGAAGGTCTGGCTTCTGTAATTGCTTCCCCACTAAACATGGGTGTCAACAGGTGGGTCCATACTCCCAGCCTGCCTCTCTCTTTCCTTAGTGGGGCGGAGTTCTGGGGAATCAGAGCTCCAGGACACATTGGTGAGGTTGTCTGTCCAGGGAGGTCTGGTTGGCATCATGCCAGCATCTGGAACCTAGTAGCTGAAAAAATAGTTAACACAAAGCCAAACAAGTTCTTAACTAATAATGAACCTAAAGGCGTGGGTAATGCAGATGAAAAGTTGGGGGGGTCCGTTTTATAGATAGCTCGTAAGCATATTTTAGTTGTATTTCAAAGAACCTGTGGCTATATTAGTTGCTTTTTTTTTCCCTGAACCTGAAATCTGATATTCAGGTGGATCCAAGTTATTTTCTGGATAGATGATGTCATGGCTGGAAAAAGGGAGCAGAAAGCTGGGTCAGGGAAGAGAGTAGCTTCCAAATATGGGAAAGGTGTATAAATATTGTTGACTATAAACCCCATTTATTTGATCTGATCTGGGGCCCAAATTCAGCTTAGGGGCCTATATGACCTCTGCATCCCTGTGAGCTCACATTCTGTGGTCATGAGTAGAAACATTCAAAGCTGCCCCAGTATCAAGACCCATTTTTCTGAGGTATAGCGTAGAGTAGTATGTTGTCCAACCTCCCTTCATAGCCTGAAACATTCTCTACCATTTTTTATCAAAGTTGAAGGCAAGGTCCTATGGGGGCCCACAAAGGGGTCTGTTTTGCTATTCCTGATATAGACGACCAATAACAAAGGAGAGAGGGATTTATTCCAGGTCTAGGCTGATCATGTCTATTTGAGAATCTCAGGACTCCACAAATAGGGCCCAAGCTGATGGGGTGGCCTGATAGTGACTAAAGAGTCATCCTTCAAGTATGCCAGTCTCTTGCTCTTATTCAGCTTTTACAGTCCTTGCTTTGATAAGGATAGTTTAGGAGTGAGTGAGAGAAGTATAATAGGAAGTAGGTGAGGAGGGTATCTAAGTTTAAGTAGATACTATTTCATTATGAACTTTATACTAACTCACTGTACACTATTGTATACTTTTGCTCTCAGGTATATGTTTTGCCCTAATTTATGGATACATCTATATCTATGTTTAGAGACTTTGGTAGGAAGTGAACCACTTGGAATGGAATTAGAGAATCCTATGAAAGGAAATGTCTCACCCGAGTAATGAGGCAGAACGGTTGACATTCCATGCCTGAATGACACTTCAGACACAGTCTGAAGTGAAGCATAACCGAGGTGGTATGCTTTGCATTGATTAGGTTGGGATCAGCAGATGTGATATCATTTTTATTTATAAAAAGTAAAGACTGACAAAACCATAGGAAAAGAGGGATACAACTCCACATAATTTCCACCACCAGAACTCAGTATCCCATACCCTCCCCTGATAGCTTTCCTATTCTTTAACCCTCTGGGAGTATGGACCCGGGTCATTATGGGGTGCAGAAGGTGGAAGTTCTGGCTTCTGTAATTGCTTCTCCGCGCTGAACATGGGCATTGACAGGTCAAAGAATACTCCCAGCCTGTCTCTCTCTCTTTCTGTAGTGGGGCAGGGCTCTGGGGAAGCAGGGCTCTAGGACATATTGGTGGGGTTGTCTACCCAGGGAAATCCTGTTGGCATCATGGTAGCATCTGGAACCTGCTGGCCAAAAAAAAAGTTAACATATAAAGCCAAATACATTGTTGACTAATCATGAACCTAAAGGTTGGAATATTGCAGATGAAGATTTGGATCTCTATTTTGAAGATAGCTAGTAGTCCTATTTTAGTTATATTCCAAAGGGCTCATGACTACACTAGCTTTTTCCTGAGACTATCCTCTGATATACAGGCGAACCCAAGTTATCGTCTGGGGAGATGATGTCATGGCTGGATCTATCTGGAGTGAGAAAAGTGAGTACAGGGATTAGGGAAAGAGGAGGATGGTAGCTAGCTATCAATCATGTAAGTAGACCCTATATGAGAACCAATCACAGAAGGAAAGTTCATCGACGTTGTTCTCCATTAGAGCAGAACGATAGAACAATTCCTAGTGCTGAATAGAGAGGAGGGAGTCACCTTCTGATAATGGGGTTGGAAATACTTGCTGATAGGAAAAACAAAAAACAATACTTGAAGGTCAAAGGAATAAGAATGTAATGCAATTAGCCTTTGCTTTTCCACCCTAAAACTAGCAAAATATGCCCCCCAAGGTGCTGAGCAAGAAAGTAAAGAACTTGTTAGGGCATCAAAGTAAAAACCCTGTGGTGAAGGGGAGAATGGACATGCGGCTTCCTGGGCCGGCGGACATGGGGGGATGATGGTGGGGGGTGGGGAGGAGGCGGGGTGGGTGGGATGGGACAAAATCTTTTGGTGGTGGGAATGGTGTTTATTTACACACCTATTAAATTGTAGTTATATAAATCACTATTTAATTAATATGAGAGGGGGGAAATTGTATCTCTAACAAAGGGACTTTTCAAAGTTAACCCAATTACCAAATAGTGCGATGATAACAATAACTATCCATTGTCTTCTTGAACCCTAAGACAGCAGGAACCTCACATTTCCACTATAGAGCCTAAACTTCCCCCAGTCCTGGGACCCTAGGGTAGGGCCCAATTTCCCTTATGCTTCTCCCAATTGTTATCAAATAATATTGCATCTGCTGATCGCAACCTAATCAACACAATGAGTGCCACCCCAGACTGTGTCTAGAGACTTCAGGTGTGGAAGGACAACCCTTCAGCTTCATCACTCGGGTGAGACCTTTCCTTTCATAATATTCTCTTGTTGGTATGCTTCTAAAAACCCCTTCTGTTTCATTGGTTTAATCCCCCCTGCTTAACACTATTCTATTTACATAACCACTTCATTCTATTTACATAACCACTGTATTCTATTTAAATAACCACTGTATTCTATTTCCATAACCACTGCAGGGCATTGGTTCAATCCCCACTCGTTCATGATATGTTTTTGCTCCGCCCTCTCTCCTTGTCACACTCTGATTTTCACCAGTCACTTTTCTCTCCAATCTCTCCATGTCACGTCCTGTTTCCACCCTACTTGGCAAGTACATATAAAGACAGCATTGTGAGTTTTATGGTACTTTAGTTTTAGCTTAGCTTGGTATAGATTGCGCTGCGTCCTGCATGAATAAAAAGATACTGCGTACAACCCAGCCGTGAGTCCCGGGTTGTCTGTTACCTGCCCGTGAAGCCAGCCCGTCGAAAACAACATTCTCTAACTCCATCCCAGGTGGTTCACTTCCTAACAAAATCCCAAAACCTGGATATAGACCAGGTTCCAGGAGATAGAGCATATGTCCACACATATCCATAAACCAGGGCAAATATATACCTGAAAGCAGCAGTACACTAGAGTTTGGAGTGAGTACCCCCCAACACTTTATCTCCACTATTCCAACCTTTGGGTCCATGATTGCTCAACAATTTGTTTGGCTTTTTATGTTAACTCTCATTTCAGCCCCCAGGTTCCAGATGCCTTCAGGATGCCTACCAAGCTTACCTGGACTGAAGACCCCACCAATGAGTCCTGGAGCTCCACTTCCCCAGAGACCCACCCTACTAGGGAAAGAGAGAGGCAGACTGGGAGTATGGATCAACCATTCAATGCCCATGTTCAGCGGGGAAGCAATTACAGAAGCCAAACCTTCCACCTTCTGCAACCCACAACAACCCTGGGTCCATACTCCCAGAGGGATAGAGAATGAGAAAGCTAGTGGGGAGGGCATGGGATATAGAGATTGGGTGGTGGGAATTGTGTGGAGTTGTACCCCCATCCTTTTGTTAATGTCTCCTTTCTTAAATAAAAATAAAAATAAAATAAAATCAAAATCAAAAAGAACTTGTATGGAGAGAGTCGGAAGGGAAGGGTACTTGCTGCTTCTGTGGTGTCACGTGGTATTCATCTAGATCCGTCTATGTGCCCATGTTCAGAAGGAAGATTTACTACACTATAAACTCTGCCCCTTCTAAAATATTCTCTTTTCAAGACATGAGCAACAATGACTTCTACCACCAAGTTTATGAAACTTATAAAAAGCACTATCCTGCATAGCTGTCTAGCAACCCTCCATCTCCAAACATCTGCAGCAGTACAACTCCATTGGAAAACCCTAGGACCAGCCTAAGGATCTCAGTTCAAACCCCCAGTTCCCCACCTACAGGAAGGTTGCTACACAAGTGGTAAATGAGGCAGGTCTGCAGGTGTCTTTCTCTCTCTCTCTCTCTCTCTCTCTCTCTGTCTTCCCCTCCTCTATTGATTTCTCTCTGTCCTGTCCAACAACAACAACATCAATAACAACAATAATAATAGCAGCAGCAACAACAGAAATGGATAAAATGGCCACCAGGAACAGTGGATTTGTAGTACAGGTACCTAATCCCATCGAAAACCCTGGAGGGGAGAAAGAAAGAGAGAGAGAGAGAAAGAAAGAAAGAAAGAAAGAAAGAAAGAAAGAAAGGCCCTAAAGCTCCTCCAAACTAGCACATTTAACCAAGAAGTCAAGAAGTTCTGAATTGTAAACACATTATCTTTGTATTTTTTACTTTTTTTTTTTTTTGCTATCAGGTGTTTGCTAATTTTACTAGGGTTCCCTGCCTCTATGATCCTACTATTCCCAGTAGTTGGTCCCCCAACCCTTCTTTAAGAGTAAATGACAAGGAGAGGAAAGACACAGAGGTAGAAGAAGAAGTACCATATAGTTGCTTCATCACCAGTGAAGCTTCTCCTTTTACATGGGGCTTCCAAGTAGTGACTGGTCCTCTTGCTTGGTAAAGTGCATATTCTACACAGTGTGCTCTCAACAGTGTTCTTAATTAAAGGAGGTTATTATCAGTCTTTTTACTGATTTTTATTTCTTGTCACTTTTAACTTTAATTTCCCTGTCTAAAAAATTTTATTGATTTTTTTCCAAGTTTCACAATTATAACATTTTTATGTATTTGTGTAACTTAAGAGTATTTGTTCCTTTTTCAACATTTATGACTTGCTCAGTTTCTTTTCTCATTCTAATAGATAGTTGTAAACTAGATTCTGTATCTTTAATTTTTAATTCTTTTTCTGCTTTTAAGGAGAATAGTACTCACCTCTGATTTATAGTAGGGATAGAATTTGGGACCACCCTAATTTTTTTCTAAAGCAAATATTCCAAAATGTACAGACATCAGGGTCCATAAAGTCTGAAACCATTTTGACTACAGGAAATCTTAGAGTCAGTCCTGTCTATATAGAGTCTTTAAAGCATGCACTCTGAATCAGACATTATATCAAAGTATATTGAAATGCTAAGACATATGTTCTTTACTTTACTTACTATGAATTATAATTTATAAGAAAACACACACACACACAGACCCACGAGGTCAGGTGATGGCACACCTAGTTGAAAGCCCACATTATAGTATGCAAGGACCCAGGTTCAAGGCCCTGGCCCTCATCTGCAGGGGGAAAGCTTCTCAAGTGGTGAAAACAATATTTCAGGTGCCTCTCTTTCTCTTTCCCTCTGAATCCTCCCTCCCCACTTTAATTCATTTCTATCTTATCAAAATAAATAAAATAAAACATTAAGAAAAGAAACACACAGGGGGCCAGGCGGTAGCACAGCGGGTTGAGCACACATGGTGCAAAGTGAGGGTTCTATTGTTATATGGAAAACTGGGAAATGTTATGCATGTACAAACTATTATATTTACTGTTGAATGCAAAATATTAATTCCCCAATAAAGAAATTAAAAAAAAATGTGACTTTATTAAGTCATAGGATATATTCATCTTTAAAGGGCAAATTCCCTTCCAAGTTCACTGCACAAGGACCAAATGATACATCCTTACCAAAACCAGAATTAGAAAAGTCTGAAACTTGTGCCAGAGTGAAGAACTGAAAGTTGTTCTCACTGATGTGATAATTAGCATGATTCTGGTGGTCATGATTTCAGTGATACCTTCATTTGCATTTTATTAACAGAACTGCTTTCTCATGTATTTGCCCATTTTAAGTTGAATTATTTGGCTCTAGTTGGTTTCTTTTTTTAAATTTTTTAATATTTATTTTTTTATTCCCTTTTGTTGCCCTTGTTGTTTTATTGTTGTAGTTATTATTGTTGTTGTCGTTGTTGGATAGGACAGAGAGAAATGGAGAGAGGAGGGGAAGAAAGAGAGGAGGAGAGAAAGACAGACACCTGCAGACCTGCTTCACTGCCTGTGAAGCAACTCCCCTGCAGGTGGGGAGCCGGGGTTCGAACCAGGATCCTTATGCCGGTCCTTGTGCTTTGCACCACCTGCACTTAACCCGCTGTGCTACAGCCCGACTCCTTCTAGTTGGTTTCTGTACATGGATAATTTGATGTTTTTCAGTCATTTTCTTCAACAATGTTTTCTTGGAAAATGGCAAATAGACGTTTTACTTGTTGAAACAGTTAAATTCATTTGTTACAATCCTTCATGTATTTTATTTTTTTTAAATATTACTTCCTTTAAAGGGAATGAGCTATATCCTCTTGGATATTCAATTTTAAATATGTATCCTATTAGTATTTTCAAATTAAGATTTTATTATGCTCTGGAACTTTTTTATACATGTAAAAGGAAAGAAGTCACCACAGTCTTTTCTGATGGAAAGAAAATTTTCTTAATATGACTTATTGACAAATTCATCTTTCCTTACTAATGCTATAGGAGACATTTATATTAATTTCTCTCATGCTATTAACAACTTTTAAGTTTTTAGTTACATAAAATTTCAAGATTTAATAGTTTCTTATCTATGAGTATAACTACCAAAAACACACTTTGCTTACTACAGATTATAAAGTATTTAGTTACTGGCTATAAGGAGGCTTCCTGCCTCCAATGAATCCAAGCACTTGGTCTTCAGAGAATTTTGCTAAAAGATTCCTGGCTATCTTTGCACATTTATTTTTCATATACATTTTAAATCAAGTGTCAGTTCACATGAAAATATTTTGTGATCTTTTTTTGTTGAACTCACACTGAAGGAGCTGGGCCAGAGAAAACACAAGAAGAGCAAGAAAAGTGCTCAGAAAGGAAATGTTCAGGAAATAAAAGGGTTGGGTTTGTCAAGGGGACTTGAGACAGTTTAAAAAGAGACCCCGAAAGACAAAGTCAGAACAAGTGAAACAATAGAATCTGTGGTATAGTACTGGATTAAACTCAAGTATAAAAAGAATAGCACAATAGATCCCTTTGTGGGCCCTCATAGGAACTTGCCCTCAATTTGGATCAACAACGGTAGAGAATGTTCCATCCTCCAAAGGGAGGTGGAACAACATACCCTATGCTACACCTGAAGAAGATGGGTCCTAATGTTGAGGCAGCTTGGAACGTTCCTACTCATGACCAGAGAATATGAGCTCAGATCTACAGGGATGCAGAGGTTACATAAGCTCCTAAGCTGAATATGGACCCCAGATCAGATCAAGTTGATGGGGTTTACAGTCAACAATATTTATACACATTTCCCATATATGGGAGCTATTCTCTTCCCTGATCCAGCTTTCTGCTCCTTTATTCCAGCCATGACATCATCTCTCCAGACAATAACTTGGATCCACCTACATATCAGATGTCAGGCTCAGAAAACAAACAAGCACACAAATAAACAACACTAGTATAGTCATGGGCTCTTTGGAATATAACTAAATAACTGCAAAACAGAGAACCCCCCCCCCACTCTTCATCTGCACTATTCCAGCCTTTAAGTTCATGACTAGTGAACCTTTTGTTTGGCTTTATATGTTAACTCTTCTTTCAGCCACCAGGTTCCAGATGCTACCATGATGCCAACCAGAATTCTCTGGACAGACAACTCCACCAAGGTGTCCTGGGGCTCTGCTTCCTCAGAGCCCTGCCCCAGTAGGGAAAGAGAGAAACAGGCTGGGAGTATATGCCAACCTGTCAACGCCCGTGTTCAGTGGGGAAGCAATTACAGAAGCCAGTCTTTACACCTTCTGTACCCCATAATAACCTGGGGTCCATACTTCCATAGGGATAAAGAATAGGAAAGCTATCAGGGGAGGGGATGGGATACTGAGTTCTAGTGATGGGAATTTTGTGGAGTTTTATCCTATGGTTTTGTCAGTGTTTCCTTTTTATAAATAAAAATTAAAAGAAAATGATACGACAGATAGATGAGAGGGATTGAGAGGTGGCTCAGCAGGTAGTGTATACATCTTACTATGCTTGAGGCCTAAATTCCATCCTTGGGAACACTCTGAGCATCACTAAGAGAACTCCATGAATGTTAAGGAGTCCCTCCTCTCCGTGCTTTCTGTTTTGCTTTGTTTTTGTGTTCTCTCTCTCTCTCTCTCTCTCTCTCTCTCTCTCTCTCTCTCTCTTTCTCTCTCTCTCTTTCACATAAAATGAAAAATGTGTCTTGGAGAGATTGTGCAGTTTTATCACTTATGAGCAAGGTTCTGAGTTCATATCCAGAGCCTCATTAGATAAAATAAATAAAATAAAATAGAGTAAAATAAAACAGTATATGAACCCATTCATTTACAGATATATGGATCAATAGAATGAAAAATTAAGTGGGATAGAAGAGACAAGACTTCTGTGGGACTATGTGAAAGCTTGGTAGAGCTTAGAGGAGCTGTCCCATCCTTGGATGGAGGTCTGAAAAGGCACCTCACTTGTTAGCCTCTCTCCTTATAGAGATGAGCCAAGAGGGAAAAGTCTCCCAGACTCAGTTTCTCCTTGTTAGTCTATCAAGCTCACAGAAAGCCTACAAGCCTCTCACACTTAGTTCTCCCTGCTAGCATGCCAAATGGCTGCCTACTTGAGGGTTCATTCAAAGTTCACACAATGACATCACCTTTTGATCATAAAGGAGAAAACACTCTATCATACACCATTCCAACACCAGGCAATGAGACCCCCAAATTCTATTTCCTTGTGTTCTTTGATATCTGTGATTTACATCAAGTTTTGTTTTTCTTCTTCTCTACCTCACCTTACTGGTTTAACCCCTATGCTTCTCTCAAATACCTTTGGATAATTAACTTGCCTGTATCATGGAAACTAATTGTTTTGACCTTTATGTATCTCATCAATTCTTGTCATACCAGCCCCCTACCATAGGGGCAAGCTGACCTTTAAGAAACCTGTAAACTCTGACATATGTGAAAAATGTCCTTTGTTTAACTCAGTATAAAGACCTGTACTCTTCTCCCAATAAATGAATGTTCGTACCAGAATGTTCCCCAACATCTCTTTCTGAATTCATGTGACCTCTAGAGCCGATGAGGGAGGGTCGGAGGCTTACCCCCTGGTTGGAGCCACTCCACATGAGCCCCAGCAGACTTCCTTACAGAATAATCTCAGAGGATATGAAGATACATCTCCTTCCTTGAAGTCAGTTTTCTAGTCTTGAGAAAAGTCACTGTGCTTCAAGCTATGTGCGCTTAACCTGCTGTGCTACCACCTGATTACCCATGAATTATTTTAATATATTTTTCTAAGTATAAAATTTTTAAATGCATACACATTTTCAAGGGGAAGTTCAACACACCCAACTCTATTAATATATTTTCATTAAACTATATTTTAGAAACTTTTCAATCCACATAAATTACAATGACCTGCTTGCCATAACTAAGTATGCTGAAATTTTCTCTGTTCCAGGATTCAAGCAAGATTCCACATTGCTTACAGTCATTCTGATTCTATAGCACCTTCCTGCCTTTGCTATTTCCCCACCCCCACCCCTTGTTTTCCATTCTCTTAACAATGTTGAAAAGTTCAGGTTAAATATTCGGCTGATTGCCCTTCAATTTTGATTTTGTTGGATGTCCTCTTTATAGTTATACTAAGGTTCTGGTTTTGGGGAAAGAAAAACATACAAGTAAAACTCATTTTCACTACAGTCTCTCATGGGGAAATGAGATAGACAGAACTTTTCACTGATAATGTTATCCTTGGTCATGGGCCAATGTTTCTCTACTGTAAAGTATTCCCTTCCCATACTGGAGCCTTTGGTAAGTCAGTCCCTACTTGCAAGCCTTGTGTTTAGAAGGGAATGGAGAAAGAAAATGAGTGTTTAATTTAGGGAGTGGGAGTGGGGGAGAGAATCTATATGCATTCTTTGGCTATAGTCTATAAATAAGATTTCCTTCTTCTATATTAATTTCTCTTCTCAATCCTTTAAAATATATGGACTATCATATATTTATTTTAATTATTAGGTTGTGTTCCAATGTTATTGTTGCTCAACTGCTCTGCCTTTGTCAACTGGGAGCTCACCAGGGTGGAGTTTTTATAACCCCTTGGCATGTTCACACACTTTTCTAGGTTTGAACACTTCTACTTCCTGATAATACCTCATCTGTCAAAAAGACAACTAAATGTGCTGAGAGTATAGACTATGGGGAGAAATGTTTCCTCTAATCCTAGTATGCATGTGAAATATAAAGAAGATTTCTTGACATATAATAATCTCTCATTAAACGTTAGTTATGATCAATAAGACATCAGCTTCATGTTGAGTATCTGTTGAGTGATAGCTTTCATATATGTATTTATGAACTGCGGGATAGCTTCTCCTGTGTAGCATATAAACCATGATTTACAAGTTCCCTTTTAACTTTAATTCTACTCCATTACCTCTCCAAGGTGGGTTTTAGTTGTTGTATTCCTGGATTTTCTACAACAATGATGTCACTGCCATCTGTCATTCCTCAATATTATTCCTGTTATTCCTTTCTATATACTTCTGTTTCTTCCAAAATATTGTCTTCTAGTGTTATTTTCAGGATGCCAAAATATTTGTCTACATTTTCCTACACCTGTTATTTTTTAACACCATTTTTCCCCTACACTGTGGAGGTCCTGCTTTTCTACCAAGCTGTCAGAATGGTGCTGCAGTTCTCATATCCTGCATCATTTCTTACACATCCCACAATATTGTTTTCATTGCTCAGTTATGGTGGACTTTCCACTAGTCAATGTGTGTAGTTTTATCTCAGCTATTTTTGGCTGTTGGTTTGGATTTAATAGAATTCTTTTACTAGACCAATGACTGCAAGCCTAGTGGGCGTATACTAACTTTAGCCTAACTCCTTGTGCCTAACCATTATTTGCTTCCTAATGTCAGCTCAAGATTATATAATTATGAGGGAATTATTCCAAGCCAAACCCACCACCAAAATTCTATGTCCCTTCTCCTCTCTAAAAAATTAATCACTATATTTCTCAGAAAGTCTTAGTGAAATGTTTAGCTGGTTAGCTTCTCTCTCTCTCTCTCTCTCTCTCTCTCTCTCTCTTTTTCTTTCTTTCTTCCCACCTCCTTTCCACCCTTTGTCTTTTTCTTCTCTCTAGCTTTATCTTTTAAAATTTATGTCTGAGTTTATAGACTAAATAAAACAGTACAAATTGGCTGGCATTACTGCATGAAATTAAGGACCGCACTCTTCAGATCTCAGGGGAATACTCCCCATGAAAACTTTCAATCTCCACTGTATTTATTTATTTATGCCTCCAGGGCTATTGTTGAGGCTCGGTGCCTGTACCACAAATCCACTGCTCCTGGATGCCATTTCCCTGCCGTTTTGTTGCCCTTGTTGTTTTATCATTGTTGTGGTTACTATTGTTGTTGCTATTGATGTCATCGTTGTTAGATAGTACAGAGATAAATGGAGAGAGGAGGGGAAGACAGAGAGGGGGAGAGAAAGATAGACACCTGCAGACCTGCTTCACTGCTCGTGAAATGACCTCCCTGCGGGTGGGGAGACGGGGCTTGAACTGGGATCCTTACTTTGCATCCCTGGGCTTCGCGCCTTGTTTCACTGAGGTCTTAACAGACATAACATATCAACCCTTCCTTTACTGCCTGTCCTTCCTTTACTTATAGTACACAACCAGAGCACAGGCAGAATGGATCACAGTAAGTCTACTTCAGGGACTAAGTAGATGAAAGAGCACTTGTCAATGGCATGTGTATGTCACATATGAGAAAAAAGATGGGGACAAAAGGGACTGCCTTTACTTTGCTGTTGGTCTAGTGAGGAAGCTGGCAGCAGAAATGATATGAAATAAGAAATATTGTCAGGGAAAAATGATGGAGCACACAGTTAAGTGCATATGTTTTCACGCAAAAGACATGGGTTTGACCCCTGCTCCTCACCTGCGGAGGGAGGGACACTACACAAATTGTGAAGCAAGTATCTATCTATCTGTCTCTCTAGCCCACATCCTCAATTTTTCTCTGACATATCCAATAAAAATAAAAAGGAAAAGGAGGTGGCTGCCAGGAGAGGTGTATTCCTAATGCAAGCACTGAGCCCCAGCAATAACCCTGGCAGAAATAACAGAAGGATAAGGAGGAGTAGAAGAAAAAGAGGGAGGAGGAGGAGGAGAAAGAGGAGGAAGAAGAGAAGAAAAGGGTGAGGAGGAGGACAAAGAGGAGAAAGAGGAAGAGAAGGAGAAGAAGGAGAAGGAGGAGGAGGAGGAGGAGGAGGAGGAGGAGAATTCTCTATTAGAATTCTCTATCCAATTGAGAATTGAGGTTTGTCTTATTTCATAACTCAAATCCTTGAAACTGATTGTTCCCAACTCCATACATATGAGTTTTAGAAAGTCTCCTTAGAAATAAGAGGAGTTTATTTTTTAGTGGTTTAATAATGATCAACAAGATTGTGGGATAGGAAGGATATAATTCCAAACAATTACCACCACCAGAGTCCCATATCTCACCCCCTCCATTGGAAGCATCCCTATTCTTTATCCCTCTGGGTGTATGGACCAAAAGATCATTAAGGGTTTTAGAAAGTGGTAGGTCTGGCTTCTGTAATTGTTTTTCTGATGGTCATAGGCATTGACAGGTCAATCCATACCCCAGCTTGTTTCTAACTTTCCCTAGTGGGGCAAGCCTCTGGGGAGGTGAGGTTCCAGGACACATTGGTGAGGTTTTCTGCTCAGGGAAGTCAGGTCAGTGTCATGGTAGCATCTGCAACTTGGTGGCTGAAAAGCAGTGAGATATAAAGCAGAACAAATTGTTTTAAAATCAGTAACCTAAAGGCAAGAATATAGCAGATTACATTTTGGGTCTTCATGTTGGAAGAAATTACAAAGTCTATTTTAAGTATATTTCAAGGGGCCCATGACTTTACCAATTTTTGCCTGAGCTCAACAGCTAACATGCAGGTGAGCAAAAAGTATTCTCTGGGCAGTAACTTAGATCCACATGCTTATCAGATTTCAGGCTCAGGGGCAAAAAAAAAAAAAAAAGCTACTATAACTACAGACCCTTTGGAATATAAATAAAATATGCCTACTAGCTATATAAAAAATGGAGTACCCCCCTAACTCTTCATCTGCACTATTCTAGCCTTTAGGTCCATGATTGGTCAACAATTTGCTTGGCTTTGTATGTTAACTCTCTTTTCAACCACCAGGTTCCAGATGCTAGCATGATGCCAACCAGACTTCCCTGGACAGACAACCCCACCAATGTGTCCTGGAGCTCTGCTTTCCCAGAGCCCTTCCCCACTAGGGAAAGAGAGAGGCAGGCTGGGAGTATGGATTGACCTGCCAACACCCGTGTTCAGCAGGGAAGCAATTACAGAAGCCAGACCTTCCACCTTCTGCATCCCACAATGACCTTGGGTCCATACTCTCAGAAGGTTAAAGAATAGGAAAGCTATCAGGGGAGGAGAGGGGATACAGAGTTCTGGTGGTGGGAATTGTGTGGAGTTGAATTCCTCTTATTCTATGGTTTAGTTAATGCTTCCTTTTTATAAATTAAAAAAATGTAAAAAAGAAAAAAAGTATTGTCTGGGAAGATGATATCAGAGTTGGGAAGAGGACTAGGAAGTTGGATCAGTGCAGTGTAACCCCACATAGGGAAAAAGTATATAAATACCTTTAACTGTAAACACCATTGATCTGACCTAGGGGCCATGTACCTTCATATTTAGTACAGGAGCCTGTGTGACCTCTGCATCCCTGTTGATCTGAGCTTGCATTCTATAGTCATATCTAAGAACATTATCGGCTGTACTGATTTCAGGACCAGTCTTCTCCAAGTAGCAGAGTACGTTAACTCAGCCTCCCTTCAGAGTTTCTACCACTGTTGTTCTACAGTGAGGCTAAGGTCCTGTAGAGTCCCACATGTTCCAAATATAGATGACCAGTAATGGCAGAGAGAAGGATCTGTTAGTGTCCTAGGCCCATCATATCTATGTGGGAATTTAAGGATTATCTGACTAGGGCCCCAGATGATGGAGTGGCAGTAGTGACTATGGACTGCCAACACAACTTGACAGGGACTCTGAGGTTTTATAGGCTCCTGTACTAAATATGAATAGATATGAATTCCAGGTCAGATAAGCATGATAAATAGTTAATTGTATTTATATATTTTCTTCAATATTGGTAGCTACTTTCTGTCCTGATCTAGTTTTCTAATTTTCAACTCAAATACTATCTTGCCAGATAATATTTCTAGCACTGCAGGTCAGCTATCAAGCTCAAGCTCAGTCATGGACCTCAAGGAACATACCTAAAATAGACTCCTTAGCTTCTATAAACCCTAAGATCCCTATCTGCTTTATTCCTACTTTTTTGTGCCTATTTATTAAATATTTTGTACTACTTTAAATCTTACTGCCTTTCATCCATGAAATTGCAGATGCTACCATCATTCTATACTGAACCCCTGGGCAGATGACCTCACCAATATGTCCTGCAACCTCACCTCTCCAGAACCCTACTGCACTAGGGAAAAACAGAAACAGGCTGAGGGGTATGGACCGACCTGCAAACATCCACATCCAGCAAAGAAGCAATTACAAAAGCCACACCTTCCACCTTCTGCACCTCATAAAGAATTTTGGTCCAGAGGGGTAAATGTTAGGGGAAGATGACCAAGAGGGTTCTGAACTTCAATCCATCAGGACTGGAAGAGAGAAGAGGAAAAACAATTTACATGGGAATCTATATGTGAAAGCTGATAAATTAAAGGACTGCCGGGCTGAGCTTCACTGACGGGAGACAGACAACCAGGGACTCATGGTTGAGCTGTACCAGTATCTCTTTATTCATGCAGGACTCAGCGCAATCTATACCAAGCTAGACTAAACTAACAACTAACTAAAACGGACAATGTTGTCTTTATATATACTTCCCAAGTAGGGTGTGAATAGGATGTGACACAGAGAGGGTGGAGAGAAAAGTGATTGGTGAAAATCAGGGTGTGACAAGGAGAGGATCAGGGTATGACAAGGAGAGGGGGTGGAGCAGGTGAGAATTCTACCACTAAACCACCAATGCCCTGGAGGGAAGGTGGTGCTTTATGTAAATGTAAAAGTGATTTATGTAAGTAGACCAAAGCTTTGAATGGGATTAAATCTATCCCTATATGGGCATATGGTTAAGCAGAAGCCAGGGGGAGCTAGCATACTATCCAACATCTCCCCCTTTCTTTTTAACTATTTGCCATAGTATCAGGAGTGTGGGGCACTTTGTGAGGCAGGGAGACTGATAAGAGGCACACCTTTTTGGGGTTCTACTGTCCCTCCTTGCTCAACCTCTCCGTGGAGAGAGAGATTAACAGGATTGACACACCCCTCAAGCTCAAGCCCTTTAAAGCTCAACCACATCCTCACAATTCCCCAACATCTCTCTCTTACTTTATGGCCATATATAACTGGGTCAATGTCTATAAAAGGCTTCATCTCTGTCAGGGGAATAGCAGTGTAGGGGTGAACAGAAACCTATATCATACAGGCATTTTCAAAAGAACTGGTATAAGACATGGAAAACAAAATAGGCAAGCAGCAATAACCAGTGTGATGCCAAGGGGAGGCCTGAGGGGGTATTTTCTGCCTCAAAGGGCAAAGCCTAGCAGGCGAAAGGGCATTTCTTGCCTCTGGGGGTATCAATTGCATCTGGGGGCACTTCATGCCTTTGTGGGCATCTCTTGCCTCAAAGGGCGTTTCCTGCCTCTGTGGACATAACCTAATAAGGAGGGGGAGTTTTCTACCTCTGGGATCAGAGCCTGCAGGCGAGGGAATATGGCCTATAAAGTCCCAAGGCTCTGGCTGAAGTTAGTCTTTGAGAAACACAGCAACGTGTACCAGTAAGCCGATGGAAGTGTCAGTTCAAAGTAGATGACCATGGAAGAAAATGCCAAGGGATGAAATGCTGCATGTCTGTCTCGATGGGGAATGTCGGCCACCAGAATTCTGCTTTTCTGTAGAGAGTGAGCTTTGGAGTCTGTGAATCTGTTTCTTCAGGTCATGCCAGGTCACATCATTGGTTTCCAGGGGTGTGTTGTAGTCATTCTATCATGTAGCATTAAGAGTCCCCGGACGGCGTCCTAGTCCAAAAAGCTTCTCAAAATTCCATTTAGGGTGCTTCTGACTGTTCCTGCTGGATTGCTTCAGGCATCTACTTTTAAAAGCATCTTCCCATCAAAGAAAGAATCCAATTAGGAGAGTAGAACTAACCACCACGTGTCTCCATTCTTGGGGACTTCCAGGGTACTGGAGAACGCTCCTCAAATTAGAGTAGTCCTTCTCCATGGGATACATGCGAGAAGAAGTCCAGAAAGTCCCAGTGGAAATCCCCATGCATATCCCAAGGTCCATGATCACGGTCATAAAGAACCAAATTGTGGCCCGGAGCAAAATGTACTCCTTTTCCTCAGAAAACATGGGAGAGGGAATCCAGAAAGTCCAAGGAGAAATCTCCATGCATCTCCCAAGCTCTATGATCCTGGTCATAAGAAACCAAAGTTCCCAGTCAGGGAACCAAAGTGTGGCCCAGAGTAAAATGTTCCAGAGACAGAGAAACTGTCTCATAATGAAACAGTAGAGGCTTTGGCAAACCTCTTCATATTAACTTGACATTAGTAAAAGTAAGTTTATCTACAAATAATAAGTAAAAATAATTTAGCCCAAATAGGAGTGAAGCATTACTGTGACTGGCTCTTAGATCATCTCACAAACCCTGCTTAATTACTGAGCAAATATCTTGAATCATAGGCAGGAAGGATTTGGGGAACATGAATTTGTCTAGAGCCAAAAGTTACTTATTAAAAATAAATGACATCTGTGAAATTTGAAACAAACAAACAAGAAAGAAACAATAGGGGTTGAGGAGGGCAGTAGAGAAGCCCCTTCAATGCAGTGAGGCAGGGCACACACCCAAGTCCCACATAAGACAAAGCCTTGCACTGAGTGAGCTATTCCACCAGCTTCCACCTCAACTCCTAATTTAACTACTGTTTGGCACATCAAGAGTCCCTGGTGCTATAATGATACTGTTCAGACAACTGATGTCCTGGATTCCTATTAGAAATCTTCAGTGATCTGGGAATAATTAAAAATCAATAGAGACACAGTTCTACTGTCAGACCTCTGGTACAAAACACATGAGGATAACAAGTAACACAGCACAGAATAATAAAGAGATTAATCATAGGAATATATCTAGGCATTAGTTCTTCAGTCCTCCAGTAAAAGAGATTCTGGTATGTTGTTTCAAGAGCTATAGATGGACTCTCACACTCACAGCATTTAATGATGCTGTGGAGTATTGGATATGAATTAACAGAGATCAACAGTTTAATGTAGAAAACCATTAAAGATAGTGACATATATGTGAGCACATTTTGGCTTCTGGCATTTCCTTTCTATTTTTTCCTCTTAAAAGATTTATTCATTTATTTCATGAGAGAGAGAGAGAGAGAGAGAGAGAGAGAGAGAGAGAGAGAGAGGGAGAGAGAGAGAGAGAGAGACACGCCAGAGCACTATTCTGGCATATATAGTCGGTAATCAAATCCAGCGCTCGGAAGTACTGTGCTTTATCTGAGTCCCTTTCTAGAGTCACATAGTTGTCTCCTCTTCTCCTCTTCTTTTTTTGTATATATTAAAAAATTGTATTTTATTTATTTATTGGGTAGAGACAGCCAGAAATTAAGGGAAAAGGGGGAGAGGGAGAGAGACACCTGCAGCTCTGCTTCACCACCCATAAAGTTTTCACCCTGCAGGTGGGTACTAGGGACTCAAATCTGGGTCTTTGCACATTGTAACATGTGTGCTCAGCCAGGTGCACAACCACCCACCCTCTTTCTTGTCTTTTAACCATTTAATTCAGGCATCTTTTTCTTCTTGATTATGGTACATCTAACATCATCTTGCATTTTCTGCTTTTCCAATCCTGCCTTAAGTGCAGCAATCTCAAACTTGGGAAGCAATGTGTATTAAGAAACTGCTAGGCCATTTTTCTTGTATGATATAAATAATTTACTAATTACTTAGATATTTAACATCTACATAAGTCTGGTTTTCTTCTCACTTTGTTCTTCTCATCAGTGAGTATTCACTGCTTTAAGCCAATTGGTTATACAGGAAGACAAAAGACATAGGGACTGGGTAGTGGTGCACTTGGTTGAGCACACATGTTACAATGTGCAAGGACTTGGGTTCGAGCCCCCAGTCCCCATATGCAAGGGAAAATTTCTTGAGTGGGGAAAGCTTCTTGAACCACGAATGCAGGTCCCTCTCTCTCTCTCTCTCCCCCTTCCCTCTCGATTTCTGGCTGTCTCTATCCAATAAATAAATAAAGATAATACAATAATAAAGACAGAGAAAGACACCACAGAATGATACTTCCGTCAGTGCAGTGGCAACTAGCCTTAAACATGGATTGTGTAACATAGGACCAGTTTTCCAAAATAGTTTCCTAGCGTTAAATTCCCAGTACCCTCAGGACACTCATAATTCACTACTTGACTGAATAATCCCCCAGTCTTCCAAACACATTCAAGAAGATTATTTATTATTGATGTTAATAATTATACTGTGCACTGGTGTAAGGATTAAATTAATTAGCATTTAAAGTGTTTATTCTCATGCCTGATATGATATATACATATACACACATATCCAGGTATATCCACATATTGTAAACACAAAGTTACATCTCTTACCTTTTGTTTTACATTTTTTAAATTTTGTACTATATGTATTTATTTGAGAGAGAAATCCAGATATCAAGAGGAAAGGAAGAGACAGAGTGACAGAGAAACATCTGCAGACCTATTTCACCACTTGTGAAGCTTTCCTTCTGCAGGTGGGGATCAGGGGCTCAAACCTGAATCCTTGCACACTGTAATATGTGTGTTCAATCAAGTGTGCCACCACCCACCCCCCGTTAAAGGTATTTTAAAAAGCTAACAAGAAGTAAACTGGAAGATAGGCAGAGGTGGAGAACTTTTTTATCTAACAAGGAAAGCTTAGATATTTATAACGTCATTTGCAGTCCACACAAAATCACCAATTCAAAAATCAGCTCCTGGGCATCTGGCAAACTAGCTTACTTGGATAGTTTGCTAATTTACCATGTGTGCAACACTGTTGGGAAGCCCCCTCCTCCATCCTCCATTGCTGATCTATCAAAGGATAGATCCTTTGATCTATCTTCTTTCTACCTCAAGACCCACCCTGCCTGCAGGGTAACATTAATCCCACGAGTTAAAACCATTGCTACTAAGGAAGTTCCCATGTGCCTTTTTCCTTTCTCCACCCCCTTTTCCTAGCCATTTCCATTTCCGATTTGCCACTTCGGTTTTATCCTATAAAAGTCACTTTTGTTTCTGGTTATCTCTCTTCCTCCTCTTCTGCTTCCTGACCTAGAGGAGGACAGGAGTGGAGGGGGAGGTGGATGCTGGCCACTGGGGTTTTTGGCCTAACCCACTGCACTCACACCTGACTCTGGGACTCCTGCATGAATAAAAATTTGTATTGCTACTGCCATGAACTTGGTTTCTGGATCATCTCTCTCTCCTGCCGTGACGTTAGCCTGGCACAAGACAGGTTTAACTCTAGACTCCACTGCATTGGAAGGAGTTTTGGTACTGTGATTTCTTTCAGTCTCTCTATTGCCATGTTAAAAAAAAAGACAAAAAATTAGTTCTTTTTGAAAAATTATTATTTTTAATTATTCATTGGATAGAGATAGCAAAAATTGAGACAAAGGGGGAGACCGAGAGGGACTGCAGATGGGGACTAGGGGCTTGAACCTGGGTCCTTTAGCATTGTAACATCTGCACTCAACCATGTGTGCCACCCCCAGGCCAATAAAATTAGTTCTTAATGTTTCTTTGGAAAAAGCCAGGTGCCTTGGAAGGTTCAGTATAAGCCCTGTAGAGTGATGTTCCCCACCCCTGGTTTAGAGGCAAAATCATGTCTTACTCTGCATGAGGTCATGGATTCCATTCCCAGCACCTCATGTGAGTACTATGAACAGCACCAGCATAACCCCATAAGTGGTGGAGTGGTGCTGTTTATATCTCCCTCTCCACTATTGCACTTTCTTGAGATAACACTTAGAAATTAGGCCAAGAATGCAGCTCAGTAGTACTGCACATGTGGGAGATCCCAGGTTTCCTCCTCATCACTATATTAAAAAAATAAATAATGTGAGAATTTTGATGAGAAAAGCTAGTTTGGCTGATTAAGGAAACATTCTGCTGAAGGCCTTTATATCATGATATTAGGTAATAAACAACCCAATGCATTTAAGTATTTGTTCATATTATGTTTGTACTAAAAATAGACCATTCCATCATATTACATGATTAACTGTCAAAAAAGGTTTCCTTAAATTCTGGTTTAGGCCAGATGCTGCAATAGGTGCAATCTACCAGGGAGACCTCCAGGAAATCATGTTTGATTGATGTATTTATTCATTCTACTGTGTAGATAAGAACATAATCTTGTTTTGGCAAAGCTTTATTTTTCAGGGAAAAAAGTAATTGTAATGAACGTTTCTTTTGTACAAGTAAAGTCTTGGAAGAAATGCTGCCATTTAAATGCAACATCTCCTTGCAGCAATATGATAACATCAGCAGATTTCAAAAGCACTGGGGCGGTAAAGGTAGAGAATTGATGAACTCTCCTACCAAGTGACTCTAATTCAACTAATTAGCTGTAGAAAGGGTGTCAGAGGTTAGGCTCAGTGATTCATTGCTTTCTTTGGGAGTGCTACATATCTCATGTAGAGTCCCTAAAAGTTAAAAAAAAAAAAAAAGCAGCAGTTCTTGTGCATGCTTATGAACACGTGGTCTCTTTGTTCTGGGAAATCTATGTGTTACACTTCTAATGTCCATGCAGGTAGCTAGCTATCTGCTATATCCAAAGCTTATAAAGCAACACAGGTATCCCTGTGGTCTTTGCCTATGATTTAAAAAAACATTTATTTATTTTGTTGCCCTTGTTTTATTGTTGTAGTTATTATTGTTGTTATTGATGTTATTGGATAGGACTGAGAGAAATGGATAGAGGAGGAGAAGACAGAGAGGGGGAGAGAAAGATAGACACCTGAAGACCTGCGTCACCACCTGTGAAGCAACTCTCCTCCAGGTGGGGAGACGGGGGTGAGGAGACGGGGGCTGGAGCAGAGATCCTTAGGCCGATCCTTGTGCTTTGCACCACCTGTGCTTAACCCACTGTGCTACCACCTGACTCCCTTTGCCTATGAATTTATTGTCATTTGGAAAAGCCATTCTCACTGTCATTTATCATTAAACACCAGGACCTTGACCCATATTAAATTATGACTTGAAAGAGACAAAACACACAGCACTTTGCATAGCTGAAGGACTCCAGAGAATGGGCTTTCAAGATTGCAATCTTTGGGTTAGCAATCACCCTGAGATAGGAAAAGAGACACAAGCTTCTCAATGTCCCTATTTTTAGTTATGTATTTCCTCTCTACTGTGATAGGCTACAGTATAATTAAAGTATAATAAAAATGAGTGGAACCCAATAATAAAAATATATGAAAATATACATTCACACACACACATATATATATACACATATATTCATATATCTATAGGTTATAGTCACTGAAGAAATCATACAGTGGTTATGGTTTTATTGTCCAACAAGCAGTGTTAAAATGTTTCCTATGTGTTAAACCCCTTAGAAATTTCAACTCATTTAAAATCTTACATATTTTCTTTAGGAGATATTTAGATATTTTAATACTCATTCATCAAAAAAAATGCTGAAATTTGTGGTGTGGGAGGTGGCGCAGTGGATAAGGAGCTGGACTCACAAGCATTTGGTCCTGAGTTCAATCCTCAGCAGCACATATACCAGAATGATATGTGGTTATTTCTCTCTCCTCATACCCCTCTCATTAATAAAACTAACTAAATAAAATATATTAAAAATAAAAATATGCTGAAATTCAAGGAATCATGTAGCAAACAAAGGAACTCAGGTATGATTATACAGTACATGATGTATTTTATTTTTTAAAATATTTATTTATTCCCTTTTGTTGTCCTTGTTGTAATTATTGTTGTTTTGACTGATGTAGTTGTTGTTGAACAGGACAGACTGAAATGGAGAGAAGAGGAGGAGACAGAGAAGGGGAGAGAAGGATAGACACCTGCAGACCTGCTTCACCGCTTGTGAAGCAACTCCACTGCAGGTGGAGAGCCGGGGGCTTGAACAGGGATCCTTAAGCCGGTCCTTAAGTTTTGCACCACTTGCGCTTAACCTGCTGCGTTACCGCCTGATTCCCACGATTTATTTTATGCTGGGAAGGATAGCAGTTATGCAGATAGCATAGCATAGTAATTATGCAAAGGGCTATGATGCCTAAGGTTACTAGGTCCTGAGATCAATTCTGTCACTACCATAAACCAGAGCTGAGAAACACTCTAGTAAAAAATAAATAACCTGAAATCTGATATGCAGGTAGATCCAAGTTATTTTGAGGAGAGATGATGTCAGGGCTGGAAAAAGGACCAGAAAGCTGGATCTGGGAAGAGAGTAGCTCCCAAATATGGGAAAGGTGTAGAAATATTGTTGACTGTAAACTCCACTGAATTGATCTGATTTGGGGACCAAATTCAGCTTAGGAGCCTATGTGACCTCTGCACCCCTGTAGATGCAACCTCACATTCTGTGGTCTCAGTAGGAACATTCCAAGCTGCCCCAATATCAGGACCCATCTTCCTCAGGTATAGGGTAAAGTATGTTGTCCAGCCTCCCTTTGGAGGATGGAACATTGTCTACCATTTTTGATCCAAGTTGAGTGCACGGTCCTATGAGGGTCCACAAAGGGGTCTGCTTTGTTGTTCCTGACATAGATGACCTGTAACAATGGAGAGCGGAATTCAGGCTCAGGGAAAAAAAAAACTAGTATAGCCACAGGCCCCTTGGAATATAGCTAAAATATGCCTACTAGCTATCTATAGAACAGAGACCCCCCCCAACTCTCATCTGCACTACTCCAGCCTTTAGGTTCATGATTAGTCAACAACTTGTTTGGCTTTATATGTTAACTTTTTTCAACCACCAGGTTCCAGATGCTAGCAAGATGCCAATCAGACTTCCTTGGGCAGACAACCCCACCAATGTGCCCTGGAGCTCCAATTCCTCAGAGCCCCGCTCGACTAGGCAGAGAGAGGCAGGCTGGGAGTATGGATCCACCTGTCAACGCCCATGTTCATCAGGGAAACAACTACAGAAGCCAGACCTTCCACCTTCTGCATCCTACAATGACCTTGGGTCCATACTCCAAGAGGATTAAAGAATAGGAAAGCTATCAAGGGAGGGGATGGGATACGGAGTTCTGGTGGTGGGAATTGTGTGGAGCTGTACCCCTCTTAATCTATGGTTTTGCCAGTGTTTCCTTTTTATAAATAAATAATAAAATAAACAAATCAATAATAGTAATAATAATACTATTATTATTATTATTATTATTATCCTCCTCACTAGTACTTTATATCAAAACTCAGGCCTGAATACCTAGAAAAGAATAAGGGACTCCAAACTGTAAATCTAAGAGCAGTTATCTGTATTAAGATTATTGTGTCTATGTCACTCCAGCTAGGTGTCATAAAAAGTTACCAGAAGCAGAGCAGTGGGCAAGGGAGAAGGAGAAAGATAGCACTGTTAACACATTTGATTAGCATAGTAGAGGTTCCAGGTTCTATCCCAGGCACCCTCAATAGCTAGAGTTGAGTAGTGCTCTGACACACACACACACACACACACACACACACACACACTTACAAGCACACACGCACACACACAAAGGTCTGGAGTATGGTCACACATTTAAACAATGATGCCAACTCTGCATAGTTAAACTGTTGAGTTTCTTCTTTCTCTAGACCTCCTTTTTATTTTTACTTTTATGTTATTTATCCTGTGTATCACTCACCACACAGGGGGAAGATATTGTTATTTATTCTATTCTAATAACAGATATGAGCAATCTATCTGGTCATAGAACTCATGAGTTTCTTTTTTTTATAGATTTCTATCATTAATTTATTGGTATGGTGGCCACCAAGCTATAACAAAGAGATCATTAAAAACACAGTGCTATAGGGGAAGACAGAAGTTTGTGACGTGCCTTTATCTCCAATAGGAAATTTTTCTTCTGGGTTTAATTACTTACTACAGAGCAAAAAAAAAGAGAAACACAGAAGTGGGGGACAAGTAACTTTCTCTTTGAAGATAAGATCTAGAAATAAGCATGCCATTTTATTCACATGTTCAAAATTGCTGGAAAAGGAGGAGCAGAGAATACAGCCACTAGCTGCTAATACTATGTAGAAGAGGAGGGTCAGGTTCCTGATTCTAAATTGAATAAATTTATAGAAAAAACAGTTATCAGCTGATTACCCTTTCCTCAGGAACCTGACACTTGAGTAATAGGTACAAGATAGATTTTACCTCTTTATAGTCTTATATCCTCCTGGTATTCCTAGATATTTATGTCTCCTTTCCAGTTTCTTTAGTCCAGATACTCTCCCCCCACCCCAAGTCAAAGAAAGAAGAATTACTAAAGATTCAAGAGCAAAGATCATAACAAGAGCAAAGATCATAACACTCAGCAATCTTAAAGCTGAACAGAGTGGGTAAAGAATACAAAGGTCACAGGCAGACAAAAGGTCAGGCCAGATGTCAACATAGAACAGGCAGATAGCTGCCTATCAACTTTGTTGTAGAAAATTTCAAGTGTTTCTGTTTGTCCATTTTATTTTTAAATAAAGAAAAACCAACCAACAGTCTAGAACACAAAAGCTATCTGCAATTTATCTCATTGCCCTGACTCACTTTTTCAAATATGGAAGACAAGCCATGAAAGATAAGCTATGAAATTATACAGTATCCAAGAGTCAATGTGGCTGATGAGAATGGCCAAAATACAATTTCAGTCTTTGACAGGCATGAATTGCTAGCTTTAGAATCTTTGCCACAAACAACTCTAAAGTTGTTTCCAGATAACTGTGGATCTTTTCTAGTCTTAAAAGCCCTTCCAATGTTATAATCTTATCCAAACACCACAATTAGAAGGGAAGCAAGCAGAAATATCATGGTTCTACTATTACCATGTTTTTTTTTTAATTTAAGTTTTGTTTTTTTGTAACAGTGATATCATAAAGTACAATCATAAGAGGGCCCCACCAATTAAAATTCTTAAAGTTTTCCAGAAATAATGCAAACTGTATGTATTTTATTCCCCCTTGAGAACAATAATTTTTAATTCTCATTCCTAAGTTCTAACAATATAATAGAAGTTCAACTCAATGTGGATCAGAGACTTGGATGTTAAATAAGTAAATAGTCTGTATATGTAACAAAGTTTCACTCAACTAAACTTCCATCTATAACACTTGTTTCTGTTCATGGCCTAGGACTGCCACCTAGACATAAGTTTTCAAGACACTAAGATGTTATATAAGATTTCTTCTTATCTATAGTTTTCTCCCTTTTTCCATAGAACTTATTTCATTTTTACCTTAAATTCCAATCCTAATATATCTTTCCATCTATAGACTTGCATTACCAAACCCAAAATTACGTGTGTGTGTGTGTGTGTGTGTGTGTGTGTCATAATTTACTAAAGTCTGCTCCATTTTATAATTTTATAATTTGGGCATAAGTTGTTCTAATGATACATGTTGACTTATTTTGTCACTGTAGTTAGTCTCCAAGGGCATTAAAACAATTGTTGAAGTGAAGTTTTCTCTTGAATTATATTCTAATTATATTGGATGTGATAACAAATAATTATATACCTTTTATTATTTTATTTATTTATTTTCCTTTTGGTTGCCCTTGTTGTTTTTAATCATTGTTGTGGTTAGTATTATTATTGTTATTTATGTTGTTGTTGTCAGATAGGACAGAGAGAAATGAAGAAAGAAGGGGAAGATAGAGATGGGGAGAGAAAGATACCTGCAGACCTGCTTCACCGCTTGTGAATCAGAACCCCCCCACCGCATATGGGGAGCCCGGGGCTCGAACTGGGACTTAAACCACTGCGTTACAGCCCAACCCCCACTATATATCTTTTTCAAATGATTATGATGTATAGTGTCATCAAGGAAAAATACATTTTTAAATTACAGAAGTTGACAAAACAAAAGAAATTTTACAAACTTTTTTGCATTAGCAGTCTAAGAATGGCTTTACTGCTAAGAATGGTTTTACTACCATGGACAGCAAAAGAAATAAGGAAAGTGGCAGTTAATTAAATATCCAGATGCTTAAGGCAATTGGCTTGGCAATTTGTTGTACTTTGCTTAAATTACTATGACAAGAGTGTATAGGGGACTCTATTATCCATCATTTGGAAAAGAGAAAAAATGAAAACATGAGGAGTAAGCTACTATAATAAAATAAATGCTCTTGGAATCAGACTGTATCTGAGACTAGTAAACAAAAAGTTTTCTAGATTTTGTTCCCAGGCTCAATGTTTTTGAGAAAAAGTAGAATTGAACAAGGGAAGAACCAAATAGATGATCGTAGATACATATTCCAAAGTGGGGTATGAGGCTGATACTCCACTATTTTAACCAAGGGCTTGATGCAAGGTGCCACACAATATGAAAAATAAAAAAGAAAGAAAATGGGATTCCCTAGAAGTTCAATTACAGACAGTGCTGGACAGTAGAATAAGAGAACATCAAGACAATTCACTGATCGTGTAGTTCTAATATATTGGATTCTAGAAAACCGCAGAAATATCTATCTCAAACCTCAAGGGAGCCTCCTTCCTTTAGAGAGTGCTTAAGGTAGAATTCTGTTCAATAGTGAGCTGAACTTCAGATTGCTCTATTACAGCTCCTCTTGAGAACAAGCTGCTATTTAATATTAAAACTATTCATTCAGGATCCCAACCACTCTTGACTTGCATCTCTGAAGTTTTAGGTAAATTTCCAGGTGGGGGGGAGGGTCATTTGTCTCTCATTCTTGAAAGCTTTATATTTCATGTCTAGACTGTTACACTTGTCCACTAATGATCAACAAAGGATAATAAATATCCAAGTGGCCCTTTGATGTGTAGAGTATACTAGTATCTTCCTAACAAAACATCAGTTTTATTTCCTCCTGTTGATCAAAATCAATTACCTCTGCCAAGATGAGCAGTGTTCAGCTTGCCTCTTTGCTTTTCATAAAGACTCCAATTGCCCATGAAAGATGGTTCACTCAGCAAAGTACACTATTTACCATGTATAAGGACCTAGGTCCAAGCCCACAGGTTGCTGTGCCTGAACAGAGGCTTTAGCTGTGCCACTAGGATGCCCTTTTGGTACTATTGATTGGGATGCTTGGATCACATGGTTTGCAACAGAACCATAGGATTCCATGGTGGTATGTGCCCAGTAGTGCAGTTATTTTGCTAAAAAAAGGAATATACTGAATAATCCAGGTGCCACGTAGGTGTATCAAGTACTAATATATCCTTGGACAATGGTTCTAGGTTGAAAGTTGTCAAACCAGCCTCCCCCAGAAACAAACAAAAAAGACCTTACTTCCATCAAAATAAAT
Source organism: Erinaceus europaeus (assembly GCF_950295315.1). NCBI lineage: Eukaryota > Metazoa > Chordata > Mammalia > Eulipotyphla > Erinaceidae > Erinaceus > Erinaceus europaeus. The sequence goes on from NC_080164.1 coordinate 24,665,286, forward strand.
CACCATCCTTTCAAGATTCAGTATAATGAATAAATCCTGCTGCAGGTATAGTTCTTTCAAGGGGTGGGTCTGTATCTGGGCTTTAGGCATAGACTTTTTTAAACTCAGCTCTACCTTACGATGATGCAGAGAATTAAACCTGAGACCACAGTGCCTCAGGCGTGACGATAATTCTGCATAATCATTACGCCTTCTGCCCCACTTTTATAGACTGTATTTCTGACAGGACCAGATTAACTGATTGCAATATCTACACTAGATTGGTAAGTAGTGTCCCCGGTGTTGGGTTCATCCCTAACACTGTTTGTCTTCTGATTTTGTCAGAATTTGAGTCTTCTCTCTTTTTTGTTTGGTGAGTCTGGCTAGGGGTTTGTCAATTTTGTTTAATCTTTCAAAGAACCAACATTTGGCTTCATTGATCTTTTGTATGGTTCTTTTATTTTCGATGTTGTTTATTTCTGCTCTAACTTTAGTGATTTCTGTCCTTCTGGTTGCTTTAGGGTTCCTTTGTTCCTCTTCCTCTAAGTCCTTGAGGTGTGTAGTAAGGTCGTTCATTTGGGCTTCTTCTTGGTGTTTAATATGTGATTGTATGGCTATAAGTTTCCCTCTCAGTACTGCTTTCGCTATGTCCCAAATATTTTGATAGGTTGTGTCTTCATTTTCATTAGTTTCCAGGAACATTTGAATTTCCTGTTTGAGTGAGTCTCTGACCCAGTGGTTCTTAAGGAGCATGTTGTTTAGTTTCCAAATTCTATGTCTTTTAATAATTTTCCGTTTGTTGTTAAAAGTTAGTTTTGCTCCACTGTGGTCAGAGAAGATACTTGGGATGATTTCAATGCTCTTGAATTTATTGATGCTGTCTTTGTGGCCTAACATGTGGTCTATCCTTGAGTATGTGTTATATGGATTTGAAAAGAAGGTGTATTCCAGATTTTTGGGGTGGAGGAGTCTGAAAATGTCCAAGAGGTCTAGTCAATCTCTTCATTCAATTCTCTTGTATCTTTATTGGTTCTCTGCTTTGTTGATCTGTCTAAGTGTGAGAGTGGGGTATTGAAGTCTCCCACTATTACTGTATTACTATTGATGTATTTTTGAAATTCTTTCAGTAGATGCTTAATGTATTTAGATGGTCCCTCGTTGGGTGCATAGATGTTAATAATTGTTAAGTCTTCTTGGTTGATTGATCCTCTAATCATTATGTAATGTCCTTGCCTATCTTTTATTACTTTATTTAATTTAAAATCTATCGTGTCTGAGATGAGAATGGCTGTTCCTGGCCTTTTTTGTGGACTGTTAGCCTGTATGATAGTTTTCCATCCTTTCACTTTAAGTCTGTGTTTATCTTGTTGTGACAGATGGGATTCTTGCAAGCAGCAAATGGTTGGGTTATGTTTTCTGATCCATCCCCCCACCCTGTGCCTTTTGATGGGTGAGTTTAAGCCATTGACATTTATTGATATTATGGATTTAATGTATTGTAGTGCCATTGTTCTAAAAAACAATTTGTTTACTCTGACATATTGCAAGTATCATAGTGATGTTCTTGTTTATAAGAGGTCTTTTAGTACCTCTTTCAGGGCCGGCTTGGTGATAGTTGCCTCCTTTAACTGTTGTTTGTCTAAGAAGGTTTTGATCCCTCCATCTAGCTTGAATGAAAGTCTAGCAGGATATATTATCCTTGGTTGAAACCCTTTTTCATTCAGGGCTCGATAGATATCTTGCCACTCCCTTCTGGCTTTTAGAGTTTGAGTTGAGAAATCTGCAGAAAGTCTTATGGGTTTTCCCCTGTATGTGACTTTTTGTTTCTCTCTTGCAGCCTTTAGGATCCTTTCTTTATCCTTACTTCTTCTCATTGTGACTATGATGTGTCTTGGTGTTTTCAGGTCTGGGTTGATTCTGTTTGGTACTCTCTGGGCCTCTTGCACCTTGATATCCTTTCTGTTATTCAGGTCTGAGAAGTTTTCTTCTATTATTTCCTCTAGAATGTTTGCTTCCCCTTCCTCTCTTTCTTCCTCTGGCAGGCCAATTATACGAATGTTACTTCTTTTGAGATCATCCCATATGTCTCTGTTGTTGGTTTCAGTGTCTCTCAATCTCTTTTTAAGCTCTTTCACCTCTTTCTTAGTTTTCTCTAACTCATCCTCTGTCTGACTAATTCTGTTTTCTGCTTCTGTTAGTCTGCTTTCCCTTGCCTCAGCTTCTTTCTTCATTACAGCTATTTCAGCTTTCAGTTCTCTAATTGTCTCAAGATAATCAGTATTTTCCTTGGGGGTCTCAACTGTTGTTTCCCTAATACTGCCATTCCTTAACTCCAATGTTGTTTTCATTTCTGTGATTAATAAGTTTATTATTGCTTGCATACTTTTCTTATCTATGGTTACTTCTGACTGATTTTTGGTTTCTTCTGGGATCTTGTCTTCATTCATTGGGGTAGCAGCTTTATTTGTTTTTAATCTACCCATTTTTTTTATTTATGTGTTTCTCTCTTTTTTTATGCTCTGTTGTTCCTCAGTTGTTGTGTTTTGAGAACAAGTAACACTGTACTAAATACCTTTATGACAATTGCACTCACCAACCTCCAGAATTACAGTAGCAACTGAAGTAAGTATTGAAGGAGTTTAATCGTTACCAGTTAGCCAAACAATTTCTCCAGTCCGTGAAAAATAGTAACCAAATCCCAGTGAAGAAAGAGAAAAGAAAGAGAGGATAGCAAGAATAGACAGTTAGGCAAATCTACTATCCAGTGTATATTCTAGGGGTAACAAGAGTGTAAAGGGAACTAGAGCAGAGATACACACATAGAGAGTCCACTCTGGGTCAGATTTCTTCCCCAAAGTAATTCACAAATTCAGAAAGGCAAAGAAGAAAGAAGTGTATGACAAGATAAAAAAAAATAGAGATGAGAGAGATAAGAGAGAGAAAAGGGAGAAGATAAGAAGAAGGGTTGTAATTAAAGAGCAGTGCGAGGAACTTCCCAAATGTGTATCAGTGAACTTAAAAAAAAAAAAAAAAAAAAAACCCTGTTTGGTGGTATGGGGTATCCTGCTAGTAGCTGGTCCCAGGCACTGCTTATGGTGAGGGGGGCGGCGGGAAGGATGTATGCTTGAAAATTAAAAGGAAGAAAAAAGAATTTTTTTCCCCTATTCTAATTCTTAACCCACATTCAGTTATAGACACCTCCTTGGTATGACCGCTATGGCCCCTTATTGGCTGGCCTGCTAAAGGCAGAAAATCCTATTGTTTACACGAGATGTGTCCAGAGCTCCAAGGCTAGCCGCTTCTCCGTCTGCCATCTTCCGGGAGACCCCCCCTCCTCCAGACTTTTTAAGAGGATTTCTCAAAAATGAAAACTAGCTCCAAGTCCTTTGATCCAATGAGAGCTATACTCAAGAATTCTTTGGATCCACCCACAGGGTCGCGGTGGACCTTGGATTCTCCCAAGAGGAAGCCCCCGAGCTAAAGTGCTCTCTCCGGGTCCTCTGCCCGCTGCGCTCTGCAACCGGTGGAGGAGCCGCCTTCTTGGGCGGGCGGAGGACAATGCCCGGCGCACTCACCTTGCTTGGTGCCGCTGGGGAATTCTGGAGCCCCGCTAGTCCATGTCACCTTTACTCTAATTCTTAACCCAAATTAAACTGTAATCACTTCTTTGGTGCTCCCCTTATTGACTGGCCTGCTAAAGGCAGAAAATCCTACCGTTGCCGATGATGCGATCAGAACACTTGCTGTCAGCGACTTCTCAGGCCGCCATCTTCCTCGCCCCCCCTGATTTTGTCAGAATTAAGGGAGAGTATCAATGGCTAGCTGATGTCAACTAGCCAAAGCAGTCTCTCTATGGCAGTTTGGTACCTTTATGATAGAGTTTCACTGTTGGGCACTAAGATAAGATGCCAAGATTTTAACACATTGTACTGACTCCAACAGTCATACATCACTATTCCAAGCCTCCTCACCAAATTCCCTATGTAGCTTATGGACCATTTATTGCTTTATCTGTGGCCTCTAATCATTTACTGTCATTGGCTGCTGCCTGCATACAGGCACACACACATACACATAGACACACTCATCTCACACTAATGCCTGATCCTTTCTATTGAACTCAAAGCTGAATGCCAGCTCCCATATGACATATCATCACTTAGGCTGAGCTCACTGCTCGGAGAAATACACACAAGCTTGTTGTTCTCTTCCATCATTTATTCAGAATCAACCTGCCATGTGGCCAAAGATCCAAGGCAGGGAGAGACTGTGAGGCAGTGATGTGTATGTTACACAGAACCAGGTCAATGTGCTTGTAGAACAGACCTGTGGTTTCTGAATCTGCTCAAGATGAAAACAAATGCTCAACCTGCATCTTACAATGAGTGCATTTCTATTGATGCTCTTTCTTTTCCTGGCTTGGTAGACATGATGGAAGCAAATGCATGAAGGAACGTTCTGACCACATGATAATTTGCAATCAGTCCCCCAATCTAGCAGGGCACACTGACCAGCAGATCTGTGCCAGGGTCTCTCTGTTCTCTACTAACTACTAGTGACAGATGCTTCAGTGCTGGCAGGAACTGAAGCCTTCGAGTCCAGCATCTCCTCTAAGCAGGTATTTTCTTCGACTACACTAATCACTGACTCAAATATGCATGCAGTCTTGGGTTGAGACGATTGTCTTTTAAACATGCCCTGTAACCATACATTATATAAAAATTGCCCTAGGAAGAGGCTATGACTTCGAGAGAGGTGACTCTCTGTAGCCAAGGGAAATGTCCTGAGAGGCCTGAGAGCTGACATTTGCCAACCTTCCTTCACAAGGAGTAGGAAGAAAAGATGAACTCTTCAGTCATGAAGAAGGCTCTGAGTTTAACACTTCCTAACACCTAACACTTTGACAGGTTATTTTGCCAGGATTGGAAGGAGTTTTCAACCAAGCTTGTTATTCTGTTTGCCTTAACACTACAACCTCTGATTTTGGTCATGTCAAAAATTTATCTGCCTTTTTCTAGAGTATATATTTTTAAAAACTAAGTCAAAATGCTACCCAAATGCAGTATATTATTTATAGCTATAATTACAATTTAAATGCAAATTTTATTGCACTATTTTACTTAAAATAGCATTTTTCAATATATTCTATGACAAAACAACTTTCTCTGTTCTCAGCCTTGTTATATCTTGAATGTTGAGATTGAAGAACATTTTTATCATGTTTGCATCATTGCTGCAGGCAGATAATTTTGTGAATTATATTTAAATAACTGCTAAAGAGATTTCAGCTCTCTGAGGACATCGTCAAAACAAATCAATCATTTTCTAGCAATCTATTTCTTTTCTTTACCATAATTACAGATCAATGGATGACTGATTAGATTACTTAGTGAAGGGTTTGATCTGGTTATGGGATTGGTGAAACAACATGGAGAACCGTAAATCTCCATGTTTGTATGCCAATCATACACCCACCTGAAAGGTTAGAACCAATAAAGTCCTCCTCACCTGTGACTCAAAACAATAAAGCTTTCACATGTCACTGTCTTATCACAAGCAAGCCCAAGAATAAGCAGAGAAAATTAATATCACTTTGGTGGTGGAAGTGGTGTGGAATTATATCCCCTATTGACTTATAATATTGTAAATATCTATTAAATCTCTAGTATATAGTAAGTGTATGTATATATGTAATATTATCTCTTAGCTAAGAGGTCACTTGAGACCCCACCATGCCATGTTCCTGGGTGATCCATAACATTTAATTTTAATTATATTTCTGAATAGGAATCTAATTTTCTTTATCAGCGGAACCCACTGGACCTCAAATTGTCTTTTGTTTTTAATTTTTTTTTCATTGCCAGCACATCACCTTTCCATACTGACTTTTGTAGCTAGAGAGAGAGGAAGAAAGAGACACCATAGCACTGACGTTTCCCTTAGTTTACTGGGGCCAGGCAGGAGTCTAGGTATCATATGTAGCAAAATAGGAGCTGTCTTTCCAGTTCCTCTCCCCTAAATTGTCTTCTATGACTGTTTTCAATGCAATTTTTTACTTGTTACACAATGGCTGGAGATATTTCTTTTTTTTTTCTTTATTTCTTTATTGGGAGATTAATGGTTTACAGTCAATAGTAATATATAATAGTTTGTACATATATAACATTTTCACATAACAGTTCAACCCCCACTATGTCCATCCTCCTCTGCCATCATGTTCCAGGACCTTAACCCCTCCCCCACACCTCAGTCTTTTACTCTGGTGTAATACACCAACTCCAGTTCAAATTCTGCTTCTGATCTTGTTTTTCAACTTATGTCTATGAGTAAGATCATCCTATAGTCATCCTTTTGTTTCTGACTTATGTCACTTAACATATTTTCAAGCTCTATCCAAAATGAGCTAAAAAAACAAAAAGGTGAATTTACCATTTTTAAAAGCTGAGTAGTATTCCATTGTGTGTTTATACCAGTGTTTACTAAGCCACTCATCTATTGTTGGACACCTGGGTTGCTTCCAGGTTTTGGCTATTACAAATCATGCTGCTGTGAACATAGTTCTACTCATATCTTTTTGGATGGGTGTTTTTGGTTCCTTAGGATATATCCCCAGGAGATGGTGCAGAGTCATGGGGTAGGTTGACTTCTAGACTTTTGAGAGTTCTCCAGACTGCTCTCCACAGGGTTGGACCAATTTACAATCCCACCAGCAGTGCAGGAGGGGCCCTTTGACACTAAAACCTGCTGGAGATATTTCTAATTTTCCTAGAGGGCCTACTTTCAGCCTAACTAATAATTTCTTATGAGACTGACCTCAGAAAAAATACTTGCGATTATTATCTGCAGAACTGCTAAAGAACTGAACAAGATAAAAAGTGAGTTTCTTGACTCATTGAATGTTAGTTTTACTGAACTCTGAAGTTTTTATGCTTCAAAATACTCAGTAGATGGTATGAATATGTTTAACTTAAACTGGCCTCACTGTGTGAGTAAAGCACACAATCCATCAAAGATACTCGGTAAAGAAGGGAGGCTGGACAACATACTCTACCTTTCACCTAAGGAAGATGGGTCCTGAAACTGGGGCAGCTTGAAACATTCCTACTCATGACTGTAGAATGTGAACTCAGATCTATAGGGATGCAGAGGTCACATAGGCTCCTAAGCTGAATATGGGCCTCAGATCACATAAAATCGATGGGTTTTACATTCAACAATATTCATACACCTTTCCCATATTTGGGAGCTACTCTCTTCCCTGATGCAGCTTTCTGGTCCTTTATGCATCCGTGACATCATATCCCCAGACAGTAACATGGATGCACTTACATATCAGATGTCAGGCTCAGGGAATAAACAAACAAACAAACAAACTAGTATAGTCATGGGCTTTTTGGAATATAACTAAATAGGTCTATTAATTATCCACAAAACGGAGAGCCCCCAACTCTTCATATGAACTATTCCAGCCTTTAGGTTCATAATTACTCAACAACTTGTTTGGCTTTATATGTTAACTCTCTTTTCAGCCACCGGGTTCCAGATGATAGCAAGATGCCAATCAGACTTCCCTGGGAAGATGACCCCACCAGTGTTTCCTTGAGTCACACTTCCCCAGAGCCCTGCCCCACTAGGGAAAGAGAGAGACAGGCTGGGAGTATGGATCAACCTGCCTACGCCCATGTTCAGCAGGGAAGCAATTACAGAAGCCAGACCTTCCACCTTCTGCAACCCTTAAGGACCCTGGGTCCATACTCCAAGAGGGATAAAGAATAGGAGAGCTACCAGGGGAAGGGGTGGGATATGGAGTTCTGGTGGTGAGAACTGTGTGGAGTTGTACCCCTTTTATCCTATGGTTTTTGTCAGTGTTCCCTTTTTATAAGTAAAAATTTTAAATATGTAATAATATAAATTTATTTATTTATTTAATCAATTAATTGCCACCAGGGTTATCACTGGGGCTCAGTGAATCCACAACTCCTGGTGACCATTTTTTTCCTTTTCTAATTTTTGCTAGCTAGAACAAAGAGAAATTGAAAGAGGACAGGAAATAGAGAGAGGGAGAAAAAGTAGACACTTTCAGATCTGCTTCACTGCTTGTGAAGTGTTCCCACTGCAGGTGGGGAACCTGGCTTGGACTAGTAACCAAATGTGTCACGTTTCACCTCTTTATTTATTTATTTATTTCATTGCCACCAGCATTATTGCTGGGACTTGGTACCTGCATAATGACAAATACACTGCACTTTGGCGTGGGTGGTGGTACACCCAGCTAAGCGCACACCTTATCAATAGCAAGGACCCTGATACAAGCCCTCAGTCCCCACCTTTAGGGGTGAAGCTTCACAAGTGTGGAACCAGGTCCGCAGGTATCTCCTCTTCTCTCTTCCTATCCCACCCTCTCAATTTTTATCTGCCCTATCAAATAAAAAGTCAAAAGTACAAAAGGTGAATAAGGCTGCTAGGAACAGTGAATTTATTGTGCAGACACAAAGCCCCAGCAATAACCCTGGTGGCAATAAAAACAAAGCAAACAAAAAAAAAAAAAAAAAAACACTGCATCCAGCAAACCCCCTTTATTTTTATTCTGTTGATAAAAACAGAGAAACTGAAAGGGAAGGGGGACAGAAAGGAAAAGCGAAAGAGAAACATCTGCAGCACTGGTTCACCACTCATGGAGATTGTCCCCTTGAGGTGGGGACCAGGAGCTTGAACCTGTTCAAGTTCTTGTGCCTGGTAAGTAAAGTGTTTTTGTTAGCTGGTGCATCACCATTTGGTCCATAAACATAACAATTTTAATCAACTACATACCCGTATGAAACCTAGCAGCAACTACCACTACATAATATGTAAGCGTTGCACTGTTCTAGCCACATCATCAAAATACAGGTAGCTACTTTTTGTATGAATCTTAAATGTGCACTTATTATATACAACATCATATATACCACTTCTGAGCATATCTAAAAATCAAGTTGATAAAAACACAGTTTTCATTATTCTATCCCCTCTCCTGGGTGGTCAATTCCTTTGGATTTTTCTTTGGGGCATGATTTTTTTTCATAAATAAAACTTTTTTTTCAGTGTAGCTGAGTGTTAATGTTTGGCAATGAAAGCCTGTAGCCTTTTCCAACCTACCAGTTTTGTATGATTTTTTTTCTTTTTATTCTTATACATCATTGGCTGATCTCTGAGACCTGAAGGTTTAAGAACTTTGTGACATCTTCCTACAGAAGTCACAAGCTAATCAGCCACTTAGCTTGTTGAAAAATGCAGGATTGTTCTGGAGATAGAATGGCTCTCAGATTTATCCATTATTATTTTTAATTCTGCATTTGAGGCACATCAAATCCGCAACTAATGTTTTATGCTGCTTCACACACAACTTGCCATTCAATTGATGCCATTAGTCTATTCATTTCTCTCATCTGCTAAGTGTATCACAGAATGTTATATGACTTTTTGGCACATCTCTGAAATTGTCGCTGTACTTTATGTGAAGTATGAAATTTATCCATCTTTGACTAGTTCACCTCTGGAATGTAAAATGTGCTGCCAGACATCAATGTCTGAGACAAAATGTCACTGCACTGAGTGGTGCAGTCCACGCCATCCTGAGGCTTTGCATATTCCTCTTTGTTTCTGGATCTGAGTATAATTGATTATATGCATATTGGAATCTATATTGCCTCCCTAACATGGGCCTAGGAGATGTCAGATAGGAAACTGACATCATTAATACTAGTGATGGACTAAGGGCTCATACTCAACTATGCATCCCTGTCTACATAGATCTCCCTGGGTTTTACTTAACTGAAATTCAAAAACTGATTCATATACCGAGTCCATCTTGCTTATAGTATTTAACAGGGATTTTTTTCACATTGAGTAAGGAAATAATACCATATACATCTGCTAGGGGTTGAAAGAGTTTCTCTAAGATTATATGAACACAGGAGTTGGGTGGTTGCGCAGTGGGTTAAGCACACCTAGCGCAAAGTGCAAGGACCAGTGTAAGGATCCGGGTTGGGGTCCCCGGCTCCCCACCTGCAGGGGAGTCGCCTCACAGGCAGTGAAGCAGGTCTGCAGGTGTCTATCTTTTTCTCCCCCTCTCTGTCTTCCTCTCCTCTCTCCATTTCTCTCTGTCCTATCCAACAATGACAACATAAATAACAACAACACTAAATAATAACTACAACAATAAAACAACAAGGGCAGCAAAAGGGAATAAGTAAATATAAAAAAGAATTAAAATAAGATTATATGAACAATTTAGACAGCATCAATTGATCAGCTGTAAGAATATTGCTTGAAACAGGCCTACAAAATTTGGCACCTGTTGCTTCTTTTTCACAGAGACTATAAAGCTAACACTACAGAGAAAATAGCTATAGCTCTGAGGAAAAGTTCATACTTGGCAGTTGGTTTAGGAGACCTCAGTGGCAACTCAGATGTGCCTTTGTCCTCAGCGAGGTGAAGCCCTAAGAGTTAATAAGGTGAGACTTTCCTGTCTACTTTGTGATACCCAACGAAGGCTAGATACTGGACCACATGTAGCATTTGGTATAAAATATTGGTTCTTCCATTTTAGTTGAGAAAGATGCACGTGATACAAAAAGAATGTTCCTAAAAGCACTATATATTCTAGGTATTGTGTTGTTAAAATTCGGAGGCTCCAGCTGGCCGGGCTAGCTTCACGGGCGGGTAACAGAGACGACCAGAGACATACGGCTGGGCAGGGCAGCTGTATTTCTTTATTCAGGAACAATGATTCATAAACTAAGACAAACTAATCACCAAACAGAACTCTGCTGTCTCTTTGTGGCGGCAGCGCCAAGCGCTCTCTCTTACTGCCACTCTCCCACTCTCCAACTCTGGAACTCTGGCACTTCTGTCCGGGTTCCTAGGGGCGGGGCCAAGCAGGCCCACGAAACTAACAGGACTGATCCAATTCTCTTGGCGGGGGAGAACTAGAACAACCCAATGTAAAGCATACAACAGTATTGTGTATAGTGAATGTGGGGTGTGTGGTGGGGGGTATGCATGGGTTTGTGCATGGTGTATGTGAGTTTTGTGTAGGTGGTGTATATGTGGCATATGTGGTGTGTGTGCATATGATGTGTATTGTTGTGTGTGTGTGTGTGTGTGTGTGTGTGTGCATTTTAGTGCCTTCTATGAAAATCTGGGATAAATGTTTCTCTCAGGATCCTTAACCTAGTAGTGTCTGAAAATATGTCTGTTTTTCCAAATAAAATAGCCTGCAGAGATACAAAGGATTCAGACGTGGATGTAGTTTACAGAGCCAACAGCTAGGCCAAGTCACCATCATTCATCACTTGGTTATATAATCAGAACACATTCTTTTCTCTGATTTCTACTGCTAGTGTCTTAAGGTCCCATGGAATACACATAGATTATATTATTTCTTGCTGGAGTCTATGAAAATAAACACAGTATAGGTGCTACAATAAGTGATATTAAATTCATTGTGTGTGTGTATGTGTGTGTGTGTATGTAATTTGGCCACCAATCACGTAAATGGTCAAGAGCTCAATGCACATTAAGAACTCAGCTGTATACTATAAGCAAAAAGAATAACAACACAATTTTCTTAAATCAAAGCATTGCATAAACCCAAACCATGCAGGATAGAAGATTTTAAATCCCTAATACTATAAAATAGATGAACACCTATAATTTATGTTTCATAGAACTGGAGAAAAGAAGACTTATCCAGTAACTGGTTTAGATGCAAAAAAAAAATTAACGTTATATTCTTTGTATCAATACCTAACAAAAGCAGTTAATCCATATGAATAAAAACAGAATAATAAAGTAATTAGAACAAAAGAGATATGAATAAAGGGATTTTGTAAGAAAAGAAATGTTTAAGCATAATGCCAAAAGAATGAGAAGAAACCGGGAGCTGGGCGGTAGCACAGCGGGTTAAGCGCAAGTGGTACAAAGAAAAAGGACCGGCGTGAGGATTCCGGTTCGAGCCCCCAGCTCCCCACCTGCAGGGTAGTTGCTTCACAGGAGGTGAAGCAGGTCAGCAGGTGTCTGTCTTTCTTTCCCCCTCTCTGTCTTCCCCTCCTCTCTCCATTCTCTCTGTCCTATCTAAACAAAAAGAAAAAAAAAAAGAATGAGAAGAAACCACTGTATTCAACATTTAAACTATAAAATATAAAATTTGTTTTTAGTCAAGAAATGACAAAATTTCACAAAATCATATATCTTTAAAATATAAAGTATTACTTGAAATCAATTATTTCTACATCCCACAATGAAAAGAATTCTAAGACACTTCAAAAGAATGACTACTGTCTACTAAGAACGGCACATTAAAAAAGTGAAATATACTAGGTTTTAGAGAAATATACTAAGTATCAGAGATCTCTCCAAATCAGGCAGATAAGACATAAAAACCTTAAGTTCATTATTATTGTTTAGTATTACTTCCAAGTCTCAAAGGTTTGATAGTAATTATGTTTGTTCCCCTATCGTGTTTTGTTAGTAGTAAATTTTATTGATGGTCAATGTGTCAATACAAAACCAAGAATATTAACTATGTATATGTTAACTGGTCAACAAAACTGAATAATTCTATAACTAAAATATGCCTACTAGCTATCTATAAAACGAAGACACCCACCCCCCCCCCCCCACTCTTCATCTGCACTATTCCAGCCTTTAGGTCCATGATTGGTTAACAATTTGCTTGGCTTTGTATGTTAACTCTCTTTTCAACCACCAGGTTCCAGATGCTAGCATGATGCTGACCAGACTTCCCTGGACAGACAAACCCACCAATGTGTCCTGGAGCTCTGCTTCCCCAGAGCTCATCCTTCCCCACTAGGGAAAGAGAGAGACAGACTGGGACTATGGATTGACCAGTCAATGCATATGTTCAGTGGGGAAGCAACTACAGAAGACAGACCTTCACCCTTCTGCATCCGACAATGACCCTGGGTCTATACTCCAGAGAGTTAAAGAATAGGAAAGTTGGGATCCAGGCGGTGGTACAGCACATTAAGCGCACATGGTAGATGGCCAGCATAAGGATCGCTGTTTGAGGGGTTCCCGGAAGATGGCGAACTGAGAAACTGCTAGTGGCTTGAGCTCTGACCACATCTTCTGGAAATGGTAGGATTTTCTGCCTTTAGTAGGCCAGTCAATAAGGGGTCCTAGCGGTGACACCAAGGAGGTGACTATAACTTAATTTGGGTTAAAAATTAGAGTAGAAAAAAAGGAAAAAATTTCTTCTTTCTTTTAAATTATTAAGCACACCTCCTCTCCCTTACCCCCCCAATAACCAGTCCCTGGGGACCGTCTCCTAGCGGGCTCCCCTGCTGAGAGTCTTTCTTTCTTTACCAAGATTCCTGTCCCACCAGGGAGTATCATTCATTCTAAGTCTATACCCTTCTGAAACCTCTGGCCTTTTTCCTTTCTAAGTAGCCACCCCCCCACCTCACCCAACATAGCTAATTAAATAATTAAAAATAAATAAATAAATAAATAAAAACTCTTTCCTTTCACTGCTCTTTTATGACTGTTCTTTTTCTTATCTTTTTTTCTCTCTCTCTTTCTTTTTTTTCCCTTCTTTTTCATTCTTTTCATCCTTTCTTCCTTAATCCTACAGATTCCAAAGCCACAGGTCCCATCCCCCACACCACCAAACAGTGTGCTTTTTTGAATTCACTGATACACATTTGGGAATTATTTGGGGGAAGAATTCTGACTCAGAGTTGGACTCTCACTGCGAGTATCTCTGATCAACTTTCCTTCCTCCTTTAGCTACCCCTAGAATATACAGTGGATAGTAGATTTGCATAACTGTCTATTTCAGCTATTCTTGTCTAGTCCTGAGGCTTTCTTTTTTTTTCTCTCTCTCTCTCTTTCTTAACAATCAGCTGCCTCTAATCACAGGGTTTGAGGTAATCTGGGACAGGGTTTTTTTTTTTTACCCTGCTCTATTTTATTATTAATATTATATAAAGGCAGATGTCTTCCCCCCCTTTAGGTTGATCAGAATTAACTCTTAGGGTATCTTTCATTGCTAGGGTAGTGGGCATCTTATCTATTGTGGTAGGAACTTGTTTCATTACTCCTACCTCCTCTACAGACTCTCCCATCCCTCCTCCTCCTAGCTAATTAAAAAAATTAAATTAAACTAAATTAAAAATAAAGTAATCAAAAAAAAATTCCCTTTCACCACTATTTAATTACAGCTCTTTTTCTTGTCTTTTTCTTCTTTTTTTTTTATCTTGTCATATACTTCTTCCTTCCTTCTTCTTTGCCTTTCTGAATTTGTGAATTATTTTGGGGAAGAAATCTGACTCAGAGTGGACTCTCTATGTGTGTATCTCTGCTCTACATCCCTTTGCCCTCTTCTTGCCCCTAGAATATACAGTGGATAGTAGACTTGTATAGCTGTCTATTCTTGCTATCCCTTCTTTATTTTCTCTTTATTCTTCACTGGGATTTGGTTACTGTTTTTTCACGGACTGAAGAAATTGGCTAACTGGTAGTGATTAAATGGCTTCAATAATTGCTTCAGTTGCTACTGTAATTCCTGAGGTTGGTGAGTGCAATTGTCATAAAGGTATTTAGTACAGTGTTGCTTGTACTCAAGACACAACAACTGAGGAACAACAGAGCATAAAGAAAGAAACATATAAATAAAAAAAAAGGGTAGATCAAAAACAAATAAAACTGCTACTCCAATAAATGAAGACAAGAGCCCAGAAGAAACTACAAATCAGCCAGAAATAACCATAGATAAGAAAAGTATTCAAGCAATAATAAACTTATTAATCAAAGAAATGAAAACAACATTGGAGTTAAGGAATGGCAGTATTAGGGAAACAACAGTTGAGACCTCCAAGGATGATACTTATTATCTTGAGGCAATTAGAGAACTGAAAGCTGAAATAGCTGTAATGAAGAAAGAAGCTGAGGCAAGGGAAACCAGACTAACAGAAGCAGAAAACAGAATTAGTCAGACAGAGGATGAGTTAGAGAAAACTAAAAAGGAGGTTAAAGAGCTTAAAAAGAGATTGAGAGACACTGAAAACAACAACAGAGACATATGGGATGATCTCAAAAGAAGTAACATTCGTATAATTGGACTGCTAGAGGAAGAAAGAGAGGAAGGGGAAGCAAACATTCTAGAGGAAATAATAGAAGAAAACTTCTCAGACCTGAATAACAGAAAGGATATCAAGATTCAAGAGGCCCAGAGAATACCAAACAGAATCAACCCAGACCTGAAGACACCAAGACACATTATAGTCACAATGAGAAGAAGTAAGGATAAAGAAAGGATCCTAAAGGCTGCAAGAGAGAAACAAAAAGTCACATACAAGGGAAAACCCATAAGATTATCTGCAGACTTATCCACTCAAACTCTAAAAGCCAGAAGAGAATGGCAAGATCTCTCTCAAGCCCTGAATGAAAAAGGGTTTCAACCAAGGATAATATATCCTGCTAGACTTTCATTCAAACTAGATGAAGGGACCAAAATCTTCTTAGACAAATATCAGTTAAAGGAGGCAACCATCACCAAGCCTGCCCTGAAAGAGGTTCTAAAAGACCTCTTATAAACAAGAACATCACTATAATACTGGCAATATATCAGAGCAAACAAAAAAAAATGGCACTACAATACATTAAATCCATAATATCAATAAATGTCAATGGGTTAAACTCACCCATCAAAAGGCACAGGGTGGGGGGATGGATCAGAAAGCATATCCCAACCATATGCTGCTTGCAAGAATCCCATCTGTCACAACAAGATAAACACCCACTTAAAATGAAAGGATGGAAAACTATCAGACAGGCTAATGGACCACAAAAAAGGGCAGGAACAGCCTTTCTCATATCAGACATGATAGATTTTAAATTAAATAAAGTAATAAAAGATAGGCAAGGACATTACATAGTGATTAGAGGATCAATCAGCCAAGAAGACTTAACAATTATTAACATCTATGCACCCAATGAGGGACCATCTAAATACGTCAAGCACTTACTGAAAGAATTTCAAAAATACATCAATAGTAATACAATAGTAGTGGGAGACTTCAATACCCCACTGTCAAACTTAGACAGATCAACAAAGCAGAGAACCAACAAAGATACAAGAGAATTGAATGAAGAGATTGATAGACTAGACCTCTTGGACATTTTCAGAGTTCTTCACCCCAAAAAACTGGAATACACCTTCTTTTCAAATCCACATAACACATACACAAGAATAGACCACATGTTAGGCCACAAAGACAGCATCAATAAATTCAAGAACATTGAAATCATCCCAAGTATCTTCTCAGATCACAGTGGAGTAAAACTAACATTTAACAACAAACAGAAAATAATTAAAAGTCACAAAATTTGTAAACTAAACAACATACTCCTTAAGAACCACTGGGTCAGAGATTCACTCAAGCAGGAAATTCAAATGCTCCTGGAAATAAATGAAAATGAAGACACAACCTATCAAAATATTTGGGAAACAGCTAAAGCAGTATTGAGAGGGAAACTTATAGCCATACAACCACATATTAAACACCAAGAAGAAGCTCAAATGAACGACCTTACTGCACACCTCAAGGACTTAGACGAAGAGGAACTAAGGAACCCTAAAGCAACCAGAAGGACAGAAATCACTAAAGTTAGAGCAGAAATAAACAACATCGAAAATAAAAGAACCACACAAAAGATCAATGAAGCCAAATGTTGGTTCTTTGAAAGATTAAACAAAATTGACAAACCCTGTTGTTAAAATTCGGAAGGCTCTTGCTGGGCTGGCTAGCTTCACGGGCAGGTAACAGAGACGCGGAGACAATGGCTGGGCAGGGAAGCTGTATTTCTTTATTCAGGAACAACGATTCATAAACCAAGACAAACTAATCACCAAACAGAACTCTGCTGTCTCTTTGCGGCGGCACAAGCTCTCTCTCTCTTACTCTGGAACTCAGGAACTCAGGAACCCTCCAACTCTGGCACTCTGAAACTCTTCAACTGTGGAACTCTCTCTTACTCTCAAACTCTCGAACTCCGGAACTCAGGAACTCTCGGACTCAGGAACCCTCTCTCGGGGTTCCTTGGGGCGGGGCCAAGCAGGCCCGCAAAATTAACAGGACTGATGCAATTCTCTTGGCGGGGAAGAACTACTCAATGTAAAGCATACAACAATTCCCCCTTTTCTTTTTAACTAAATGACTATAGTATCAAGGGTGTGGGGTGAGCAGAAACCTATATCGTACAGGCATTTTTTAAAAAAGAAACTGGCACAAACTAAACTTTACCAGCTTCAAAAAAAAAACATTTCTTGCCTCTGGGGGGCTACTTGCCTCGACGGGCATTTGCATGGGGGCGGGGAACGGCCTAGAGTCCCACAGGCAGCTGGCTGCAACTTACTTACTATGAAACAAAAATTGTTATTAGCATATCTACTGCACGATCCATTTCTAATAGAGAAGGAATTTGAGACTTTTACATATCAACAACGTCTTTTAACCTTTTGTTGCACCCATTCAAGATGGAGACACACCCTAGGTGTGGGTCGGAGAGGAAACCTCAGGCATGAGAATAATTAGCATAGCCATTGTGTGATCTACCATTTCTAATAGAGAAGGTAGTGGAGAGTTTTACATATCAACAAGTCTATTTAACCTTTTGTTTAGCCTAACTTAGTTAAAATATATTGATTGTTAACTAATTTTTACCTCAGACTTTAAATGTAAGTTAATTTTATCTTTATGAGAATTACATTGAAAGCCTTTTTCATTTAACTTTGTCTAGTAAAAATTTAGCCTTAAAGTTACTGTTTACTAAACTTTAAACATACACATAAACACGGTCATTAATACACAAGGAGAGAAACCTTTGTTATGAAGACATGTCATTTTAAACACAAATTTAAAATCTATACTGTCTTAGTTGTTGGGGGGGGGGGGTTCACCATCTGGAGGTGGCTTCCCGCGCAGCTTCACTTTTAGGAATTGCAGGTTGCAATCTCTGCACAAATCTCTGTGTACTCCAGCTTGTCTGCCTTCAGACCGGACCGGCGGCTGGAGATCTCGTGTGCCCAGTTTCGGCAGGGAGCCCAGGTTTCCGGGAGGCCCGGGATGGTTCCAGAATTTATAGAAAGAGGGCAGGCAGGCCATCTTTGTAGAAGGCGTGAGCCTAGGTGCCCAGGGGTGGCGGCCATGATAGGCCGCTGCGGCCCTGCCCCGTAGCCCTGCCATGTCTGCTGCCCTGTTCGCAGTGGCCGAGCACTGTGGAGGGATCACGCGTCCAGTGCCCTGCGCCACGCGGTGGAGAGCCAGCTCCTGTGGGCTGGCCTCAGGCTCTTGCGTGTTGGCCTCGGGCTCTTGCGTGTTGGCCCTGGGCTCCAGGGGCTCTTGTGTGCTGGCATCGGACTCCTGCGGGCTGTGGGGCTGCGGGGCTGCGGCCGCGGTGCGTGGGGTTGTCTGGGCGCAGCCGGCTGGCTGGCTGTTTAACCAGGTGGAAATGGCAGCTCGTGCCTCGCCTCCCGCCCGCTGGCTCTTCCCGCTGGCTGTTCTGAGTTCGCCCGAGCGAGTGGAAACCACAGAGTGGTCCAGACATAAATGTTCCAGAAACAGCAAAACAGTCTCGTTAAGAAAGAGCAGAGGCCTTTGGAGATCTCTTCACAAGCAGAAGAGAAGGCCATAGTGCATAGGTAGCCAAATTGTTTTTACTTATCTGAGAGATGCGCAGGTCAGGTCCATGTGGGCGCCATTTGTTGTTAAAATTCTGTGGCTCTTGCCAGCTGGTTTAGCTTCACAGCGGGTAACAGAGACGCGGAGACAACAGCTGGGCAGGGAAGCTGTATTTCTTTATTCAGGAACAACGATTCATAAACCAAGACAAACTAATCACCAAACAGAACTCTGCTGTCTCTTTGCGGCGGCACAAGCACTCTTTCCTTTTCTGTAACTCGGGAACTCTCCAACTCTGGAACTCTGGAACTCTTGTACTGGGGAACCCTCTGAAACTCTTCCACTGTGGAGCTCTCTCTTACTCTGTAACTCTGAAACTCTCGAACTCAGGAACCCTCCAACTCTGGCACTCTGGAACTCTCGTACTGGGGAACCCTCTGCAACTCTGGCACTCTCGAACTCAGGAACCCTCTCTCGGGGTTCCTTGGGGCAGGGCCAAGTGGGCCCGCGAAATTAACTGGACTGATGCAATTCTCTTGGCGGGGAATAACTACCCAACCAAACAAAAAAGAGAGAAGACTCAAATTAATAGAATTGTAAACGATGGAGGAGATATCACAAGTGACACCACAGAAATACAGAGAAGCCTGTGAAACTTCTATAAAGAACTATACGCCACCAAACTAGAGAATCTGTAAGAAATGGAACAATTCCAAGAAGCATATGCCCTTCCAAACTGAACCAAGAAGAACAATCTAAATGCACCAATCACAGATGAAGAAATTGAAACCATTATTAAGAACCTCCCAAACAACAAAACTCCTGGACCAGCTTCACAAATGAATTCTATAAAACTTTCAGGAAACAGTTAGTACCCATACTTCTTAAGCTTTTCCATAAGATTGAGAAACAGGAATACTCCCTTCCACCTTCTATGAAGCCAACATCACCCTGATACCAAAAGCTGATAGGGACAGAACAAAAATGGAAAACTACAGACCAATATCTCTGATGAACATAGATGCCAAAATATTAAACAAGATCTTAGCCAACTGGGTACAGCAGCATATCAGAAAGATTGTTCATCACGACCAAGTGGGATTCATCACAGGAATGCAAGGCGTTTTCAGCATCTGTAAGTCAATCAATGTCATTCACCACATCAATAAAAGCAAAGCCAAAAACCACATGATTACCTCAATAGATGCAGAGAAAGCCTTTGCCAAAATCCAACACCCATTCATGCTCAAAACTCTACAAAAAATGGGAATAGATGGGAAATTCCTCAAGATAGTGGAGTCTATATATAGCAAACCTACAGCCAACATCATACTCAATGGACAGAAGCTGAAAGCATTCCCCCTCAGATCGGGGACTATACAGGGCTGTCCACTGTCACCGTTACTCTTCAACATAGTATTGGAAGTTCTTGCCATAGCAATCAAGCAAGAGAAAGAAATCAAAGAATATAGATTGGAAGGGAAGAAGTCAAGCTCTCACTATTTGCAGATGATATGATAGTATACATAGAAAGACCTAAAGAATCCAGCAGAAAATTACTGGAAGTTATTAGGCAGTATAGCAAGGTATCAAGCTACAAAATCAATGTACAAAAATCAGTGCCATTTCTTTATGCAAACACTAAATCTGAAGAAGAAGACATCCAGAAATCACTCCCATTTACTGTCTCTGTGGAAAACAGTCTGGAAAACTCTTAGAAGGCTAGACATGGACCTTCCATATGATCCAGTAATTCCTCTCCTGGGGTTATACCCCAAGGATTCCATAACACCCAACCAAAAAGAGGTGTGTACTCCTATGTTCATAGCAGCACAATTCATAATAGCTAAAACCTGGAAGCAAGCCAGGTGCCCAACAACAGATGAGTGGCTGAGAAAGCTGTGGTATATATACACAATGGAATACTATGCAGCTATCAAGAAAAATGAACCCACCTTCTCTGACCCATCTTGGACAGAGCTAGAAGGAATTATGTTAAGTGAGCTAAGTCAGAAAGATAAAGATGAGTATGGGATGATCCCACTCATCAACAGAAGTTGAGTAAGAAGATCTGAAAGGGAAACTAAAAGCAGGACCTGACCAAATTACAGCAGGAACCTCACATCTCCACTATAGAGCCTCTACTTCCCCCAGTCCTGGAACCACTGGATAGGGCCCACTTTCCTGTATGCCTCTCCCAATCCATATCTAATAATATTGCATCTGCCGATCGCAACCTAACCAACACAATGATTGCCACCTCAACATGCTTTACTTGAGACTATGTCCAGAGACTTCAGGTGTGGAAGGACAACCCTTCAGCTTCATCACTCAGGTGAGACCTTTCCTTTCATAGTATACTCTAATTTCATCTCAGGTGGTTCACTTTCTAACAAAGTCCCAAAACCTAGATATACACCCGTTTCTGTGAGAGAGAGCATATGTTCACACGTATCCATAAACAACTGCAAAATATATACCTGAAAGCAGAAGTACACTAGAGTTTGCAGTGAGTACCTCCCTAACACTTCCTCTCCACTATTCCAAGCTTTGTGTCCATTATTGCTCAACAATTTGTTTGGCTTCTTATGTTAACTCTTTTTTCAGTCACCAGGTTCCAGATGTCATCAGGATGCAGGCCAGGCTTCCCTGGACTGAAGACCCCACCAATGTGTCCTGGAGCTCCGCTTCCCCAGAGACCCATCCTACTAGGGAAAGACAGAGGCAGACTGGGAGTATGGACCGACCAGTCAATGCCCATGTTCAGTGGGGAAGCAATTACAGAAACCAGACCTTCTACCTTATGCAACCCACAATGACCCTGGGTCCATGGTCCCAGAGGGATAGAGAATGGGAAAGCTATTAGGGGAGGGGGTGGGATATGGAGATTGCGTGGTTGGAATTATGTGGAGTTGTACCCTTCCTATCCTATGGTTTTGTTAATTAATCCTTTCTTAAATTAAAAAAAAAAAAAAAAGGATCCCGGTTTGAGCCAAAGGCTCCCCACCTGCAGGTTCGCTTCATAGACTGTGAAGCAAGTATTCAGGTGTCTACCTTTCTCTTCTCCTCTCTGTCTTCCCCTCCTCTCTCCATTTCTTTCTGTCTTATCCAACAATAATGGCAGCAATAACAACAACAATAACATTGACAATAAACAACAAGGGCAACAAAAGTAAAAAAAAAAATTTAATTTAAATATATAAAAAAAAAGAATAGGAATGCAATCAGGGGAGGAGATAGGATACAGAGTGCTGGTGGTAGGAATTGTGTGGAGTTGTATCCCTCTTATACTATGGTTTATTCAATGTTTCCTTTTTATAAATAAAAATTTTTTAAAAACCTGAATCGTTCTTATAAAACTTAAGATGGCTAAGAATATGTACTCATATTGTTAATTGAAAGCAAACTTAGGTAGTTTGGAAAACTAGATATACTAGATGTCTCTCTTATTTAATATAACTTAAAATATTGGCTGCATTTTTACTCTATTTTTTAATTCTTTACTAAAGTAGCAAGAAAGAAAGGCATCCTCAAAGCCAAACAGTAGGTAAAAGTTAGAATCCAGAATTCTGAGTCTAGCAGTGAGACTGCAATTGCCCTTTGTGCATTTCCAATTTCAAGTCACTTTAGCATTCCTGGTGTTGCAGCCTATGGGATATAAGAGAGTCTAGTAAAGATGTTCTTCATAGAGGCAGTATCACAACAGCCTAATCCCTCAGTTTATAGGTGAAGCTAAAATTCTATCAGCTTTCACAAACACATACAGTATACCCTTAGAAGAAAAAAAGCTCAAGAAAAAAACGAGTTTTGCTCCTGAATTGAAGAAAAAAAATTGATTTTTATTTATAAAAATGAAATACAGGCAAAACCATAGGATAAGAGGGGCATAACTCCACACAATTCCCACCACCAGAACTCTGTATCCCATCTCCACACCTGATAGCTTTCCTATGCTTTATCCCTCTCGGAGTATGGACCAAGGGACATTTTGTGGTACAGAAGGTGGAAGGTCTGGCTTCTGTAATTGTTTCCCCGCTGAACATGGGCATTGGAAAATCAATCCATACTCCCAGCCTGTCTGTCTCTTTCCCTAGTGGGACAGGGCTCTGGGGAATTGGAGCTCCAGGACACATTGGCGGGGTTATCTGCCCAGGGACTTCTGTTTGGCATCATGGTAGCATCTGGAACCTAGTGGCTGAAAGAAGAGTTAACATATAAAGCCAAACAAATTGTTGACTTATCATGAACCTAAAGGCTGAAATATTTCAGATGAAGATTTGGGGGTCTCCATTTTGCATATAGTTAGTAGGCCTATTTTAGTTATATTCCAAAGGGCCCATGACTATACTAGTTTTTTGTTTGTTTGTTTGTTTGTTTCTTTTTTGTCTGAGCCTGACATCTGATATGCAGGTGGACTCAAGTATGCAGTTACTTTCTCAAATATATACCACCTAGATGGTCTGGGGAAAAAAAATCAAACCAAGAATTTGTCTTTAAGAAGCCCAGTTTTTCATGTTCATAAGAATCTGGTAAAAAAAAAAAATAACTGGCCTTCAATAGAGATGAAGTAGTACTCTCAAAGTACTACCTTGCTAAAAACTCCAAATAATACAAATTTAACCGGAGGGAAAAACATGGACAAGTGAGGCTAGAAAAATCAAACAAAATATGATAGTAAAATCTGTATGTAAAACAATTTTTCATTGGTAAAGAAATAAATAGAATAATAAATTGCATGCATAATACCATATATTATAATCAAATCTTTTAAAATCTAAAGTGATTAATAAATGGGCCAATGGCATATTCAATGTAGGAAAGTCAGCTAATTTCCTTATTAAGCATATTATTTATTTTTAATTACTGTAATAAAACATCCGTATGTGTTAATTTTTTATGCTTCATTTTTTTCACTCTATTATTGTGTATGATTGTTAGTAGGTTACATGGTTGTAGGGCTACAGGGTATAATTCCATACCACACCCATCAAAAAAATCTGTTTTCTCACCATCCCAATGATAACCACCAGAGTTTTCACAAAGTCTTAGAGACAACTGGTTTGTTTCTCTTTTTGTTTTGTTTATTTTGGGGGGTGTTGTTTGTTTGTTTGTTTTGTTTTCAGGGGCATGAATTCTAGTTCTCCAGATTCTACATCTGGAGAACTATCCATCAAGTCTTCCTTTTTCATCTCTTATTTCACTAAGCATAATCACCTTCAGTCCCATTTGTTTTGTCCCAATGGACACAGTATTACTTTTTTATTTTTTAACTACAGAGTGTTGGTATGCTTCTAAAAACCCCTTCTGTTTCATTAGTTTAATCCCCCCTGCTTAACACTATTCTATTTAAATAACCACTGCTGTGGTCTATTTACATAAATCACTTTTACCTTTACATAAAGCACCACCCTCCCTCCAGGGCATTGGTGGTTCAGTGGTAGAATGCTACGTGCATTTTTTTCTTTAGAAAATTTCCCACTCAGTTCTTTAGCCCACATTTTTTGTTGGATTCTTATTTTTTCTTTTCTGCTTTCTTTCTTTTCTTTTCTTTTTTTTTTTTTTTGAGCTATACTGGGTTTTTACAGATGTTTGCTATCTGTCACTTCTTTGATGTGTAAATATTTTCTCCCAATTACTAAATTGCTTGGTTATCCATTGTGTAATTTGCTTTTGATGTGCAGAAGCCTTTAGTTTGACATACCCCTATTTATTTAATGCTGCTTTTATTCACATGGTCATGGGCTCAAGTCTCCAGATGTGTCTGTGATCTTAAGATTCTGCAATGTTTCCTCTATGTATTTTAGAGTTTCTGGTCTAATATACAGATCCTTGATCTATTTTGATCTGATTTTGGTATATGGTATTGAATGATGATCTAGTTTTATTTTTCTACATATGGCTATCCAATTGTTTCAGCACTAGTTATTGATGAGACTTCCTTTTCCCTCACTGAATGGTTTTTGACCCTTTGTCATATATTAGGTAATTACATATAGGTGGGTTTACTTCTGGGCTCTCAATTCTGTTACACTGATCCTAAGGTCAATTTTTATTCTAGTACCATGCTATTTGATTGCTAGTGCTTTGTAGTATAGACTGAATTCAGGGAGCATGACTTCTCCATTTTAATTTTTTTTCTTAGAAGTACTTTTTCTACTCATATTTTTATAGTTCCACACAAATTTTGGACAAGTTGTCTGATTTCATTGTAAAATGTCATGGGACCTTGACAGGTACTGCATTAAAACTGTAGACTGCTTTTGGTAGAATGATCATTTTAATAATACTTATTCTTCTAATAAAAAAGAAATGTTTTTTTCCATTTTGTTATTTCATGTCCTATTTATGTTAATAGTATCAAAGATTTTTTTCATTGTAAATATTTTCCATCTCATTAGTGAGATTCACTCTGAAGTATTTTACTTTGGGGGGTCCAATTGTAAACAGAGTTAGCTTCTTCAATTCCCTTTTTGCTGTCATCATTTATATGTAAGGGAATTTATTAATTGATACAACTAAAATATTTATGATTCTGACCTTGTAAGCTGTTACATGAATCTAATGCTTTTCATATTAAAGCATTATAAAATAAAGCATTATTTGACTTGCTTTCATAAAATTTATTTTATAATGTAAATAGAAAGAGAGAAAAAATGAGGTTAGAGAGAGAAGTGTCAGAGTAGAACTCTGGTACATGCAATACTGGGGGTCAAACTTGGTACCTCATGTTTCTAAGCCCAGAGTTCTACCACTGTACCACACCCTCATTCCTGTTTTCCTCTTACCTTACTTTTGATTTTTCTTAGTTTATCATTATATTTAGATTAATGATTATTATTTTGTGTTTTTTTCAACCAGAGTACTGTTCAGCTATGGCTTATCATGGTGACAGGGATTGAACCTTATAGCCTCAAACATGAAAATTTGTTGTGTAAACCACTATAAAGATTATTTTAATTGGATTATTTGTTTACTGTCTATGTATTAGTCTGCCATCTATAAGTTTACTATTAGTCTCCAGTTTGGACATATCAATATTCTATTCTCTGTTCTAAGAAAGCTCCAAGAAAGTCAAATAACAAAGGGAATAGATACATTTTAGGTATTAGGCATATGACAGAAGACTTGACAGAATATGCAATTAACTCAAGACATTCTACAAAATTCTATGAAAAGTTGCCAGAACCCAGAACTCACTGTTATTAGCACAGAACAGGGAGCAAGAAAGGGATGTGGAAATGACAATGGTCTGTCAAGCAGAGAGACACAAGGTAGTCTCAAAACCTTTGGTCCTGATTCATTAATGTGCAAGGGGCTGATGCTTGTTTCCCAATATACTCCTGGTGGACATAAAAACCACTTACAATTGTGAAGAAAAATTTATATAGGGACCCGAGTGCCCAAATAAAGAAAAACCCACTGCAGATGTCACCATGGATTCCACCAACACTCAAAAGCCTTAAATTGACTGAGCTATTTTTTTTTTTTCTAAGAATAAAGACTGAAATTGGATTTTTAGGTTTGATCATTGTTATCAGGAAATACATCTTACATTACTAGCTTGATTGAACTGATTATTCAGGATTCAGATATATTACATACTCAGTACTCCTCAAGTTTTACTGAACTCAAAACTTTGTATGCTCAGACAGCTATACAGTGAAATTCAGAGTGTACCCTCTGTTGGTATGCATGAGACCCCTTCTGTTTCATTTGGTTTAAATCCATCCTACTTAACACTATTCTATTTACATAACCACTTCATTCTATTTACATAACCGCTGGTAACATGCACCACCCTCCCTCCAGGGCATTGGTTCATGATATGTTTTTGCTCCACCCCCTCTCCTTGTCACACCCTGATCCTCTCCTTGTCACACTCTGATTGTCACCAGTCACTTTTCTCTCCACCCTCTCTATGTCACATCCTGTTTCCACCCTACTTGGCAAGTATATATAAAGACAGCATTGTGAGTTTTACAGTACTTGAGTTTAGCTTAGCTCGTCTTAGATTGTGCTGCGTCCTGCATGAATAAAGAGATACTGCCTACAGCTCAACCATGAGTCCCTGGTCATCTGTTACCCGCCTGTGAAGCCAGCCAGGCGAAAACAACATAAACCGTCGAAAACAACATATGGCACTACAATGTGGGACTGGACCTGAGCAACTCCCAGATAAGTGAAGACTTTGCCTACCTATGCAGTATGGTCTTCTCTTCTACTTATGAAGAGGTTTTCCAAAGCCTCTACTGTTTCATTATGAGACAGTTTCTCTGTCTCTGGAACATTTTACTCTGGGCCACATTTCAGTTCCCTGACCAGGAACTTCGATTTCTTATGACCGGGATCATAGAGCTTGGGAGATGCACGGAGATTTCTCCTTGGACTTTCTGGATTCCCTTGCCCATGTTTCCCGAGGAGAAGGACTGCATTTTTCTCTGGGCCACAATTTGGTTCTTTCTGACCATGATTGTAGACCTTGGGATATGCATGGGGATTTCCACTGGGACTTTCTGGACTTCTTCTCGAATGTTTCCCATGGAGAAGGACTACTCTAATTTGAAGAACATTCTCGAGTACCCTGGCAGTTCCCAAGTGTGGAGACATGTGGTTAGTTCTACTCTCCTGATTGGATTCTTTCTTCGATGGGAAGACGCTTTTAAAAATGGGTGCCTGAAGCAATCCAGCAGGAACAGTCAGAAGCACCCTAAATGGAATTTTGAGGAGCTTTTTGGACTAGGACGCCCTCTGGGGACTCTTAATCCTACATGGTGAGATCTTGATAATGTGGTTCAAGTTGCGTTTCATAAGAGAATGATTTGAATGACTGAATTTTTGTTTGACATTGACTTAAAAAAAAATGCTGGACGCAGCCATGATTTCTAGAGACATCCAGAAACAATCCAAAAAATTGTTTTTTCCCTCCTTTGATTTCTCTTTTACGTCTTGTCATGAATCTGAAACGTTTAATCCTGAAAACCGTATGAGTTATGGGTGGTGCAGATAGTGCAATGATTATGTTAATTATTCTCATGCCTGAGGCTTTTAACCATGGTTCTTCTGTTTGCCTTTCCACGTTTTATTGAGTTTAAACTGTTTAAACAACCTTAAAATCATACTAGAAAGGACTTCCAATTATAATGGAGTTATCAATTATAGTAAACTTCTAATCTGCTACAAGTTTTGTTTAACAAGTAAGTGAATTTCAGCTGTCAAAGTCTTCACATGAAAAAGCATCTACTCAAATGGAATTCCTGGAAATCCATTTGGATCCTGTTCTCTGACATCGCCCACAAGATGGAATGACTACAACACACCCCCGGAAACCAATGAGGTGACCTGGCACGACCTGAAGAAACAGATTCACAGACTCCAAAGCTCACTCTCTACAGAAAAGCAGAATTCTGGTGGCCGACATTCCCCATCGAGACAGACTTGCAGTGTTTCATCCTCCTGCATTTTCTTCTGTGGTCAGCTACTTTGGACTGACACCTCCATCAGACTTACTGGTACACTCTGCTGTGTTTCTCAAAGACTAACTTCAGCCAATTGCCTTGAGACTTTATAGACTATGTCCTCTCGCCTGCAGGCTCTTCCCCAGAGGCAGAAAACTCCCCCTCTTTATTAGGTTATGCCCACAGAGGCATGAAGCGCCCCAAGAGGCAAGAGATGCCCACAGAGGCAGGAAATGCCCTTTGAGGCAAGAGATGCCCCCAGAGGCATGAAGCGTTCCCAGAGGCAAGAAATGCCTTTCGCCTGCTAGACCTTGCCCTTTGAGGCAAGAAACGTTCCCCTTGGCATCACACTATTATTGCTGCTCGCCTATTTTGTTTTCCATCTTATGCCAGTTCTTTTGAAAACGCCTGTACGATATAGGTTTCTGTTCACCCCACAATGGCCATTAGTTAAAAAGAAAGGGGGAATTGTTGGTATGCATGAGACCCCTTCTGTTTCATTTGGTTTAAATCCCTCCTGCTTAACACTATTCTATTTACATAACCACTTCATTCTATTTACATAACCGCTGGTAACATGCACCACCCTCCCTCCAGGGCATTGGTTCATGATATGTTTTTGCTCCACCCCCTCTCCTTGTCACACCCTGATCCTCTCCTTGTCACACTCTGATTGTCACCAGTCACTTTTCTCTCCACCCTCTCTATGTCACATCCTGTTTCCACCCTACTTGGCAAGTATATATAAAGACAGCATTGTGAGTTTTACAGTACTTGAGTTTAGCTTAGCTCGTCTTAGATTGTGCTGCGTCCTGCATGAATAAAGAGATACTGCCTACAGCTCAACCATGAGTCCCTGGTCATCTGTTACCCGCCTGTGAAGCTAGCCCGGCGAAAACAACACCCTCAAGGGCTTTACAGTCTAGAAGAGCAAGCATCAATGCTCACTAAAGGGATTCTGTTTAATATTGGGAAAATGCTAACTCCAGTTCATTATACCTTGCCATACTTAGTATTCTGAAGACTTATTTATTTGCATTTGATATATTCTTACATGCACTACATGTATTGCATAACAAGTTTTGTCATGGGTATAGTTTATGTGTTGAAAAAATTTCAGCAAACTACAAAGAAAAAGTGAAGAATAAAAATGTGCAGTGATTATTCTTAGTATCAGCAGTTTTGCAGAGGTCAGCTACCTATATTAAATGCTTAAATATTTATATTAAAAATAAATATTTAAAGGTTACAATCAAGTGAAAGGTATGTGTGCAGCTGAGCTTAAAATGAGATTTCAACATAGACATATAGAGCTGATATTATTTCTAGTTCAATAGAAGTTTTTCTATCCTTTGTATCCACATATGACTGGAAAAATCAGAAAGTGAAACTGTCATGTAGGTAGGGCAGCAATCAAATCAGCTCTATGTCATCAGTAGTGAAGTCTTAGAGAAAGACTACAAAAATTGTAATGTCTAGTAGAGTCGGGTGGTAGTGCAGTGGGTTAAGCACAGCTGGAGAAAAGTGCAAGGACCCATGGAAGGATCCCAGTTCGAGCCCCTGGCTTCCCACCTGCAGGGAGGTCGCTTCACAAGCAGTGAAGCAGGTCTGCAGGTGTCTATCTTTCTCTCCCCCTTCTCTCTCTATTTCTCTCTGTCCTATCCAACAATGACGACAACAATAATAACTACAACAATAAAACAAGGGGAACAAAAGGAAATAAATAAATATTAAAAAAATCATAATGTTAAATGAAGGCTAAAGCTTTCTCAAGAACACTGATGTTATTTACGTAACAATAAATTTTAAATGTAAAATTGAACACAAGTTGAGTTTAATATTTAATGAGGGTGAGATATGATGACTAGAGAAATATTTTCTGAATTATTATGAATGAACTTAGAAAAATGTTATCCTATTTTCTTCCTTTGTTTCTGTTATTCACTGAATATTTGTTTACTCAACATATATTTAAAGATTCCCAAGTAACTAATTCTTAGAATTCTGGTATCATCAGATAAACAAAACATAAAAATCTCAAACAAAGGGGCCAGGTGATAGCACAACAAGTTAGACACACATGGTGCAAAGCTGCAAGGACCAGCATAAAGATGCAGGTTCCAGCCCTCCACCCCATTCCCCACCTGAAGGGGGGGTCACTTCACAAGTGGTGAAGCAGATCTGTGGGTATCTATCTCTCTCTCCCTCTCTCTGTTTTCCCCTCCTTTCTCCATTTCACTCTGTCCTATCCAACAGTAACAACATCATCATCAATGGCAACAATAACAACAGGGACAACAAAAATTGGAAAAACTTCCTCCAGGAGCAGTGAATTAATAGTGTAGGCACTGAGCCCCAGTGATAACCCTGGAGGCCAAAAAAAGAAAATCTAAAACAAATATATATGTTTTTAATTTATTTATACAATAAATATTTATACAAATATTTTCATATCATTTACTTACTACAAGAATGTCCCAAAACGTTTTCTAGTCCCTTCTTCCAATGTAGTATGTGTTTGTGGGTGTGTGTGTTTGTGTTCATTTCAACCAGAGCACTGCTCAACTGTGGTTTATGGTAATGCTGGGAACTGAACTGAGATCTTTGGTGCCTCAGGCATGAAAGATCTTTTGCATAACTATTATGCTGTCTCCCTGGTCTAGTTATAATTTTCCACCACATTTTCTCCAACATTTGCAATCTTAAATAACAGTGTTAAATCCCTATTTCTCAGTTTATTGTCTTTCTAGTCTTTACTCTTCACTCCATAAAATGAGATTTTTATTACTTCTGCATTATTTTTTACTAATGTAATTTTCTAATACTTCCATCTCAGAATCATCAATGTTGTCACTGTTAATAGTTAATTTTTATTCTCATCTATCACCTAAGTTAGGGTCAGTTCTATATGATGTAGGGAGCACACCATTATATTAAAGTTATATTTATATATAAAGTTATATAAAGAGATAGGAGTATGGTGATCTTTTCTTTGTAAAAGTCATCTGGACATGGGCATTCCTGAATTGAATGTCAGAACACAGATCTTCTATACTCTATTCTGCTCTGTTTTCAAGACCATACATGATCCAAAGTGTTTGATACA
This sequence comes from Erinaceus europaeus, assembly GCF_950295315.1. Classification (NCBI taxonomy): domain Eukaryota; kingdom Metazoa; phylum Chordata; class Mammalia; order Eulipotyphla; family Erinaceidae; genus Erinaceus; species Erinaceus europaeus. Next base: position 24,696,515 of record NC_080164.1, read on the forward strand.
ACTTTGCCTATTGGAGAGGCATCATAAACAAGAACTAGGAAGAAAAAGAAACCAGAAGTAGAAAGAGACATATGTCTTTTCTTTTGAATACCTCTAATGTGTCAACATGTCATTTCCCCTTTTCTTGTTCATGTGACAACTGTATAATGTGTTAGACCACATATCTATCTAGGGGGAAAAGAGTTTCTATTAGGAAGCAACAAATTAGTAAACAGTAGACAAGAATAAAGATGTGAGGCAAATAACATTCCTTAATCCAATATCATCTTGGGACTTGGATCATTTAGTTTTTGCATTTGAAGTTAATAAATTACTATAATGTTACACTTGGAGAAACACAGCCCAATGAAAATTTCCACTTTTTTCTAGCAATATGTTTTGTCCCTTTGAGTTCAACACCATGATTCTATTCAAAAATCAGTCCTAGTGTCAAATCAAACAGATTCCTTTTTCTTTCAAAAGGTACATCATATATTAATTTCTAGCATTGATATTATTTTTACAAAATGTATGGGATTTCCTGGAATTCTTTGGTCTATTTTTGTACTTTCAACATCCTCAAATAATTTGCACTCCAGGTTTCAATTATATATCTACTGATAATTTTGTCTTACCCTATCATTTTTAATAAGTACTTAAAAATCTTTCAGAACTAGGGTAAGACAATGCTGTACTTGGTTAAGCACATATATTACCATGTGCAAGAACCCGGGTTCTAGGCCCCACTCCTAACTTGTGGGGAGGACACTTCATGAATAGAGAAAGAGGTTTGCTGGTGTCTCTGTCACTGTCCCTCTATATCTCCCCTACTCTCTCAATTTCTCTCTGCCCTATCAAGTATAATAGAAAGAAAAGTGGATGTGCAGTGGAAGATGAGGGCTGGGGCTGGAATGTGAAACAACCACTGGGAAAAGTGGATTCACAGTGCTGGCATTGAGCCGCAGTGAAAACCCTAGTGGAAATAGCATCATCATCATCATCATCATCATCATCACTCAAGATTTTCACTTTTCCTGCAACAATATGCATTAATAGGCTTATAATATAGATTTAATCTTAAGTATTCTTTTTTTTTGCATCTGAATTAAGTATTCTTTCACAAGATCTGCCTTTCCTCCTACTAAGTTTTTATGCAGTTCTGGTAATGTGTCTTCTCAAAGTTGCAGCACGTTTCAAAATTAATGCTGTATAATGTCAAAAAGATATATCCTCACATGCTTTTAATAAGTTGACAGTAATCAGAAATTTTCATTGAAATTTTGCTTCTCAAACTATATTTTTTTGTCTTCTAACTTCCAGTGTTACTCATCAGAAAGATTAACTGGGGTATGGATCGACCTGTCATGCCCATGTTCAGTGGGGAAGCAATGACAGAAGCCAGACCTTCCACCTTCTGCACCCCATAATGACCCTGGGTCCATACTCCCAGAGGGTTAAAAAACAGGAAAGCTATCAGGGGAGAGGATGGGATACAGAGCTCTGGTGGTGGGAATTGTACCCCTCTTATCCTATGGTCTTGTCAGTGTTTCCATTTTATAAATAAATAGATAAATAAATAAAATTAAAAAAAAAAGATTAACTGCTCATTTGATGCTAATCTGTGAGAAACCACACTGTGTAAATGAACACATGAAGGAAAAAACAAAAGAAATGATGTAGTTTGTTACACAAAGGAGTAAATTTACACATGTTACAATGTTCAACTCTTGGTCCTCAACCCTTGGTGACTGTCACAAGCAGTGAAATAGTGCTGCAGATGTCTCTGTCTCTCCTCCTTCCCTCTCAATTTCTTTCAGTCTCTATTGTAAATAAATAAATAGGAAATATATATACATACATATAAAATCTTGGAAGGCTCTTTTCAAGGTTTCTAGATCTATTTGCTGAGTTTTCTGAACTGACTACCAATAGGTTTTATATAATCATCTTTTCTGTGACTTTAAGCTCCACAGTTTTGGGTGATAGCCTTAACCTTTATTTTCTAGGTTTTCTTTTTTTTTTCTCCAAAAAATCTTATGTCCTAACCATTTCTCATGGTATTTTATTATTTTCAGTCAATGCAATATTTTGTGAATCTCTTCAAGCATGTTTATACATAGATTTTTTCTTGTTTTATTGTAATTTATGACTTTTTAAATTTTTATTTATTTATTTTCCCTTTTGTTGCACTTGCTGTTATTTATTGTTGTTGTAGTTATTTTATTTTATTTTTGTTACTGATGTCGCAGTTGCTAGATAGGACAGAGAGAAATGGAGTGAGGAGAGGAAAACAGAGAGGGGGAGAGAAAGATACACACCTACAGACCTGCTTCACTGCCTGTGAAGCAACTCCCTGGCAGGTGGGGAACCAGAGGCTCGAAACAGATCACTTTTTCAAATTCCCTCCTTTTTTATCTATTTACTTGATGTCCTAATATCAAATTCATAATCTCTCTATAGAGTCAACACAATTATAATAAATAATACAGCTGTATTTTTGTATACACTAAAAAAAGATGTTTCTAAAATTTATATAGAAATGCAAGAACTGCTATGGTAATATAGAATAGAAAGGATTTACAAAAGCAGACAATACAACTTATTATAAGGATGAAACTTCCATTATTTTCAGAATATATTATAATATACAATAAATACTAAATATGTTATTTAGCCAGTCTGCTGGATAGAATTTGTAGTGGAAATATACTTCTTAAGATAAGTCCAAAAATAGTAGAAGAGCAATATTTGTAATATGAAAATGTAAAAGAGCCTTTTTTTTTGTAAGAATAGCATTGAGAAATAAATTCTGGTATGTTGATATAATAGAACACTATATAGTTCTTTGTGGCTGTATTGGACTAGAAGTTGACCTGGTCAGTCAACTACAGATGGCTGCTGGTTTGATAGCAGCTTAATGTATATTTTATGTGCAAATTATTCTGTCTACTTTGAAGCAAGCAGGAAATTTCATCCCTTTTGTTTTTCACTCATGCAACAAATATTTCTTGATTACCCAAACACAGCAGTATGGTGGATGAAATGCCATGTAGTGGATATAGCCTACTGAAAAGGAAATATTCATCAGAATTCAGAAAACCCTGGTTAAAGTATGACTGTGATGATAGTTTCTGGTCTAAAATCTAAGAGGTATTGAAATCCCTTACTATTACTGTGTTGCTATTCATATACTGCTGTCCAGCAACTATCAAATACTTAGAGGAAAATTTTGGCAGAACTCTTCTCCATCTAAATTTTAAAGGCATCTCTAATGTAATGAATCCAATTACAAAAAAATAAAAGTTGAACAATAAACATAAAGCAGAACTTGGATTGAGTCTAGTGTATTGCACCAAAGTAAAGGACTCTGGGGTACAGAGGGCTGGGGTTCAGGTCCTGGAACATGACGGCAGAGGACCTAGAGGGGGTTTGAATTTTTATGTGGAAAACTGAGAATGTGAACAGGGACAGATGGCATAATGTTTATGCAAAGAGACTCTTATTCCTCCAAAGTTTCAGATTCATAGTGAGTTCACATTCTTTATTCCATCTTAAATGGTACCATTTAAGTTGAGAAAAGCCTTCATTAATAAAGTCATTATGGAGTCAAAGTTTCAGAAAAGTAGAAGCTCACCAAGGGAAATGGATTGAAGACAGTTCCAAGAGCTTGTGATAAAAAAAAGCAAGCAAACAAACAAATAAACAAAAACAGGCAGAAATGAGCTCTGTATTTTGAGATGAGGTATGAAACTAAGCAAGCCTAAATATTCAGGGTTTGACAGTAATGTAAAGTATTTGGCTTCTCTTTCCTCTAAGAGCAATAAAATCCACTGTAGGTGAGTAACATGTTCTCACAGGCATCCTAAAAAAATAAATAAATAACTCAGATGCACTGAAACATCCATTTCCCTATAATTGCAGCAAAAGCCAAACACAAGATAATACTGAATCCACAATGTTAAATGCTACTAACTTGAAGTCAGACTAGTTGAAATACCTTCTATGAGGGTGAGCTCTCTAATGACCTCTTCTTATCAAAGATGTCCGTAAACATACTTTAACCACTCCTGGCAAAACACTTTTGTAAAGTTATAGATCAGATGAAGCCATCACTTCAGCAAATTAACACCTTCTCACTTGACAGAGGATGACTTGCAGATGTAGATTAAAGTTTACCCATGGTACCTACTTAACTCTCTAAGTCTACTTCTCTGCCTTCCAGCTTGCACATCCACACATCCACACATTTATTCCACACATTTCTCAGCACAGACCATGCTTTTTTCTCTCCTATTCTGTGATGCTATTTATTTCCTGACCCTTGGGAAATTCCTGTGCTTTCTCTTCCTCCTCCTCTTCTTCCTCCTTCTTAATTTTATTCATTTTCAAAGTCATTCTCAAATGTCTCACACTTATTACACACTTTCACCAACTCCCTACCAAATAAAACTGGAATTGCTTACTCTTGTGAATTTTCATGAATGAATTATTCTTCTTTCAGAACATTTATCTTTTGCCTTATAATACATCCATCAATTCATTTTGTACACTTCTCCCATAGGGAATAAAGCAAACAAACAAAAAGCCTAGTCCTCCAGATGCTCACTAACCTGTCCAGAGTTGTATTTAAAAAGGAATGGATGACCCAAATACATCTGCATATGAAAAACTCTAGGGGTTTGACTACAGTCTATTAGTCTTCTTCAGGTATATTTCTAAGATGAAATCTGGAAGTTGTTCAAAGTATTAAAAAATAAAATATACTATTTTTAAAACTATATTTAAAATTAGGTCCATGATAAAGATCTTGGCATTCTTTCAAATCTTGCTTATCAGAAAAGAATGCATACACTTATCTTCAAAACCTGCTAAAACCACCTACTTACACTTTCACTGCCTGAGGATGTTCCTTTATTATCAACAAAAAGAATCAACAAATCCTAGCTTAAAAGTATATGTGAGGTCATCAAACAAGGTTACAAAAATGCTGAAGGATAACACTCATTTAAAGTGAAACTTGATAATATTTATCACAGAAAAATTTCCAGTGTTCAGGCCTCATGATAAATCCCTGATTGAACTGTTGCTCACATGAAATACAGTCTTTCCTCAGGGGTGACAGAGAAAATGCAATGAAATGCACTCATATTCAACTCAAGTTAAAGCTTCAACTTTCATCACTTTTGATGTGTTATTTCATAAATTAATCATTAAAATGCTGCAAGTTCAGTGTGTTATACATAAATAGTTTCATAATAATTAACATGTATTGTCTTCAACAGGTCAGGTGGATTCTGTATCAATCAATGCACATGCACATATGTAATCATATCGACCCATGCAACTAGGTGACAGGAGAGTTGCATACTGCTCTATAATTGTGCTGGCAGAAAATCATACCACATACTTAAATGGTCATTTCAAGAAGTGAAAACGAAAATAGATTAACAGTGATGAGATATCTAAACTGATATTTCATTAAACAGCAAAGCTATGATATTTTATCTTACTCCACTCTATGAATCTGATTATATCACCCAACAGTCCTCCCTGTTGTCCTTTAGTAAACCAACAAAGAAGGGAAATCTCTTTCATTGATAAGCTTATTAATCCTTGTAGATATAAATATTTTTTTTAAATTGCAGTATCAAAAGTTCCTGCTGAATTGACAGCTTCTAAGCTTTCACTATACTTTTTAAAAGACATTTCTAGTTTGGTTTTTGTCCTCATGCAATCACTATATTCTGTTCCATGATATAGGTCTCCTCTCATTTTGCAAGCATATCCATTGTACAAGGATCCATTCATTGCAAAATGCATCACAATCAGTGGCTGTACATGAATAATTGATACTATCATAGAAATATAGCATAAATGACATTCACAAGGACTATGCTCTTATTCTTGATCCAAAAACTTTGAACAAGGTATTTGCCTTCAGGGTTCTTGATTATCTCAAACTGTAATACTACACACTTGAATGAGGAAGTAGCCCATATAAGAAATGTTAAAGATTTATTGTTGAAAGTAACAGAATAAAGACTTGTGAGCCTCTGTGCTACCATATAGAAAAAAAATCCATTCTCTTTTTGCTATCATATTGTTTGAGAAGTTGCAGTAAATCTCCACTTTGGCTTCCATCTTGTTTTATTTTACTAGAAACTATCAACACTTTTACTACGGACTGTTTTATGGGCACTTTCACTCTCTTTGCTTTAGCTAAGCACTTACACTGGTAAGAAGGGATCTACTGAGCATTTTAACCAGTTTATTCTCTGCTTTTGGACCATGACAAAAAAACCATTACCATGGCTTTAGAAAAGAGCATTTGGCCTCCACATCCCAAAGGGGAAAACAAACTTATTTTAATCACATTTTGGAACCACTCTTTCAGTCGATCATAGGAGATTTTTATTCTTGACAATAAGACAACAAAACAAGGAAGAAAAAGAAAAAGAATTCATAGCTAGAAAGAGACCTCCTTGATCAATGTTGTGCCACCACCAGCTAAAAAAAAGCAGGTGGCTTACAGGGTCATTTCCTGGGGCTTATCCCATGTCATGCTGACACCTCACCAAAGTCAGAGCAGGATGGAGTGTGAGCAGAAGTCTACTGGAATTTCTCCCTTCGTTTCTTTATTTTACTCAAATCCTTGAGGACAAAGGAAATGTTTCTAGAGAATTCCCACACTCTCTAGACAGAAATGACCCATCACATCTTCCTTATGCTCAGTTCCTGTCGGGAGTTAGGATCATGAATCTTTCTCTCCAAACCTGATTGGACCCTGGTAATGAATTTCGCTAGGGATTCAGCAGGTTCTTGGCAAAGGAAAAGAATGGGAGCTGAGGCTACTCCCATGGGGAGTGTTAACCGCTCCCACACTTGTAATGCATAGAGGCGTACGCGATCAAAATAAAATTTGGGGGAAAATTCGGGTATGGTTGCTGAAGTCCTGTCTCCCAGCGTGCCACCCCAAAAAGGGCATCAAAATCTCAGCTAGGCTGGTTCTGACTATTCCTGTGGGATTGCTGCAGGCATTCATTCCTGAAAAATCCATGTATGCATACATTATTTCAAATACCAGTACTTTTTTTTAGATACAAAGAACACAGAGAGAGAGAGAGAGAGAGAGAATTCTAGAACCTTCCTTCAATGCAGTGGGGGAATGGGCTCAAACCTGGATTGCACACATGACAAAACAGTACATTTTCCAAGTGAACCCTATCAATGCCCATTTTAATAGTGAGCCAACATCATTCCTGTCCAAACTCTGGTCTTTCATGTAACACATGAAGGAAAGCCCAGAAGACAAATGTCATGGAAACTCCTGTAGTTTAACAGCATGAAGTATTCCTCATGGCAAAGAAAAGACTTGGGCTGATCAGTAATTATTCATATTTTGACAAGTCTGCCTGAGGCACTTGGTCAGGGTTTTCTGAGCCCTTATGCTAACTGCCTTGTGAAGTTCAATTCTTTTGAGAAATACATAGGTTTGTATTGAAAGGAGATGAAAGAGAAAAAGAAAGAAAATCAGGTGGGATAAAAAGGAAAAGGTAAAAGTAGCTGACAACTTTGGATGTGTTTGTTATAAAGAGAAGAATATGGAGTCTGGAAAATGGCACTACTAAGCAAAGTCCTGACCCCAACCCTCTGTGAGTTCACTAGTTTGACACAAAGAAAGATGCAATTAAATTGGCCCAGCCCCTGTGGGAGAAGAGTCTTTATATTCCACAAAACATAAAAAATAGATCAACCATATACTCTGGCAATTTCTCTCCAAGATATATCTATTTGAAAAAATACTCTAAGAAGTCTATGCACACCTAAGTTCATTACAGGGCTACATGTAATAGACAAGATATTCTACCCAAGTGCCCAAATACAGAAAATGAGGTCTATTTACACAACAGAACACTTCTCAGGAGTAGGAAAAAGTGAGCTTTGTCCTTTGCTGTAAGATAGATGGAGAATCATTCTAAGTGAAATAATCCAGTAGAAGAAAAACAATTGCCCATATGTGAGGTTTAAGAAAGAAAGCATGGGAAAATACAAGGTGAAATATAAATATGCCCTTGCTCTATTACAGCAGATCTGAAATTACAAATAGAAAAGGAGAGAGGGGCTTAAAAGAAGGGTAGGAAATTAGATGGTGGCAGATCCTGTTAAGCACACTGGTTTCAATGTGCAAGGACTTGAGTTCAAGTCCTGAGTCCCCACCTGCAGGAGATAGATTTATGAGTGGTGAAGAAGGGCTGCAAATGGCTCTCTTTCTCTCTGCCTCTCAGTATCCTCTATCTTAATTTCTCTAGGTCCTAGCAAATAAAATAAGCAAGTGTGTGTGTGTGTGTGTGTGTGTGTGTGTGTGTGTGTGTGTGTGTGTGTGTGTGGTGTGTATGTGTGCTTAGAGAGAGAATGGTTGGGACCTAATACTCTAAAGTGGAGGAAAATAACACGTGGTGATTGGTGAGGTATGATAACACATATTTAGAAGGAATATGTAACTGTCCCCCTAAGACAATAATCATGTAAATTACACTTCTTCAATTAAAAAAATACCATAACTAAGTGTTATTAGAACCCTTTTACCTCAGGCCACCAGCCCCTAAAAGTCAACCAATTTTTAGGAAGGAGACTGGGTGTTGAAATGAAGAAACATCAGCCAACCATCTTCACTTGGAAAAAACTAGCTCACCCATCAGCCACAATTTGATGAACAAATGTGAGAAGAGTTAACAGCAACCAAGCGAAGTTTGATTTCTAAAATAGACACAATCATGAATCAAACCCAATTGCAAGGAAGACTAAAGCAGAAACAAACCAATGGGACTACATCAAATTGAAAAGCTTCTGCACATCCAAAGAAACTATTAAACAAACAGAGAGACCCCTCACAGAATGGGAGAAGATCTTCACATGCCATATATCAGACAAGAAACTAATCACCAAAATATATAAAGAGCTCAGCAAACTTAGCACCAAAAAAGCAAATGACCCCATCCAAAAGTGGGCAGAGGATATGAACAAAACATTCACCTCAGAGGAGATCCAAAAGGCTAACAAACATATGAAAAACTGCTCCAGGTCACTGATTGTCAGAGAAATGCAAATTAAGACAACACTAAGATACCACCTCACTCCTGTAAGAATGGCATACATCAAAAAGGACAGCAGCAACAAATGCTGGAGAAGTTGTGGGGACAGAGGAACCCTTTTACATTGCTGGTGGGAATGTAAATTGGTACAGCCTCTGTGGAGAGCAGTCTGGAAAACTCTCAGAAGGCTAGACATGGACCTTCCATATGATCCAGTAATTCCTCTCCTGGGGTTATACCACAAGGACTCCATAACACCCAACCAAAAAGAGGTGTGTACTCCTATGTTCATAGCAGCACAATTCATAATAGCTAAAACCTGGAAGCAAGCCAGGTGCCCAACAACAGATGAGTGGCTGAGAAAGCTGTGGTATATACACACAATGGAATACTATGCAGCTATCAAGAATAATGAACCCACCTTATCTGACCCATCTTGGACAGAGCTAGAAGGAATTATGTTAAGTGAGCTAAGTCAGAAAGATAAAGATGAGTATGGGATGATCCCTCTTATCAACAGAAGTTAACTAAGAAAATCTGAAAGGGAAACTAAAAGCAGGACCTGACCAAATTGTAAGTAGGGCACCAAAGTAAAAACCCTGTGGTGAGGGGTAGACATGCAGCTTCCTGGGCCAGTGGGGGGTGGGAGTGGGTGGGAGAATGGGTCACAGTCTTTTGGTGGTGGGAATGGTGTTTATGTACATTACTAGTAAAATGTAGACATATAAATCAGTAGTTAATATGAGAGGGGGAAAATCAATTGTATGTCTCAAAGTTTTTCAAAACACAAACTGAATCTTTTTAATATATAGGCTGTGTATTTGATATGCGGACTCTCTCAAAAGCCTAGACCAAGTAGACCAGAAGCATCCAATAGCACAGTTATATACAAGATACTGGATACTGTACAGCAAACCATAACAAAAGGACTTTTCAAAGTTAACCCAATTACCAAATAATGTGATGATAACATTAACTATCCATTGTCTTTTTGAACCCTAAGACAGCAGGAACCTCACATCTCCACTATAGAGCCCCTACTTCCCCCAGTCCTAGAACCCTATCTAGGGCCCACTTTCCCGTATGCCTCTCCCAATCCATATCAAATAATATTGCATCCACCGATCACAACCTAACCAATGCAACGATTGCCACCTCAACATGTTTTACTTCAGACTGTGTCCAGAGACTTCACGTGTGGAATGACAACCCTTCAGCTTCATTACTCGGGTGAGACCTTTCCTTTCATAGTATACTCTAATTTCATCTCAGGTGGTTCACTTTCTAACAAAGTCCCCAAACCTAGATATACACCAGTTTCTGTGAGAGAGAGCATATGTTCACAGGTATCTATAAACTACTGCAAAATATATACCTGAAAGCAGAAGTACACTAGAGTTTGCAGTGAGTACCTCCCTAACACTTCCTCTCCACTATTCCAAGCTTTGGACCCATGATTGCTCAACAGTTTGTTTGGCTTCTTATGTTAACTCTCTTTTCAGTCACCAGATTCCAGATGCCACCAGGATGCTGGCCAGGCTTCCCTGGATTGAAGACCCCACCAATGTGTCCTGGAGCTCAGCTTCCCCAGAGATACACCCTACTATGGAAAGAGAGAGGCAGACTGGGAGTATGGACCAACCAGTCAACGCCCATGTTCAGCGGGGAAGCAATTACAGAAGCCAGACTTTCTACCTTCTGCAACCCACAATGACCCTGGGTCCATGCTCCCAGAGGGATAGAGAATGGGAAAGCTATCAGGGGAGGGGGTGCGATATGGAGATTGGGTGGTGGGAATTGTGTGGAGTTGTACCCCTCCTACTCCTATGGTTTTGTTAATTAATCCTTTCTTAAATAAAAAAATAAGAAAAAAACCAATAATTACGATAATAATAATAATAATAATAATAAACCTTTGAGATTTAGTGAAAGTAAAATAAATAAATAAATTAATTAATTAATTAATTAAAATAGACACAATCAGAAAAACTAACATGGGGCATGCTCTGAGAAAACTGGCCTACACCCTCCAGTTTTTATGTGGTATGTCCCTTCTTAGCTCTTGCTTGGACTCTTCCTATAACATCCTCCCATGTCTGTACTTCTTGCACCATCTCTTCCCATCCTTCTATCACACTGCTTGAAAACCTCTTTTGAAAATGCAAGACCCACTGCTATATATTTCCCTGGCAACAGATATTTGTAATCCTGATCCCGGTAAAGATATATTCACAGCCTTTCATTAAAAATTAGTGTTTTCCCTCTTTTTTTATCTCTCCTACATCTTACTTTCTTTAATTACTCATGTACCCTCATCATTCCACCAAAACTCTGCAGTCTTCAGGGACTTAGCAATGTTATCCCTCTTTCTTTATCCACTGATTAGCTCTCAGGCTATGTTTATCTGACCTGCTAATGACACTGGGCACAATTAACCACACTACCTTCCTCACAGCATTTATTTCAGTTGACTTCCAGACATGTTGCTTTCCTGGAACTCCCCTTCCTCTCTGAGCACACATGTTATCCTAACTGGAAGTCACACTGTCCCATTCCCCAGCTCAACATCTTCATAGCCATCCTGCTCAGTAAATGCCAAAATATACAAAGAGCTCACCAAATTTTTCTTTCCTCTTACCAAATAGCTCAGTGGGATAGCCTGCATGACAGATGCCCCAGAGGCCACAGGTTCAATCACTGGCACCCCCTTATGACATAATTAATGAATCAATAATTATTATAATATAACGATTTTATATGTAAATATAAATATATACATATCAATACATAAGTAAATTCTAATATGTAAAGGTTATAATGAAATTATATTGAATCAAATGCTGTGATTCTAGGACCTGATGCATTTATCAGTGAGTTATTAAAGTCCCAATTAAGTGCAGACTGCTTCCACATCTTTCTCCTAAACCTGTTGCTGCTCTTTCTCTAGCCAGTTCCTGGAAACCCTGCAGGGAACAGCTGCTCCTGTTGCAGGGACTTTGCTTTCACTCCTTCTTAGTACTATTAGCACATTCTGAAGCCTCTCTGATGTTCCTCAGCTCTCCTCACCATCCTCTATGGGTTTCTGCTTCCCCGGACAAGATGCTATTTGCAGATGTTTGCTAGCTTGTTACCTCTTCTTGCCTTCAACTCATGGAGGAAGGTTTAGAAAGCAGATAACAAACACTATGCATAAAGCAGAATCAGTTTACCCTCTAGCTAATTTCTGCTCAAAGAGATAAAATACATGCTTAAAAAGCCTTAATGGCTAAGTGTTTAGAGAGTTTGGAATACATAGACAAGTTGGGGGTGGGGCATGAAGAAAAAAACCAGAGAGGATGTTTTAACATGAATGTTTATGTTTTGGAAAACAACATTACTCGTTCATTCAATCAGGAATCTATCAAACATGTCCTAGTGGTCTGTTGTTTTCGCCGGGCTAGATTGTTTTCGCTGGGCTGGCTTCACGGGCAGGTAACAGACGACCAGGGACTCATGGTTGAGCTGTAGGCAGTATCTCTTTATTCATGCAGGACGCAGCACAATCTAAGCCGAGCTAAGCTAAACTCAAGTACCCTAAAACTCACAATGCTGTCTTTATATATACTTGCCAAGTAGGGTGGAAACAGGATGTGACATAGAGAGGGTGGAGAGAAAAGTGACTGGTGAAAATCAGAGTGTGACAAGGAGGGGGCAGAGCAGGCGAGAATCCTATCACTGAACCACCAATGCCCTGGAGTGCTTTATGTAAATGTAAATGTGATTTATGTAAATAGACCAAAGCTTTGAATGGGATTAAATCTATCCCTATATAGGCATATGGTTAAGCAGAAGCCAGGGGGAGCTGGCATACTATCCAACAGTGGTCTAGCCTGGGCAGAACACCCTGTGCAGTATGCTCAGGTGAAGGAAAAGAAGCTCCGGCTAGGGATGCCTAACTTCATCATCACTCCTCTGCACTACTTAAAATACAGTTTCACTATCTGTAGTCATGTACAGAACATGATCAGGGACATTACACTGGGCTTCTACCACAGAATGAAGTCTATGTACTCTTACTTCCCCATTGTTATTCAGGAGAACAGGTATCCCATTGCAATCTGAAATCTCTTGGGTGAAAAATACATACACATGGTTCAAATGACATTTAAGCCCAGAAAGATGCATTAATTCTTGAAGGAAATGACATGGAACTTGTATCAAATTCAGTTGCATTGATTCACCAAGCTTGAACAGTGAAAAAATGTTGGGCAGTACGCCAGCTTTCCTCTGCTTAACTCTGCGGTCTATTTACATAACCAGTTATCTAAGAACTGCCCTGCCTACAGGGCACTGGTTTAATCCCACTGGTTCAAACTCTTTTTGCTCCACCCCCTCTCCAAGTCACACTCTGATTTCCACCACTCTCTTTTCACTCCACCCTCTCTACGTCACATCCTGTTTCCACCCTACTTGGCGAGTATAAATACAGCTGCTCTTCTGATTAAACACACGGAATTGCCTTTCGGCTCTGAGAGTCCCAGAGTCTCTCTTCTGCCAGGCTAGCCCCGTACAAGTTCCTGATCCCTCTCCCACGCAGCAGCCTAGGTTGGCTCCAGTCGAATTCTCTCTAACCCAGAGAGCACTTTCTCCAAAGAATCACCCTCAGGCTATCCCGGCCAAAAAAAAAAAAAGACAACCTACAAAATTTTGGATGGTACTTATGTCTGAAAAAGAAACAGATCAGCAGGATGATGAAACACCACTTTGTCCAGCTATACAAACAAAATAAGGGATGATTCTTCAAGCCTTCTTGTGATATCTTAAAGATGCCATAAAATCCTTTATTGATTTAAAGGAAAAACAGTTATTATCAAGACACAACTCCCCATCAACAAAGTGTACCTGGGACCAGGTGGTGGCGCAGCTGGTTAAGCACACACATTACAGTGTGTTAGGACCTGGATTCAAGCTCCTGGTCCCCACCTGCAGGGGGGAAGCTTCACGAGTGGTGAAGCAGTGCTTCAGGTGACTCTCTGTCTCTCTCCCTCTCTATCTTCCCTTCTCAATTTCTCTCTGTCTCTATCTAATAAATAAATAAAATTTATAAAAAAGTGTACCTGAATAAGAGGGTCATCTATTTTTATTACACATTTTTCAGAAACATCCTGTACATAAAATATTTACTCATAATTTTAAATTCCCCAAGAACATTCTATTTCCATATACTATGAAAAATGTTCCATTTTAGTTTATGAATACAAAATAAGAACCAAGGTCTCTTGCAGCCCAGTGTCAAAGAAAATTCAAACTGTGAACACCAATATTTTGTGTGAAGGGAAAATCCTGCTTTATTATACAATCTGAGGCCAGAGTACTTTTTACTCAGATCAGGACTCCCAATAATGTGAGCTTTTTATTTTGGTGGAGGAGGTGGACCACTGCTCCTTCTGTTAGAACAGACCTCCTACATAATCTTAACTACTAGCCATTATAAGAAGGGAAGAGGTGAGTATCTGAGTTTCTGAAAACATCCTTTCAGCTTTTAGATTCAAATACCAATTGCAGGAGTTAAGTTTTACCCACTTTGTTAATCTCTGGCTAGCCCCTTCCCCCAGAAAAAGCTCAGTTCTTTTGATGCTTGATTTCATATATAAGTAATACAAACCATAGACAACCCAATTTAAATGATATTTCCTCCTTGAAATTAGCAGTTTTTTAAAAAGTGTTACCTTAATAAATATTTATTAGATGTCTAGCATAGATGAATTAAGCAAAGACCAAACAAATAATCTCTCTGTCCTAAGGCAGATTATATGCTGGTAGGATAGGAAAAGTAAGGGAAACAGTAAACACATAGGAGATCAAGTGCTGACCAATTCTGAAAAGAAATACAAACCCTTGTATCCATAAAGAGGAGACAAGGTCACCCAGGTATGTTTGTATGTTTGGGAGCACTAGACAGGAATACTAGCTATACAGTGTGGAAAGAAAAAAAATACATACATATATATATATATATATATATATATATATATAAATTTATTTATTTTTCCCTTTTGTTGCCCTTGTTTTTCACTGCTGTTGTAGTTATTGTTGTTGTTATTGATGTCATCATTGTTGTACAGGACAGAGAGAAATGAAGAGAGGAGGGGAAGACAGAGAGGGGGAGAGATCTGCTATGAATCGATTCCCATGCAGGTGGGGAGCAGGGGGCTCGTACCCACTACTCTACTGCTCGACTCCCAGAAAAATACTTCTTATGTAGTCACAGCCAAAAGTCTAGAAGAAATGAGAGATCAGAAGCCTGTGCAGTAAGAACAATCTGGAGGAAGACTATGTGCGAGTGAGTGCATATGTGCATGTGAGTACACACAGGATCTCTCGCACACACACAGTCTCTTCTGCTTACTTAAACTTGAAACTTAACAAATTCAGTTGCTATCAGTCATATAATAATACTTAATTTCAAGCAAAACTCTTGGTTTTTCTTTTTAAAGCATGTATTGAATTAAGTGTCTCTCTTTTTGCACCATACATTGGGTTCTCTCTAGTGTTTGTAGTTTCTTTTTTTTTTTTCTGCATGAACATCTTTGTTGTAGAATTAATCACTAACATCATTGGAAATCATAGATTCACAGCTCTAGGGATGGTAAATGTTGTATATGTGTGTCTGGGGGAGAGGGTGACCAGACATTTGTAAGAACTCTCCTGGATGTGGGATGCAGTCCATCGTCATGTCTTCTCCTGAGCACATACCTGTGTGATGACTGCTGGTCTGAGAAGTAGTAACTGATGGCTACAAGCACATGCACACACACATGCACACGCACACGCACACAACTCTATCTCCTGGTTCCTAACCCAGAGCACTGTCTCACTGACACTTTCTCAGGCCTCTCATCTGCTGTTTCTAGGCAGGTGGCTGTGTCTACCTTCCACAAGAGAGTTGCCCTGTGAAATGTTAGTCAATACTCTGCCTTTTCAGAGATCTATAGAATTTGGGATCTGTGAAGTGTTTGCCTGGTTTTACTGAGCTGAAAGTTAACAGCTTTTCCTCCCTTTCCCAGAAATTTGGTGCAAGATAGATATTTTTATACTAGGTGATTCCATCCAATCACACTCAAAATGCTTTCACCAAGACCACTGAAATACTTCACAATTAGAATGAATAAAACCGGGGCTGGGTGGTGGTGCACCTGGTTGGGCACACATGTTACCATGTGCAAGGACACAGGTACAAGCCCCTAGTCCCAGTATATAGGGGTAAAGCTTCCTAAGTGGTGAATCAGGTCTGCAGATGTCTCTCTGTTTCTCTCCCTGTCTCCCCATGTCCTCACTATTTCTGGATGTCTCTATTCAATAGATAAATAAAGATAATAAGAAAATTTTAAGATCATAAAAAATTTTAAAGAATGAATAAAACCAATTCATAAACATAATCACTATACATATTCATATATGTGTGTGCATGTATATCAGGCAGTGCATACACACATACACATATATACTTATATAATGATGCATGTATTTAGATATCTCTACATGTTGGATATCTCTTAGGTGTTACATGTTTATGTATGCTGTTTATATACAAATAGTATGTACATATACACAAACATATACTAAACAGTATAATCTCTGTATTTACAATGAGGCTACATACAGATAGAAATCAGAGGGTTTTCTTATGAAATTTCAAGAACTTTATCATTTCATGCGATCTAGGTATTTTTACCTGAGCACTGCTCAGTTTTAACCTATATGGTTGCAGGCATTAAATCTGGGACCTCTGGGGCCTCAGGCATGAAAGTCTGTTGTGCTACCAAGAGCACATCATGCTGACCAGATTTACTTTGGTTTAATCATTCCTTTCACTCAAATAAGATTTAAACTGAATTATTTCCACACCAAAGTATCATAGGATATCATTATTGAGCTACACCTTTAAGAAAAAGAAAACCGTATATGGAACTCTGGTGGTAAGAATTGTATGAAACTGTACCCTTCTTATCCTAAAAGTTTATCAACCATTATTAAATTACCAATTAAAAAAACACTTACTGAACCCCATTCCTCCATATTGCCATGCCTTCATACCTCTCTTCTTCCCTGCTTCTCTGACACCTGGAAATGTTCTATTAACCATGGAGTTCCCTTACGTGCTGCCCCCTGGTGCCCACATATGGTACCAATGATAAAACCTGAACCTCACACATGATACTGTGTAAATTCTACCCACTGAGCTATCTCCCACCCCCTTGCCTCTTTTTCTTTGCCTTTCGCTGTTCATGGACCGTGTTGAGTATGTCTGTCAGGAGTCATTTTAAGGTAGCCATTACCTACTTCATACCACCCATTTCATATTTGGTTCAAAAAAGCCATGCTCTTTGTTGCTTAAAGTTTTCAGTAGAGGTGAAAACAGTAAGAATCCTCACAGGTTTTTTCAATCCTCAACCTTGCTTAACAACTTCTATGTTCAAACTAGAATAGAGGCATCTTAGCAAACATGACTATATGCCCAGGCACAGCTATAAGAAACTTAGCCTATATTAATTTACTTAATCTTCTTCACAACAATGCCAAGTTGACATGGATATTCACCTTCTGAGGAGAGGTCACTGACTCAGAAGAAAGTTAACTCACATAGGTCACAAACTGGCCTGAGATGAATTATACACCAAGGTGACCACCTAGTATGCCTGCTCTTGGTGCTCTGCTGTTTCCTGGTGGTAGGTCCCATGTGAGGGTATATGGTAGACCTTGACAGAAATTCTTTACCCTTAAATTAACAGTAAAATAAGAAGTAGGAACTGTCAGTTCTCTCAAGCTTCCTTTTCTGAAGACCTGTGTACAGTGGTGTGCAATGCCTAGTGTTCTTTAATAAAATAGTACACTATACATAAAGTTTGCTAGGAAGAGCCTATAATTCAGGCTTTCCAGATGGATGGATCACATCAGCACTGTCCATATTGAGCTGAAAGTAGGTTGTGGGTGCTAAGGTGATTAAACACTACCATAATGGTATGTGAGGTGGAATGTTAAGAGGTGGGGCTACCAGGTGAAGGAAAGGAGCTCTTAAAACATCACTGAAGGGAGCGCAGTGGTAACACAGTGGGTTAAGAGCAGGTGGCACAAAGCGCAAGGATACTGGTTGGAGCTCCTGGCTCCCCACCTGCAGGGGAGTCCTTCACAGGTGATGAAGCAGATCTGCAGGTGTCTATCTTTCTCTCCCCCTGTCTTCCCCTCCTATCTCTATTTCTCTCTGTCCTATCCAACAACGACATCAATAACTACAACAATAAAATAACAAGGGCAACAAAAGGAAGTAAATAAATAATTTTTTAAAAATCCCTGAAGTGAAAATATGCTCAAATGAAATCATTTGCATATATGAACTTCTTTGGAAATAAAGTTATAAAATGCAAAGAAGAAATGGCTGGCTCTAGCCTGGAATGTAAAAGTATGAATTCACAATTTGGAAGGATGAACATTTAAGAAAAAAAAAAAAAAGGAGGTGGATATAAAGAAAATGATAGCTTCCAATTAACCTGAGTAGGGTATAAGAAAATATGTCACACTTTAGGCCCTTAGTTAATTACACAGAATGCAGAATGTAGTAGAATTAATACTCTGGATGGTCCTTTGCACTACTTTCAAAACAGCCTTTAAGGTCTCAAGTTAAATGAAAATGGCTTTCATTCTTTAGCAAGATTCTGACCCTGGGGAAGGGGAAACAGCATAATGGTTATGCAAAAAAAAAAAAAAACTTTTATGCCTGAGGCTCCAAATTCCCATTCAATCCCCCACATCACCATAAACCAGAGCTGAGCAGTAAGTAAATAAAGTAAATGAAATATATTTTTAAAGTTATGGACCACAGAATAAGTAAGCTCTAAAATAATACTGTCATCTTTGATTCTTTCATATGTAAAAGTTGAGAAATCGTTTTTTAATTTGTTTGGTATTGTAGGCTAGTGCTATCTGTTTTTTTTAAATGGAATGCCCTCCAAGAAAATAATTATGTAACTTTTTTCCCTAACAGAGTAAGAAAAATATGAGGTTTAATCATAGGGCAAACAGAATGCATTTAAAACTTTATAAGGAACACTTGAGAGGCTATAATTACATGATATCATATTCACATCTGAAAAGAAAAACCTGCATCTATAATAAAGTCTGTGTCTAAGGATACAGATTGTAATATTTTGATTAATGCACATTCTCAAGTAAAATTAGTCACTTCTGCTCATACATACAATCTACTTGACATTATCAACATTTTCTCCACCTCCCCCAAATAAAAATATGCTCTTAACTTACTAATGAGTATTCCTTTTATATACTCTGAGCTTCTAACTTATAAAGCACTCTGCATTGTGAGATGCAGACATACCTGTGAGATCCATCCACTGAAGCCAAGATTAAGTGTTCTTCTCCAGTTAGCTAACCTGAGTTGCTAAATCCAGATAGAGAAGGACAATTACAATGACGGTAGGCCTTTTCCTAAGCTCATAGTTTACACCTCAGGTCAACACACTCATATATAAGCATTTACATATATACTCAGCTACCAACTGTCTTTCCACTAACTTCCCAACCCAAGGTCAAAGACGGGTTGGCAGAATGAAGGGAAAGGCTACCAAGGTGCACATGTCTGCCAGGTGGAAGAAGCACAAGAAATGACAGTAAGTGAGCTACATACCAAGGCAAGGTTTCATTATCTCAGGGTCTTGTATAAATATGGTCTACTGAGCAAGATCTCATTTCATGGCATAAAAGTGGGATTGAGTCTGCAAGGACAGTGTGGAAATGGTGTTGCCTCTAAGGACAGAGGTCACAGAGCAATAGCTTCAGCTAATAGTCAAAGCAATATACACATGACTGACAGAATTTAAAATTGTCAGGTAAGGTGTCTCTAGTATTAAGTAGTTGTAGGACACCAATAATGAACCAACTATTTGCCTCAGCTGACTATCTGACATAAGGCATACAATATCTATGTGGATCCAGATGCACATCTAAATATGTAATTATGAAATAATGTGAGTTTGAATAATGTTGAAAATAAACCCAATACCACACAGCAATAAGCACTTTCATGATAAATATCTCATATAATCACATAAGCAACTATATAAAGGTAAATATTTAAGATATTTCAGCTTGTATATTATACGACAGAGTTGAAGACTCATAGCTTTACATTTAAAGTCATATAATTGGAGTGGAGAGATAACTCACTGAGTAATGTGTGTGCCATTTGCATGACCCAGGTGGGAACTCCAGAACCATGATGTCAGGGTATTGCTGCATGTTCAATCTCTCTATTCCCTTCCCTTCCCTTCCCTTCCCTTCCCTTCCCTTCCCTTCCCTTCCCTTCCCTTCCCTTCCCTTCCCTTCCCTTCCCTTCCCTTCCCTCTCTCCCTCTCCCTCTCCCTCTCTCTCTCCTTGTATCTAAAAGAAAAAAATTAGTCCTGAAGAGATGAAATCAAATATGCATGAGGACTTAGCTCCACAAAGAAGAGAAAAAGAGAGAGAGAGAAAGAGAGAAGAGAAGGAGAGGAAGAAAGGGAGAAAGGGAGCCATACAACTATATAATTCTAAAGCTACAAAACAGACCTACTTTCTTAACCATTTTACCTTCATTTTATTATACCATGTGTGAGAATGATTACTGTTAATGGCACAAAACAAAACAATTTAAAAATATGAAAATGGAATATGAACAAATATTAGTATTTATAGATAAACAAATATATTAAAATATTCATGTATAATAATTACTTAGAAATAAAAATGATGTAACAATTTGAACACTATTCTATTTTTTATAAAGCCAAGAAAATGCTTAAACTGAAAATGATGATAATTTTCATACAATGTGTACTAACCTGTTTTAAAGCAGGAAAATATGAATGTTTCTTCACTATCTGACCTACTTGTGATATATACATATACATATATATATAGGGATATTTCTGAGGAAGATAATCATAAAGATTATTTTCTCTTTTCATTCATTCTGAGAAAGGAATATTTCTATTTTTATTAAAGATTGTATTTATTTATGAAAAAGAAAGGAGGGGAGAGAAAGAACCAGACATCACTCTGGCACATGTGCTGTTGGGGATCAAAGTCAGAACCTCAGGATTGAGAGTCCAAAGGTTTACCACTGCACCACCTCCCGGACCACAAAAAAGGGATATTTCTTGTTCTGAATCTACTCATTTGCTAATTTGCAAATACTGGAAAACCTGTCTGCATCTACAGAGCAATAATATAACATATGCTTTCTTTTTTTTTTACCCCTGCAAAACAATGTTTATTGAATATAACATTATTACGTACAATATATATTCCTAGTTATGTGTCTGAATATTTACAATTGCATATAGATTACAGGAGATAAAGTTTGGATGGGAAAGCAGCCAAGGGAAGGGAAAGCAGACTAGCCAGAACACATGCTTTCTTAGGTTTTCTAATAGTGTTTGCTTATTTCAGAGGTGTGTGTACTTATTTTCCAGATCTGCAATGGAAAGGTTACCTAGACCTTTACTCTGAGCAGCAGTCAGTACTTTCATTCCCATGTAGAATAACAGAACAGCCCTGATGTTAGTGAATGGTGATTCACTAGAAAGGAAAAATAAGTGTATTATTACTTATAGTTAAATATACAAAGGAAGAAGTTGGAAGTATAAAACACGAACCACACACTTTCTCATTATTTGAGTTATTATTGATGACATTATTTATTATTATTATTATTATTGATGACATTATTTGAGTCAGATTAGCATCATGATACAACCAAATGAATGGACTGACTTCAAATGTGTCAGATATGGTTACTGCTTGAATTAATTTATTCTGTTCATTTACAGGGACAGATAAGATTCCTAGTGAATAGCTCTTTGGGGAAAGATAGCATTGGATTCATATTAAACACTGTGCAAAAGAATAAACTTCAGATAGGTCAGAAGTGTGACTATCAGCAGAAGAGAAACCATACAGATTCTGAATGAAAACTTGGGTGAGTTGTTTTACAGCCTGGATTTGGCAAAACCTTTCAAAGTAAGACTTTAGGATTCAAGAAAGTCTACTTTAGTGGAATCAGTTGTAAAAAATACACAAAGAAAGAAAGAAAGAAAGAAAGAAAGAAAGAAAGAAAGAAAGAAGGAAGGAAGGAAGGAGAGAAAGAAATGGAAACTCACCAGAAGCAAGACAAAAGTAATAAATGAGGAGACAATTTCACAATTTTTATTAAAGACGGAAAAGTAATCTTAAGTGCAAATTAAAATGTACTATGGTGCATTCTTCCCCTATCAGATGGGCAGAAATACACCCATCCACTCATAAAAGAAATGCAAATTACAACATATAGCAGTGCTGTTTTAATCACATTGGCACAAATTCATGAGCTTGATAACAGTCTGTTGCTGAGAGCTGGCAAACAGTACTCTTACACATTGCTCCTGAGGGTGAAATATGAAAAAAGAAAAAAAAAAAAAAACTTCCAATTTTGTGGAGAAGAATCTGGCAATGTCAAACACAAAAAGGTAAGTTTTTTTTTTCTTGTTGTCTCAACAAGCCTGTCTCTAGAACTTTACCCAAATCATTAAAGCTCTACAAACTCAAAATAGGGTATGTAGAAGTCTATGCTGACATGCAAACATCTGGTAACTATGTACACTAAAGTACTGAAGAGAGAAAAGATAAGATGACTATGAAATAAAGCAAAATAAAGGTTCATGATTTCAAATGAAAGAATGTTAGGTCAGCCAATCAAAAAACACATGGATACAATAACAACTCAGTATCAATAGCAATACCAGGATTAAGATGTTAATTTCCAAGTGACACTTAAAAAAAGAAAAGAAAAGAAAAGAAAAGAAAGAAAGAAGAAAAAGACTGATGAAAAGGTGACCTCCACTCTAGGAAATGAATACAGAAAGGATAAAAGTACAGTATGTCAAAATTATATAATGAAACTTGAAGACTTTGCACATTGGCCAAAGTTGGAGTAATCTGGAGTTCAAAGGAAATAAAGGACTGGGGTCCAGTGGTGGCACATTTAAGAACATATGATATTAAGCATAAAGGCCCGGGGTTCAAGACCCTGATCCCCACCTGCAGGGGAGCTTCATGAGTGATGAGAAAGCTGCAATATCTCTTTCTCTTTCCTTCCATATCTCCCCCTTCCCTTGCAGTTTCTGTCTCTATCCAATAAACTAATTAATAAATACAATATAGGGGGGAGTTAGGAAGATGGTGGCCTGAGAAGTCGCTGACAGCGAGTGCTCTGATCGCATCATTGGCAACAGTAGGATTTTCTGCCTTTAGCAGGCCAGTCAATAAGGGGGGGGCACCAAAGAAGTGATTACAGTTTAATTTGGGTTAAGAATTAGAGTAAAGGTGACACGGACTAGCGGGGCTCCAGAATTCCCCAGCGGCGCCAAGCAAGGTGAGTGCGCCGGGCATTGTCCTCCGCCCGCCCAAGAAGGCGGCTCCTCCACGGATTGCAGAGTGCGGCAGGCAGAGGACACGGAGAGAGCACTTTAGCTCGGGGGCTTGCTCTTGGGAGAATCCAGGGTCCACCGCGATCCTGTGGGTGGATCCAAAGACTTCTTGAGTATAGCTCTCATTGGATCAAAGGACTTGGAGCTAGTTTTCATTTTTGAGAAATCCTCTTAAAAAGTCTGGAGGGGGGGGGGTCTCCCGGAAGATGACGGAGAAGCCGCTAGCCTTTGAGCTCCGGACACATCTCCTGTAAACAATAGGATTTTCTGCCATTAGCAGGCCAGCCAATAAGGGGCCATAGCGGTCATACCAAGGAGGTGTCTATAACTTAATGTGGGTTAAGAATTAGAATAGGGGAAAAAATTCTTTTTTCTTCCTTTTTAATTTTCAAGCATACATCCTTCCCGCCGCCCCCCCCCCCCCCCATAAGCAGTGCCTGGGACAAGCTACTAGCAGGATACCCCATACCACCAAACAGGGTTTTTTTTTTTTTAAGTTCACTGATACACATTTGGGAAGTTCCTCGCACTGCTCTTTAATTACAACCCTTCTTTTTATCTTCTCCCTTTTCTCTCTCTTATCTCTCTCATCTCTATTTTTTTTTTTTATCTTGTCATACACTTCTTTCTTCTTTGCCTTTCTGAATTTGTGAATTACTTTGGGGAAGAAATCTGACCCAGAGTGGACTCTCTATGTGTGTATCTCTGCTCTAGTTCCCTTTACACTCTTGTTACCCCTAGAATATACACTGGATAGTATATTTGCATAACTGTCTATTCTTGCTATCCTCTCTTTCTTTTCTCTTTCTTCACTGGGATTTGGTTACTATTTTTCATGGACTGGAGAAATTGTTTGGCTAACTGGTAACGATTAAACTCCTTCAATACTTACTTCAGTTGCTACTGTAATTCTGGAGGTTGGTGAGTGCAATTGTCATAAAGGTATTTAGTACAGTGTTACTTGTGCTCAAAACACAACAACTGAGGAACAACAGAGCATAAAAAAAAGAGAGAGAAACACATAAATAAAAAAAAATGGGTAGATTAAAAACAAATAAAACTGCTACCCCAATGAATGAAGACAAGAGCCCAGAAGAAACCACAAATCAGTCAGAAGTAACCATAGATAAGAAAAGTATGCAAGCAATAATAAACTTATTAATCACAGAAATGAAAACAACATTGGAGTTAAGGAATGGCAGTATTAGGGAAACAACAGTTGAGACCCCCAAGGAAAATACTGATTATCTTGAGACAATTAGAGAACTGAAAGCTGAAATAGCTGTAATGAAGAAAGAAGCTGAGGCAAGGGAAAGCAGACTAACAGAAGCAGAAAACAGAATTAGTCAGAGGATGAGTTAGAGAAAACTAAGAAAGAGGTGAAAGAGCTTAAAAAGAGATTGAGAGACACTGAAAACAACAACAGAGACATATGGGATGATCTCAAAAGAAGTAACATTCGTATAATTGGCCTGCCAGAGGAAGAAAGAGAGGAAGGGGAAGAAAACATTCTAGAGGAAATAATACAAGAAAACTTCCCAGACTTGAATAACAGAAAGGATATCAAGGTGCAAGAGGCCCAGAGAGTACCAAACAGAATCAACCCAGACCTGAAAACACCAAGACACATCATAGTCACAATGAGAAGAAGTAAGGATAAAGAAAGGATCCTAAAGGCTGCAAGAGAGAAACAAAAAGTCACATACAGGGGAAAACCCATAAGACTTTCTGCAGATTTCTCAACTCAAACTCTAAAAGCCAGAAGGGAGTGACAAGATCTCTCTCAACCCCTGAATGAAAAAGGGTTTCAACCAAGGATAATATATCCTGCTAGACTTTCATTCAAGCTAGATGGAGGGATCAAAACCTTCTTAGACAAACAACAGTTAAAGGAGGCAACTATCACCAAGCCGGCCCTGAAAGAGGTACTAAAAGACCTCTTATAAACAAGAACATCACTATAATACTTGCAATATGTCAGAGTAAACAAATTGTTTTTTAGAACAATGGCACTACAATACATTAAATCCATAATATCAATAAATGTCAATGGCTTAAACTCACCCATCAAAAGGCACAGGGTGGGGGGATGGATCAGAAAACATAACCCAACCATTTGCTGCTTGCAAGAATCCCATCTGTCACAACAAGATAAACACAGACTTAAAGTGAAAGGATGGAAAACTATCATACAGGCTAACGGTCCACAAAAAAGGGCAGGAACAGCCATTCTCATCTCAGACACGATAGATTTTAAATTAAATAAAGCAATAAAAGATAGGCAAGGACATTACATAATGATTAGAGGATCAATCAACCAAGAAGACTTAACAATTATTAACATCTATGCACCCAACGAGGGACCATCTAAATACATTAAGCATCTACTGAAAGAATTTCAAAAATACATCAATAGTAATACAATAATAGTGGGAGACTTCAATACCCCACTCTCACACTTAGACAGATCAACAAAGCAGAGAACCAATAAAGATACAAGAGAATTGAATGAAGAGATTGACAGACTAGACCTCTTGGACATTTTCAGACTCCTCCACCCCAAAAAACTGGAATACACCTTCTTTTCAAATCCACATAACACATACTCAAGGATAGACCACATGTTAGGCCACAAAGACAGCATCAATAAATTCAAGAGCATTGAAATCATCCCAAGTATCTTCTCAGACCACAGTGGAGTAAAACTAACTTTTAACAACAAACGGAAAATTATTAAAAGACATAGAATTTGGAAACTAAACAACATGCTCCTTAAGAACCACTGGGTCAGAGACTCACTCAAACAGGAAATTCAAATGTTCCTGGAAACTAATGAAAATGAAGACACAACCTATCAAAATATTTGGGACACAGCGAAAGCAGTACTGAGAGGGAAACTTATAGCCATACAATCACATATTAAACACCAAGAAGAAGCCCAAATGAACGACCTTACTACACACCTCAAGGACTTAGAGGAAGAGGAACAAAGGAACCCTAAAGCAACCAGAAGGACAGAAATCACTAAAGTTAGAGCAGAAATAAACAACATCGAAAATAAAAGAACCATACAAAAGATCAATGAAGCCAAATGTTGGTTCTTTGAAAGATTAAACAAAATTGACAAACCCCTAGCCAGACTCACCAAACAAAAAAGAGAGAAGACTCAAATTAGTAGAATTGTAAACGATGCAGGAGATATCACAACTGACACCACAGAAATCCAGAGAATTCTGCGAAACTTCTATAAAGAACTATATGCCACCAACCTAGAGAATCTGGAAGAAATGGAACAATTCCTAGAAACCTATGCACTTCCAAAACTGAACCAAGAAGAACTACAAAATCTAAATGCACCAATCACAGACAAAGAAATTGAAACCGTTATTAAGAATCTCCCCAACAACAAAAGTCCTGGACCAGATGGCTTCACAAATGAATTCTACAAAACTTTCAGGAAACAGTTAATACCCATACTTGTTAAGCTATTCCATAAGATTGAAGAAACAGGAATACTCCCTTCCACCTTTTATGAAGCCAACATCACCCTGATACCAAAAGCTGATAGGGACAGAACAAAAAAGGAAAACTACAGACCAATATCTCTGATGAACATAGATGCCAAAATATTAAACAAGATCTTGGCCAACCGGATACAGCAACACATCAAAAAGATTGTTCATCATGACCAAGTGGGATTCATCCCAGGAATGCAAGGCTGGTTCAACATCCATAAATCAATCAATGTCATTCATCACATCAATAAAAGCAAAACCAAAAACCACATGATTATCTCAATAGATGCAGAGAAAGCCTTTGACAAAATCCAACACCCATGCATGCTCAAAACTCTACAAAAAATGGGAATAGATGGGAAATTCCTCAAGATAGTGGAGTCTATATATAGCAAACCTACAGCCAACATCATACTCAATGGACAGAAGCTGAAAGCATTCCCCCTCAGATCGGGGACTAGACAGGGCTGTCCACTGTCACCGTTACTCTTCAACATAGTATTGGAAGTTCTTGCCATAGCAATCAGGCAAGAGAAAGAAAACAAAGGAATACAGATTGGAAGGGAAGAAGTCAAGCTCTCACTATTTGCAGATGATATGATAGTATACATAGAAAGACCTAAAGAATCCAGTAGAAAATTACTGGAAGTTATTAGGCAATATAGCAAGGTATCAGGCTACAAAAGCAATGTACAAAAATCAGTGGCATTTCTTTATGCAAACACTAAATCTGAAGAAGAAGACATCCAGAAATCACTCCCATTTACTGTTTCAGCAAAATCAATCAAATACCTAGGAATAAAGTTGACCAAAGAAGTGAAGGACTTGTATGTTGAAAACTATGAGTCGCTACTCAAGGAGATAGAAACTGATACCAAGAAATGGAAAGATATCCCATGCTCATGGATTGGAAGAATAAATATCATCAAAATGAATATTCTCCCCAGAGCCATATACAAATTTAATGCAATACCCATCAAAGTTCCGCCAAGCTTCTTTAAGAGAATAGAACAAACACTACAATCATTTATCTGGAACCTGAAAACACCTAGAATTGCCAAAACTATCTTAAGGAAAAGAAACAGAAATGGAGGAATCACACTCCCAGACCTTAAACTATATTATAAAGCCATCATCATCAAAACAGCATGGTACTGGAACAAAAATAGGCACACAGACCAGCAGAACAGAATTGAAAGCCCAGAAGTAAATCCCAACACCTATGGGCATCTGTCTTTGATAAGGGGGCCCAAAGTATTAAATGGAAAAAGGAGGCTCTCTTCAATAAATGGTGCTGGGAAAAACTGGGTTGAAACATGCAGAAGAATGAAATTGAACCACTTTATCTCACCAGAAACAAAAATCAACTCCAAATGGATCAAAGACCTAGATGTTAGACCAGAAACAATCAAATACTTAGAGGAAAACATTGGTAAAACACTTTCCCACCTACACCTCAAGGACATCTTTGATGAATCAAACCCAATTGCAAGGAAGACCAAAGCAGAAACAAACCAATGGGACTACATCAAATTGAAAAGCTTCTGCACATCCAAAGAAACTATTAAACAAACAGAGAGACCCTTCACAGAATGGGAGAAGATCTTCACATGCCAGACATCAGACAAGAAACTAATCACCAAAATATATAAAGAGCTCAGCAAACTTAGCCGCAAAAAAGCAAATGACCCCATCCAAAAATGGGCAGAGGAAATGAACAAAACATTCACCAGAGAGGAGATCCAAAAGGCTAACAAACATATGAAAAACTGCTCTAGGTCACTGATTGTCAGAGAAATGCAAATTAAGACAACACTAAGATATCACCTCACTCCTGTAAGAATGGCATACATCAAAAAGGACAGCAGCAACAAATGCTGGAGAGGATGTGGGGACAGAGGAACCCTTTTACATTGCTGGTGGGAATGTAAATTGGTACAGCCTCTGTGGAGAGCAGTCTGGAAAACTCTCACAAGGCTAGACATGTACCTTCCATATGACCCAATAATTCCTCTCCTGGGGTTATACCCCAAGGACTCCATAACACCCAACCAAAAAGAGGTGTGTACTCCTATGTTCATAGCAGCACAATTCATAATAGCTAAAACCTGGAAGCAAGCCAGGTGCCCAACACCAGATGAGTGGCTGAGAAAGCTGGGGTATATATACACAATGGAATACTATGCAGCTATCAAGAACAATGAACCCCCCTTCTCTGACCCATCTTGGACAGAGCTAGAAAGAATTATGTTAAGTGAACTAAGTCAGAAAGATAAAGATGAGTATGGGATGATCCCACTCATCAACAGAAGCTGACTTAGAAGATCTGAAAGGGAAACTAAAAGTAGGACCTGATCAAATTGTAAGTAGGGCACCAAAGTAAAAACCCAGTGGTGAGGGGTAGACATGTAGCTTCCTGGGCCAGTGGGGGGTGGGAGTGGGCGGGAGGGATGGGTCACAGTCCTTTGGTGGTGGGAATGTTGTTTATGTACACTCCTAGCAAAATGTAGACATATAAATCAGTAGTTAATTAATATGAGAGGGGGAAATCAATTGTATGTCTCAAAATTTCTCAAAACACAAACTGAATCTTTTTAATATATAGGCTATGTATTTGATATACGGACTCTCTCAAAAGCCTAGACCAAGTAGATTAGAAGCTTCCAATAGCACAGCTATATACAAGATACTGGGTACTGTACAGCAAACCATAACAAAGGGACTTTTCAAAGTTAACCCAATTAACAAATAATGTGATGATAATATTAACTATTGATTGTCTTTTTGAACCCTAAGACAGCAGGAACCTCACATCTTCACCATAGAGCCCCTACTTCCCCCAGTCCTGGAACCCTTGGATAGGGCCCACTTTCCCGTATACATCTCCCAATCCAAACCAAATAATATTGCATCCGCCGATCACAACCTAACCAAAGCAACGATTGCCATCTCAACATGCTTCACCTCAGACTGTATCCAGAGACTTCACGTGTGGAATGACAACCCTTCAGCTTCATTACTCGGGTGAGACCTTTCCTTTAATAGTACACTCTAATTTCATCTCAGGTAGTTCACTTTCTAACAAAGTCCCATAACCTAGATATACACCAGTTTCTGTGAGAGAGAGCTTATGTGCACACGTATCCATAAACTACTGCAAAATATATACCTGAAAGCAGGATTACACTAGAGTTTGCAGTGAGTACCTCCCTAACACTTCCTCTCCACTATTCCAAGCTTGGGATCCATGATTGCTCAACAAATTGTTTGGCTTCATATGTTAACTCTCTTTTCAGTCACCAGGTTCCAGATGCCACCAGGATGCTGGCTAGGCTTCCCTGGATTGAAGACCCCACCAATGTGTCCTGGAGCTCAGCTTCCCCAGAGACACACCCTACTAGGGAAAGAGAGAGGCAGACTGGGGGTATGGACCGACCAGTCAACGCCCATGTTCAGCGGGGAAGCAACTACAGAAGCCAGACCTTCTACCTTCTGCAACCCTCAACGACCCTGGGTCCATGATCCCAGAGGGATAGAGAATGGGAAAGCTACCATGGGAGGGGGGGATTATGGGGATTGGGTGGTGGGAATTTTGTGGAGTTGTACCCCTCCTACCTTATGCTTTTGTTCACTAATCCTTTCTTAAATAAAAAATTTTAAATAAATAAATAAATAAATAAATACAATATAAAAAAGAAAGTACTGAATATATTCAACAATAAGTAAACAATGTTATACTTCTAAACAAGTACTCATTAAAATATCATGAAAAGTCAAATGGACTTTAATATTTCTTAGTTCCCAATGAAAAAACGTAACAAGACACCACTAATACTCATATATCAGATCCTTAGGAAATGAAATAATTAGGTAAATAAAGGAGCTAGTTTAAAAATGGCAGTATATCTGAAAATGCTGTGAATTTTTAGCTGGAACCGTTTCAGAAAAATCATTTTGAAGATAAATAGATGATGGGTAAAATAGTTGCATGCATGATACTATACATTTACCAAAGATACATAGAGTTGAATACTTTGATCAGAAGTTGCTAAGAAAATGGTGTCTCTTAAGACATGACTAACATATTCTAACTCAGTGTGTGTTTCTTAAAGTTTCCTCTATCAGTATTTGTAAAAATAAATAAAAATCAATACTAAACAAAACAGACCATTGCTATTAAAGGACTAAAATGATACCTCTATATGAAATACAGGTGACCACATAATATTCAGTCCTGAAAAAGATTAACATAATACTGGAAAATTGTTAGAAATATCTGTGAGAATAGCTCTAGGGAATCCAAACAGTCTAATTAAAGCTGCAAAGAAGTGAAACCAAAATATGTTTCTTACTATTGTATGTGAAACAGTACAATGTCAATACCTAAGTTCCTTATTAGAATTAATATAATGACAGAATATTTGTGACCACAATTATAATTAATTTGGAACCTATGCCATGCAGAAAGTAATGTGTTTCATATGTTTTAATTATCTTGTCATAAGAAGGGAAAAATAACTAGTATTTGCTCACTATATATACATATTTAGTAAGGGTGCAGCCTTACCAATAAATGTAGTTAATTTGATTTTACAATATACACCTTATTCATAGAGCCCCATATTAGAATTTATCTTGAGGATACCCTCACTAACAGTATTGATATCTCTATTACTAATTAATGTATAACCTTGATCAGAAATTTGTTACACAAACAATATCATGTATCTGCACTGTCCAAAAATAAACTAGTGTTAACTTCTAAGAGGCTCATATACATCATTGTAGTTTGTTAAAATAGTTTAATTTAGAATGCTTCAAATTTATGATGGCAATACCAAAGTAAACACATTTCTCACTTATTAATTTTTCATGTGCATTTGCATTCTAAGGTTGCAAATTTTTCATTCTGCAGCTGCATTATTTTAATATTTATTCTTATTATGGTATATTATGGCAAACGCTAGAAGAAGAAGATGGTATATTATATGAATATTCTGAATTTCTTGCAGACCAGTTAGGCAAGACTAAAAATCATGAGGAAATTAGCAAATCTTCTAAATTCTCACACATAAGTAATCTTTTTTTAGGTTAATCTGAAAATAAACTCACTCTATAGTAAAAATTAGAACATCTGTTTACAATATATAATTTTAACACTGGAAAAAACAAATCAGTTGAAGAGCAACAAAACTCCCTCCAAACTGGGAAAAGACATTTGCAGCGTACACACACACACACACACACACACACACACAACTAAAAATTGCTATCTAAAATCTGAACAAGAGGTAAACAAATCAAAACAGAAATTAACAATATAACAATAGAAAGTGGATAAAATAAAACATAGAAAAGGAGAAAACATGGGTGCTCAAAACCATATGAAGATACTCATCCTTTTTAGTTCTCTGGAATGATACAAATGAATAATTCTATTACAAGAAGGTGTTTGAGGATGATGGTGTCATAATTTATAGGCAGTAAAGGAATCAATATGAGTTATTTTATTATACACAGTTCTGAAAGGAGTAAATGCTGAAATGACATTTAGGACTCAGCATTGTCATTTCCAGATACATGGAAATTCCTTTCCACAAATATGTGCATCAAGGTTCAGGCACAATGTGTTGTTCACAGAGGAATCTTCTACTCTACAATCACTTATACTAAGGAAACAAAAGTGTCCTCTGTAGAGCTGATCAATATACTGTGGCCCTTATAACATAGAATTGTTTTTAAATATATATCCACACTCGCCAATATAGATGAATCTAAATGATAATGTTAAGAAAGCTAGCTATCACACATATGTAGCATGATCCTAACTATATATAAGTCAAATACAGGAAAGATGCACTAATTTTTTTTACACTTAAAATATTTTAACATTTTTTATTAGTGACTTAATAATGGTTTGTAAAGTTATATGATTATGGGGGAATTGTTACACACTTTACCCATTGCCAACATATACCTACATCTATACTTCTGATGAAAATGCAAACTGGTACAGCCCTTATGGTAAACAGTATAGAGAATCCATGAACAGATAAAAATGGAAATAGCTTATTATCCAGCAATATCACTCCTAGGTATATACCCAAAAGACACACACGAACACACACACACACACACAAAACCCCACTGGTTTGAAGGAATATCTGTACCACTATGTTTCTCACTATATTATTCATAATAATCAAGATATGGAAAGAATCTAGTGCTGGGAAATTGTGTGGATGCAGTCACATCTGCCATGTTGTCCCCTCAGGCTACTGCTAGTTCCCGCGAGAGTTGGGACATTCTCAGAGTGCCTGTTCAGCCACGTTGTGCCCTCAGGGCATTGTCTATATCCCCGCGATATCTGGAGTGCTATGGTTACTCCTCCCTCTTCCCATTCTCATGAAAGCTGCTCCTATAAAAGCCTTTCTTCTTCCGCACCTCGCTCTTTTGCCAGCACTCCACTCTGGTGTTCAGACGCAGGAAAGGTTACTGCGTGAGGCTGCCATTTTCTCTACCTCCACGTGGCCCAACCTGCTTCTCTAGCACCCAACTCTGAGGTGCCAGCGCAAATAAAGATTTGTATTTCCTCTTCGCTCCAGACCCCCTCTCTCTCATCTCCACGGCCCGCGCACAACAACATCTGGCACCCGACGTGTCCCACACTCACGCCCGGCCTGAGGTCCAGAAAAGCTGCCCAGACACAGGTAAGTGGCAGACGCCTGACTCTGTGGCGCTGCGTTTCCCCTCACCCTAGGATTTTTTTCGTTTTCTGAGGAGGTGTCCCAGACATTATTTCCTTCTCTCCTGGGACAGGTTCTCGCTCTCAGAGACACTTTAATTTTCACTACACCATGAGTTCTCATAGCTATAATTGCCACTTACAAGATATGTACAACATGGTCTGCCATGAGGATAAGTGACCTTGAGGCTGAGATATGAGAGTTAAAGCACATGTGCTTAAGACTTAGACACCCTAAGCGATCAGTGGCTAGACCCAAAAATTCCATTCCTACAGACATGTACACGTGTTCGGAAGCTCCTCCTCTGGCCCCGCCCCCTGCCGCCCCGGGTTCAGCTTCTCCTGAGGCTTCTGCTTCTCTGGCCCCACCGCTTGCTTCCTCTGAGGCTTCCAGTTTTCTGTTCTCTGACCCTGCCTCCTGCTGATACGTCATCATTAAGAGACCTTGTGGCTGAGATACGAGAGTTAAAGGATATTTTTTCAGCATTTAAGGACTTTAAACCATTTGCAGGAACACAGGACACAGGACATCTGGCAATTATTGGGCACCCACTACGACACAGGTTTATGCAGTTACCCCACGTAATCAAAATGGGGCCTGTTTTCAGTGCGGTCACCAAGGGCATTGGCGTAACCAATGTCCAGATAAGCTGCGACCACGCCTCCAGTTAGAGCTACCACGCCTCCAGTCAGGGAAATCCCGCCTCCAGTCAGGGAAATCCCGCCTCCAGTCAGGGCAATCCCACCTCCAATCAGGACAACCCCGCCTTCAGTCAGGGAGCCAGAAGCCACGTACGGTCTGTCCAAGATGTCGTAAAGGGTTTCACTGGAAGAGAGAGTATTGGTCCAAATTTCATAAAGAATGGCACACCCCTGAATGGTACAAATTCGGGGCCTGAGATTTTGTGGACCACCCCTGTTTTAGAATGCTGTCACCCTACTATGACAGTAAAGATTGGCAATATTCCTTTTAAATTTTTGATTGACATGGGGGCAGAAAAGACTATTTTAAGGCAAGCAGAGGTTCCCCAAAATTGGGACTCCTCCTGGGACCTCATATACATGGCGTTGGAGGGGTGACCCAATCCTTTCTCACATGAGATTCGCTCATGTGGGAAGACCGAGAAGGTTCTACTGGACACTTCCACCCATTGGTAGCTGATATTAGTACCAACCTATTGGGCAGAGACCTTCTAGAATGTCTTGATGTTAGGATATCCACAGATGCCTCTGCAGAGCATAACACCCACTCCCACGAGACCAGATCTAATCAGCACCCGCAATACTAAATGCCACTGTTCATAGCCAAACACCCCGCTTAAGCTGGCTTTCTAATGAGCCTGTCTGGGTGGAACAGTGGCCTTTACCTAGGGATAAACTAGAAATTTTAAAAGAGCTCATCTGAGAGCAGTTGTCCTTGGGACACATTCGTCATTCTCAAAGCCCATGGAATACTCCTGTCTTTGTGATTAAAAAGTGCTCAGGAAAATTGCGCCTCCTCCAAGATCTCCATGTGGTTAATAAAACCATGCAGGTCTGCGGCTCCCCCCAAAGGGGTTTGCCTCTTGCTTCTGCAATTCCCACGGGAATTCCAATCATAGCTATTGATATACAAGATTGTTTTTTCTCTATACCCTTGCATCTGCAAGATTGTAAACGTTTTGCCTTCGCTGTTCCGTCTATTAATAATGCCAGCCCTGCCGATATATTTGAATGGGTGGTGCTGCCCCAAGACATGGCCAATAGTCCTACAATTTGTCAAGAGGCTGTTAACTCTGCCCTTTTTCCATATATCCATAAGGGCCTTAATGTTTTTCATTACATGGATGATGTATTAATATGGGGAAAATCAGATAGAGATCTCTATGCCCTATGTGATTTTCTCATTCCTGCATTAAAGAAAAGCGGCCTTAATGTGGTTCCTGAGAAGATACAGCTAATTGCTCCATAACTTTTTTAGGTTCATAGATTTCTTTAACACAAATTCATCCCTTAAAACCTAATGTCACCTTTCCTTCTAACCTTACTCTTGCTTCTTTACAAAGTTTTCTTGGAAATTTAAATTGGCTTAGGCAGTATCTTTATCTGCCTACAAGCTGCCTCCAACCACTGTTTGACCTGTTAAAAGGAAACAAACAGCCCTCCTCAAAATGTAAGTTAACTCCTGAGGCCTCCTTGGCACTGGAAAGGGTTAACCTGGCCCTCCAGGACATGCACCTTGTTCGATTCAACACCTCCTCTCCGGTAAACCTTCTAATCTTTAACTCCACCCCCACAGTAGTAGGGGCATTGTGGCAGAACCATGGGGTTCTTGAGTGGCTTCACACGCCAGTAGGAGGAGCTCCAAGACTCCTCACTAAGATAGATGCATTAGCATTCATGGTTCTCCAAGGGAGAAATAGGTCTGTGCATGTCTTAGGGAAAGAACTGGATTTAATTATTCTGCCCTTTTCTCTCAAAGATACAGAGTGGCTCATACGCCATCATTCCTGCTTTGCCATAAGCTTCATGGGGTTTCCAGGACAAATAGATAACCATTTTCCTTCTAATAAATTGATAGCTTCTTTACCTCTTTTGCCTCTACTAGCACCTAAACTTTTCTCTCAAGATCCCATTCCTTCTGCTCCTACAGTCTTCACTGATGGTGGAAAAAAGGGAGTTGCTGCCCTCAAATATTACCTGGACAAACAACCCCCTAAACCTCTCTTTACTGAGCTTCCTGAGAATTCCCCTCAGTACAAAGAACTTTATGCTGTTTTCCTTTCATTAAAAGCTTTACAGAATCCTTCAACCTTTTTTCTGACAGTGTGTATACTGTTAACTTACTTCCATGACTTGCTCTTGCTCGTTCCTATGTGAAAATTGATGACAACCCACTTTCCCCCCTCTTGATTCAAATCGCCTCTATGCTCTCTTCTCGAACCCAACCACTGTATATTCAGCACCTTCATTCCCACAGCCCTCTTCCTGGTTCCCTGTCCAAAGGGAATGCTGCAGCTGACCACCTTGCCTCCACAGGAGCTCTCCTAGTCTCTGTCTCTGATCCTGCTGATTTCCATTCTCTAAATCATATTAATCTTAAAGGCTTTTGAGCTTGATTTCCTGATGTTCTTTTACCACAGTTAAAACATATCCTAGCTACATGCTCTTCCTGTGCAAGTCTCATAAAAACACCTGCTATTCAGACTCTTGGTGTTAACCCCCAAGGCTTAAAAGCTAATGCTATTTGGCAAATTGACGTCACCCACATACCAAACTTTGGCAAACAAAAATATGTGTTTGTCTCAATTAATACCTTTTCTAAATTTATGTGGGCAACAGTTCAGATAGAGAAAGCTCTAAAAAGCTTATAAGCCATATGCTCTCCTGTTTTGCTGTGATGGGCTTACCTCTTCAACTGAAAACTGACAATGGACCTGTGTTTACCAACAAAAAATTTAAAGATTTTTGTTCCCTCTGGAACATTACTCATACCACAGGCATTCCCTATAATCCACAGGGACAAGGCATTGTCGAGAGGGCCCATAAAACCCTAAAGGCTCAATTAAATAAAGATAAAGGAGGAATGTACCCCCCAATATCCAGCTAGCAAAAGCCTTAACTATGTTAAATCTCTTTAATATTTACAATAACTCGGACTTACCTCCTATTATTCTTCACTAGCAAACACCATCTACTCTCCCATCTATTAAGGTCAAATGGAAAGACCCACTTGATATAATTTGGAAAGGGCCTGACCCTCTATTGACCACGGGAAGAGGTTTTGCATGCATTTTCCATCATAATTACTCTAAACCTGTCTGGGTTCCTGCCTGCCATGTCCGACAATACCCTCATGATGGCACTGTTATCCCTGAAGAACAAGAAACACAAGAGGACTAGATGCAGGATACATCCCAGGATCCATAATATGACATGACAGAACCTACAAAAGTTGGCTCACAGAGTCCTCTCTCTTACCCCTTCCCTGAATGTCTTATGTTATGAATGGCCAGTTGTGTTTTGTGAGTGAGTGTGCTGAATGACCAAAAATTTTTGTATGACCCATCTGCTCAGAGTACTCTAAATGTTAAAACCATTGTCACTAACATGCATTAACTCTCTAAGTAACCTGAGTCTGTTTATAGTCCAAATTCAATTATAGTAAACCTCTAACTTGTTACAAGTTTTATTGTTTTTCACAAGTAAGTGATTACAGCTATCAAGCCTTCATATGAGGAACCATCTGTTCATATGGTAAGGTATTAAACTGTAAGAAGTTCCTCCATATCCAACCTACGTTAATTAACAACATTCACATATTCTTGTACACTTAACTGGTGTATCTTGTCTTGCCACCATAGGCCTGCCTTTGTCAGCCAACAATTTAAAGATGTTTTCCTTTAAAACATCACCCATGTCACGGACATCCTTTACTACCCCCAAAGACAAATGGCTGTTCCCCTGGACATCACATCCACTGCTTCCCTTAGACTTAAGATATGATCCCACCTCTTCATACCAATGGATACATTCCCCCTTCCTTACCTGTATACCCTTAGTTGTGGGACCCTAGCTTGTTTTACTTCTTCTGCTCACAATAGGTCCCATAATTCTTTTTTTTTTTACATTTTACTTTATTTATTAATGAGAAAGAGAGGAGGAAAGAGAAAGAACCAGATATCTTTCTGGTACATGTGCTTCCAGGGATCGAACTTGGGACCTCACACTTGAGAGTCTAATGCCTTATCCACTGCGACACCTCCCAGACTACGGTTCTATAATTCTTAACAAGCTCATGGCCTTTTGTGGCAACAGATTGATGCCATAAAGATGCAACCTATACAAACTCACTATCATAGGCTGGACATGGCAGAATATTGAGTTGCTGTGGAGGATTTGCCCCCCTCCATCAGGACATCCACCATGTAGAGGGCTGGCTCACCAATGAAGGGTAAGAGGAAACTAGCGCTATCCAGTCAACCTAAGACAGGGCATCTGGTACTACTGGGCAAAAATGACCAGGTGTTCCAATGACGGGTAAGACGGAAGGCTGATCCCCAACCTAAGACAGGCACAGTCCACCCTGCCACAAAACAAAGTCCGCCAAACATCAAAACATGATATAAGACAGGGGGACATGTGGGGAGCCACATGTGCCCTCAAGGTTGCTATTGGTATGGCCATAGAGTTTATATTAAAAGACAGTTCCTGGGAATTGGGCGGTGGTGCAGCGGGTTTAGCACAGGTGGCGCTAAGTGCAAGAACTGGTTGAGGATCCCAGTTTGAGCCCCCGGCTCCTCACCTGCAGGGGAATCACTTCACGGGCAGTGAAGCAGGTGTACAGGTATCTTTCTCTCCCTGTCTTCTCCTCCTCTCTCCATTTCTCTCTGTTCTATCCAACAACCACAATATCAGTAATAACAACAATTTAATTACAACAATAAAACTACTAGGGCAACAAAAGGCAAGATACAAAAAAAAGGGGGATAAGATATTTCCCGCTTCCCTACACCTTAGAGTCTTTGTTAAAAGATAAGTTCTTTTCCCCATGAATATATAATAATAAATGAATAGGAAAGATACATCCCCCAACACTCAGTTGGCTAAGGCACCAAACCTCTTTTTCTATAAAGCATTCAAATCAGATGCCCTGCAAACCACGAGAAGCAGATAGTTTGTGTTTCTTCCACAGGAATCCCAGAAAAAAACATCTGGACCCCTTCACACCCTGACATCACCCACTAGATGACAAGACTACAGTGGCATACCTCCCCGAAACCCTAGATGTCACCTGACATTATCTGAAGAACCTGATTCACAGACTCCAAGGACAGAACTATTTTATTGCCTGTCTGCCTTTCCTGCTTCTGCTTTCCCTGTCACATTTTGGTGGTTCCAGCTCACAATCTACAGAAAAGCAGAATTCCAGAAGCTGACCTTCCTCATGCAGCATTTCATCCCCTGCCATTTCACCCCCTAGTTGCCTACTTTGGACTGAGACTTCTATCGGACTTGCTGATATACCCTTTGGACACTTTAGACAATTTTACAGCAGCTTCCTTCCCTTCACGTTGCTGGTTTTTCATAGACTGACCCTGAGTAGTTCATAGACTTTACACACTGTTGCCTTTGGCATTAGATAAAAGGAAAGGGGGAGATGCTGGGAAATTGTGCCGATGCAGTCACATGTGCCATGTTGTCCCCTCAGGCTACTGCTAGTTCCCTGGAGAGTTGGGACATTCTCGGAGTGCCTGTTCAGCCATGTTGTGCCCTCAGGGCATTGTCTATATCCCTGCAATATTTGGAGTGCTTTGGTTACTCCTCCCCCCTCCCATTCTCACGAGAGTTATTATCCTATCCTGGAGTGCTATGGTTACTCCTCCCCCTTGCCATTCTCGTGAAAGCTGCTCCTATAAAAGCCTTTCTTCTTCCGCACCTCGCTCTCTTGCCAGCGCTTCACTCCGGTGTTCAGATGCAGGAAAGGTTACTGTGTGAGGCGGCCATTTTTGCTACCTCCATGTGGTCCAACCTGCTTCTCTAGCACCAAACTCTGAGGTGCCAGTGCAAATAAAGATTTGTGTTTCCTCTTTGCTCCGGACCCCTCCTCTCTCTTCTCCACAGCCCGCGCACAACAACACCTAAGTACCTATTAATGTATGATAGGATAAAGAAGTTTTAGATGAGAGTCGGGAGATAGTGCAGCAGGTTAAGCCCACATAGCCCAAAGTGCAAGAATCGGTGAAAGGATCCAGGTTCCAGCCCCAGGCTGGCTCCCTACCACTTGCAGGGGAGTCACTTCACAGGAGGTGATCAGGTCTGCAGGTGTCTATCTTTCTCTCCCCCTCTCTGTCTTCCCCTCCTCACTCCATTTCTCTCTGTCCTATCCAACAGCAATGAAATCAATAACAACAATAACAATAAAAACAAGGGCAACAAAAAGGAAAATAAATTTTAAAAAAAGAAGTTATGGATATGCTACAGTCTTCTATGCCTGAGGTTTGAGGTCCCAAACTCCATCCCTGGAAGCACCATGATTCAGATGCACACTGCTGTAGTTAAGAAATAAAAAGTGGGGAGTCAGGCTGTAGCACAGCAGGTTAAGCGCAGGTGGCGCAAAGCACAAGGACCGGCATAAGGATCCTGGTTCGAGCCCCGGCTCCCCACCTGCAGGGGAGTCGTTTCACAGGCGGTGAAGCAGGTCTGCAGGTGTCTATCTTTCTCTCCTCCTCTCTGTCTTCCCCTCCTCTCTCCATTTCTCTCTGTCCTATCCAACAACGACAACAACAATAATAACTACAACAATAAAAAAACAGCAAGGGCAACAAAAGGGAATAAATAAAATAAAAAATAAATATTAAAAAAAATTTATAAAAAAAAAAAGAAATAAAAAGTGAAAGAGAAGGGAGAAAGAATTTCAGGCATACTAACTTGCTGGAGTTTGCAATGTAGTACGCCTGCTTAGTATACCTGTTTTGTTATCCACATGACCCAAGTTCAAGTCAGGTTCCCACTGCTCAGGAGGAAACTATAGTGCTGTGGAATCTTTCCTTTGATTTGTCTATTTCTTCTGTCTGAAAACATATTATCAGGGGGGTGGGTGGTGGCACAGCTGGTTGAATACACATGTTACAATGAGCAAAGACACAGGTTCGAGCCCCTGGTCCCCACTTGCAGGGTGAAAGCTTTTTGAGTGTTGAAGCAGTGTTGCAGGTCTCTCTCTCTCTCTCTCTCTCCCTCTCTCTTTCTCTCTCTCCCTATCATCACCTTCCCTCTCAATTTCTTGCTGTCTTTATCCAATAACTAAGAAATACTGATAATCAAAAATAAAAAGTATTTAAAAAGAGATTAAAAAGAACATTATCAGAATAGAGTGACCTCAGTGATAATTATAAGATAAAAGCTATAGGGCATATACACATATATTCCATGAAATACTACTTTGCAATTTAAAAAGATAGTATTGTATCCCTTAGAACAAAATGGATGGAACTAGAGGTGATTGTGTTTAGTGAAATAAGTAAGAAGTTAAAGACAACTAAGGGGGCAGTATCATCCATTTGTGTAGTCTGGAATATAGACAATTAAAGCATTCAAATTTGTTTTCAAAATAACCAAAAACTT
Organism: Erinaceus europaeus; assembly: GCF_950295315.1. Taxonomy (NCBI): domain Eukaryota; kingdom Metazoa; phylum Chordata; class Mammalia; order Eulipotyphla; family Erinaceidae; genus Erinaceus; species Erinaceus europaeus. Next base: position 24,738,444 of record NC_080164.1, read on the forward strand.
TATGAGAACTATAGTAATTATTTGAAAGAGAGTGGTGAAGAACACAGATAATTGGATTTGGGTACAATGTGAAATTATACCTTTGAAATCTCATGACTTTATAAACCATAGTTAAATCACCAGTAAAATAATATTAAAATAATAAATAAATAAAATGTATATCTATGTGGAAGTTGTTTTAAGTTATAAAACAAAATCCTAAGGTAATATTAATGGTAATTTATGAACAGACTACATTCCAGAAGAAAAAAGGATATCCCCCAGAGGATAGCCCTTCCCCATTAGAGAAAGAGAGAGACAGGATGGGAGTATGGATCGACCTGTCAATGCCCATGTTCAGCTAGGAAGCAATTACAGAAGTCAGAACTTCCACCTTCTGCATTCCACAATGACCTTGGGTGCATACTCCCAGAGGGATAAAGAATAGGAAAGCTATCAGGGGTGAGGATGGGATATGGAGTTCTAGTGGTGGGAAGTTGTACTCCTCTTATCCTATGGTTTTGTCAATGTTTCCTTTTTATAAATAATTTTTTAAATGATCTTGGTAACAGTCTACATCTTGAGGCTGATAATGATTATTTAAATCTTATATGTTTATTTTATTAATATACTTTGATATACACAAAGATCTAATGCACTATCTTTTGCATGCATGCTATGTTACACACACACACACACACACACACACACACACACACGAAAGGTATCTAGTCTTTAAAAGCCCTCCCAAGTGATAGATTTAGCAATCATGGAAGACCATGAATAAAAATGACATACAAATGAGAAATAGAACCTGGGGTTTAGCCAAACAAAACACACCATATTCTGTGAAAACAGACATTTCCCTGTATGAATTAGCTGCATTTCACATGTCATATACACATCACTGGATCAATAACTCCCAAATGATTTTAGGTCCTTCTCTTTCCAGAGAACACTTTGCTGCAGTCGTGCTCTATTTTCTCCATCATGGTATTTTGAGGTTTTTTATTTTATTTTATTTTATTTTATTTTGGGGGGAAAGCAAAATAATCTTTCAACTTACATACAGGTCACTGGAACAAAAAGTGTCACATCTGAATCTCATCAAGTAGAAACCTCTGTTATGGATTTCAAACTGGATAAGGAAATGGGCTTACTGGGAAGAAGTTGAGTAGTTTATGAAGTACACTTGTGGTTTCTGAGGAGCCAGTGAGGCATAATATGTCAGTGCTGGTAGAGTGAATATTTAAATTTCCCTCTTACCATGTCCAGACTTCCACTGAAGTAAAGTCTGCACTGTTGTTTGTCAAAGATCCTCTTGGTCATTCATTTCCTTTTGCATTCTTTTTTTTTTATTATTATTTTATTTTTTTTTCCTCCAGGGTTATTGCTGGGCTCGGTGCCTGCATCATGAATCCACCGCTCCTGGAGGCCATTTTTCCCCCTTTTTGTTGCCCTAGTTTTTGCAACCTCATTGCAGTTATTATTGCCATTGTTGATGTTGCTTTGTTGTTGGATAGGACAGAGAGAAATGGAGAGAGGAGGGGAAGACAGAGAGAGAGGGAAGAGAAAGATAGACACTTGCAGACCTGCTTCACCACCTGTGAAGTGACTCCCCTGCAGGTGGGGACCCGTGGGCTCGAACCGGGATCCTTATACTGGTCCCTGGCTTTGCACCACATGCACTTAACCCACTGCACCATCGCCTGACTCCCTCCTTTTGCATTGTGTTGGGAAATTGTGAGGATGTGATTGAGCTCCACAGGGCTCACAAAGCACCTTGTATTCCTGATATGGCCTATATACATAATCATTGTTTTGCCTGAAAGGTCCCCTCCCATTCCATTACTTCAATCTATCTTCTTTCTACCCTCAAGACCCTCCCTGCCTGCAGGGTAGAATTAATCCTACCAGTTAAAACCCTTGCAACAGTTGCTAAGGAAGTTTCTACCTTCCCAGTCCCCTTCAGCCTTTCTCCTCCCTTCTCCTAGCCATTTCCATTTCTGACTTGCCACTTCCAGATCTGCCCTTTAAAAGCCTTGGCTCTCTGATCAATAAAGATTTGCATTGCCTCGCCACCATGTGTTTGGTTCCTGAGTCATCTCCCTCCCGCCACTGACTGAGTAGCAGCCCAGGCTGGCTCTGGTCAAGTTCTCTCCAACCCAGAGAGTACACGCCCTGGAAGAGGAAACCCCATGCTAGCCCGACAGCATTCTTTCATGAAGGGAGAAGCTACCTTGGAGATGGGGAAGATAGTAAGTCTGTCAAAGACATAAGTCTAAATCATCAACACTGGGGAAATAAAATGAAAAGGAGAGCTCAAAAAGGTGGTTTCTTCATGTTACTATTGAGTTGACACAACCAGCAATCTTTCTGAAGGAGGTGACACTAAGAGAAATAATTCAGGAGAAGAAAGTCAAATACTGCATGACCACACTCATGTATAGGATTAAAAAATAAAACAAGAAAACAAGCAAGTCAAATCCAATGGCATCTCTGAGTTTACCAAGGTGAGAGGGGCCTGTGAAAGAAAAAGAAGGTGAAGGGCCATGTGCTCTGGCAGAGGGAGAGCTGGATAGGCTGACAGGCTTGCTGTGCCAAAAAATAAAAAAAACATATTTTTGAGAAACTGTAAAAGTGTACTCCAAAACATTAGCCAAGGTTAGCCACCACAATAAAAAGTAAAGCAATAATAATTGAAAAAACACATAATTTTATAGTTCTTAAATTACAAAACTCTGGGGCTAAGAGGTAGCTAGCCCAGTAAAGGGCACTTTATATGCAGAAAGAGCCAGCTTTGAACCAGCCAACACAGGAACACATATGCATGAGGGAATATGGATGAGCAGCACTGTAGTGTCTTTCCCTTTCCCTCTGTCTCTCTCACCATCTATCTAAAAAAGAGTCTGCAATACCAGTGGAGTCATGTAGGCATGAAGCCGCAATAATAACCCTAGGAAAAAAAGAAAAGGAAAAAACTTGATCTGTCAAGTTGATAACATTCATAGCTGAGGTAAAACAGAATACTGAATTATCTCTCTATCCCTTCAGAGTATTTTGATTATCCATGATAAAAAATCAGGTATTTCATATCAAATTTACTTGCAAACAAGATGTCATCTTTGAGTAAGTCTGTAGAGGGAGTTAATTTCGAGTTTTATAAATCAAGTGATTGTAAGGAATCCTTAGTCTCCGATTTTTTACCAAATTAAAAATATATAGTATATTAAAGGATTACAAAAGCTGGATAAGGGCAAGAGACTGGATCACTTAATGATGATCTTTTTCATCAATATTAAGCCAACCCATCATCTGGGGCCCCTGTTAGAAAATCCTTGGATTCACACACAGATATGATGAGCCTAGACCTCTAGCATATCCCTCTTCACCATCACTGGTCACTTGCATAGAATAACATCATAAGCCCTCTTAGAACGTGTCCTCCCTATAAAGTAGCAATGGTAGGGACTGCCCCACTCTCTGAAGGGAGACTAGGTCATCCTACCTGACTCTGGAGGAAGACTGGTCCTGAAATGAGTACAGCCTGTAATGTTCTCAGCTATGACCACGAACTATGCGCTCAGACCTATAGGGATTCACTGGTTACACAGGTCTCTGTAGTAAATATAAATATATACGTGCCCTGGGTCAGGTTGATAGGGTAAACAGTTAATTTTATTCACAGATTTTCTTCTAATTTGGGTGCCACTCTCTGCCCTAATCCAGATTTCTAGCACAGTTCTCAACTCTTGACACCATCTTACCAGACAATATTTTTGCCTACTTCATATTAGCTATCAAACTCAAGCACAAACTACCAAAGTCATGGGCTCCTGGGAACACACCTAAAATAGACTTACTCACTTCTTTCCACCCTAAGATTCCTATTCTCATCTACTCTATTTGTACCTTTTGGTTCCTGTTTATTAATCATTTTATCCTGCTTTATATCTTATCACCTTTCAGCCACCAAGTTGCAGATATTACTATAATTTCATCTTGACTTCCCTGGGCAGATGACCTCAACAATATGTCCTGGAATTTCACCTCACCAGAACCCTGCACCATTGGGGAAAGATAGAAACAGGCTAAATGGGGGAGCCAGCAGTAGCTCAGAGAGTTAAGCACACATGGTGTGAAGCACAAGGACCAGCATGAGGATCCCAGTTGAGCCCCTGGCGACTCAGTGGGGGGGGAGGCGCTTCATGAGCAGTGAAGCAGGTCAGTAAGTATCTATCTTTCTCTTCCCCTCTGTCTGTCTTCCCTTCCTCTCTTGATTTCTCTCTGTCCTGTCCAGTAACAACAAGGGCAACAAAAAGGAAAAAAATAGCCTCCAGTAGCAGTGGATTCATAATGCCAGCATGGAGCCCCAGCAATAATTCTGGAGGCATATATATGTATATCTATCATATATATATATGATATATCATATATATATATATATATATATATGATAGATATACATATATATCTTTAAAAAAACAAAACAAAACAGGCTGGGTGTATGAATCACTCTGCCAATTCCCATGTCCAGCAAAGAAGCAATTACAGAAACCAGAACTCCCACTTTCTGTACCCCAAAAAGAATTTTGGTCCATACTTCCAGAGGAGGGAAAATGATAGGGGAAGATGACCAGAGAGCTCTAAACTCCAACTCCAACAGGAACCAGAGACAGAAGATGAATAAATGAAGGACATTTGGAAGTAGTAATAGGTGTAGGTGTGATTTAGAAAGGAAGAGAAGGTGGATCCTTAGGAAAAAAAGGCATGACAAGTATACATAAATACAGATAGATAGTTATAGAAATAATAGTCAACTCATATCTGCAACCTTGGGAGACCTACTGTAGCTTCCAATGGAAGGAATAGGAATGCAGTACTCAATGGTAGGAATGGTGTGGAATTATATTCCTGTTATCCTATAACGTTGTAAGTCAGTATTAAATAAAATTTTAAAAATATCCTATATTTACTTGGAAATATAGTGCTAGTCTTAGTAACCTATTTTTGTTGTCTTCAAACTTCACTTCCAAAGAAGTCGAATAAAAGTGAAACTATTTTAAGTAAGTATATTTACTAAATGTCTATGTACAGAGCAAGTCAAAGCAAGGACAGGTTCCTATTAATAAAATTATGAAACTACATTAACCTTCAGAAACAGAGGAGCATTGTGAAAAAACATTAAGAACCCTTTATAGTTTAGGATGAGTAATATCAGAGGAATATACTATCATATATTTTTCTTCTGTGTTTAAAAGGTATTAAGCATAGCACTGGTTCTAAGTGGTAATTATTCTGTATGACTGAACACCAATATAAACTGTTTATAAACATTGAATGAATAGTTCACTTCAGTACTAAAAAAATAAGATTTATTTGGAATGGCCTCATTAGAAGGCAGTTTTATATGACCTGAAAGACTTAAGTGTTGTCTTGTGAGAATTCAAGGATTCCTTTCAGTAAGTGCTTGTTAGACTCTTCTGGAAAAGGCAAAGTTTTGACTCTTAGTCAGGTTCTTACTATCGTTAAGTCAGAAGGACTCAAAGGTGATTTGAGAGTCGTTTTTACCCTAGCAACTTATTCTTTCACATCTCTTTCTACATTCAATTGTGTTTTAACAGGTGAGGGACTCTGGACCAATCATTGTGTAATACTGAATTATAAAGATAATGGTTTTCTTGGAAAGGAGAGCAGTATTTGGAAATGAAAGGTACCTGAAGGGTGATGAACAAATAAGATATTATCATCATTAATAACTATTTTTAAGTACCTGGAACACAAAGGGTTGTGTGCCAGAGAAAAACATCCATGTACTTTCCTGGAATGAAGCCTGAAAAAGTCTAGCAAACACCAGCAGCCAGACTTGACTTATGCCTTTGTTACCTTTACCATTTATTTCCCAAGTCTCCTTCTTGTCCACCTTGCTATACTGTGTTTTAACTTTTTCAAGGGATCCTCCTCTCTCTTCTGTCCTCAGCTTCACTGTTCTCTAGCACCAATGAAACAAATTTTAAAATGGGCACGATATCTAAAGTTTAGGTGGTACGGCTTATAGATTTGCCTTCTCATGTTTCCACAGTTTCAGTATTATTTTTTATCTTGATTGTTTATTTTGACCAGAACATGGCTCATCTCTGACATATGGTGGTGCCAGAGACTGAACCTGTAACCTCTCACATGCAATTCTTTGGTATAAGCACTTAACCAACTCCCTAGCACATAATATTAATATTCTTTTCATGCAAATATTCCTGCAGAATTGAGGACTTCAGAAAATTTCCTTTTTTTTCTAAAAGGGTAAGTCAAATTTATTAGCTGACACATTTTCCTATAAATATCTAAGCTCAATGGAACAGGTAGCTAACACATATTTCCCATATGGTGAAAGTCTGTTTTCATCCAGAACAATTTGTTTATTCTTTGTTAACAACAAGTTTTACTCTTTAATAGGCAGAAGTCTCACTGTCATTTCTCAGTGGGTTAGGCAAATCTTCATTTTATACTGAACTTCCTTTTCATCTCCTCTTGGCTCAGTTCTGTTGGGCAGCCCTCTGGCTCCATCCTCCATTACTGACACTATGGCCTATTTACATAATAATTGTTTTGCCTGATCTATCTTCTTTCTACCTGGAGACCTGCACTGCCTTCAGGGTATTAATTAATCCACTGGTTAAAACCCTAGCAACCATTGCTACGGAAGCTTTCTACCTTCCCGCTCTTTCCTTTTCTCCACCCCCTTTCCTAGCCATTTCCTTTTCCGACTTGCCACTTCAGGTTCTAAATATATAAAAACATTGTCTCTGATCAATAAAAACACATTGCATTTTGCTCTGCCACGAGTTCCTGGTTTCTTTCCCTCATCGCTGAGTAAGCAGCAGCCCAGGTTGGCTCTGGTAGAAGAAACACCCTCACACAAGCCCAGAACAATTCTTTTTCTAAACTTCTCCATTTTAATTAGACTAGTGAATTACATAAGAAAGTATCTCATGTGTTTAAACAGAATACTTTTCCTTCCATTTTTCAAATATGGTCTTAAGTCAGTTAAGAGGTTTTCAAAATCCTGTCTTAAAAGCACAGATAAGACACATAGTAGTACTTGAGATCCTCCACTTAGCCCCATTATGTCACAAGCAAGCTATTTCTGACTGTCATTGTTGTCTTCGCCACCTTCAATAGTTTTCCATTTCCCTACTCATAATGCCCGTTTTCTCTTTTGTTTGGAAGGCAGAATCTCTTGGAGTGATTCAAAGCACATTCCAAACAGTAATTGGAAAGTGTGATTGCTACAAGACATCATTAGGTTAAGCTCTTAGACCCTAAGTCTACAATCAAAATAACTTAAAATACAGTTTGGCAAGGTAAAGAAGGAGAATGGTGAAAATACTGAGTCATACATAAGGTAAACTCTCAGGAGCACTATGCAGTTAGATTTTCATAAACTGCACTGAGGATCAGCTTACTGATATTAACAGGGTTTATCAGAATGTCTGGACCATTAATCTGAAAGCCTTCAACCAACCAAGCATTCCTTGGTTTATACAGTCATTAAGGCACAAGGCTTTCAGAGACTTAGAAGGGTGTGGTCTTGTGTTGTAGAGCCAGATGTTGTAGTGCGCGGGCCGCAGAGAAGAGAGAGAGAGGGACCGGAGCGAAAAGGAAACACAAATCTTTATTCGCGCTGGCACCTCAGAGTTGGGTGTTAGAGAAGCAGGTTGGGCCACATGGAGGTAGAGAAAATAGCCGCCTCACGCAGTAACCTTTCCTGTGTCTGAACACCAGAGTGGAGCACCGGCAAGAGAGTGAGGTGCGGAAAACGAAGGGTTTTTATAGGAGTAGCTTTCGCGAGAATGGGAAGGGGGAGGAGTAACCAGAGCACTCCAGATATCACAGGGATATAGACAATGTCCTAAGGGCACAACATGACTGAACAGGCACTCCGAGAATGTCCCAACTCTCCAGGGAACTAGCAGTAGCCTGAGGGGACAACATGGCACATGTGACTGCATCGGCACAATTTCCCAGCATCTCCCCCTTTCCTTTTATCTAATGCCAAAGGCAACAGTGTGTAAAGTCTATGAACTACTCAGGGTCAGTCTATGAAAAACCAGCAACGTGAAGGGAAGGAAGCTGCTGTAAAATTGTCTAAAGTGTCCAAAGGGTATATCAGCAAGTCCGATAGAAGTCTCAGTCCAAAGTAGGCAACTAGGGGGAGAAATGGCAGGGGATGAAATGCTGCATGAGGAAGGTCAGCCTCTGGAATTCTGCTCTTCTGTAGATTGTGAGCTGGAACCGCCAAAACGTGACAGGTCAAAGCAAAAGCAGGAAAGGCAGACAGGCAGTAAAAAGGTTCTTTCCTTGGAGTCTGTGAATCAGATTCTTCAGATCACGTCAGGTGATATCTAGGGTTTTGGGGGGGGTGCCACTGTAGTCGTGCCATCTAGTGGGTGATGTCAGGGTGTGCAGGGGTCCAGATGTTTTTTTTTCTGGGATTCCTGTGGAAGAAACATAAACAATCTGCTTCTCGAGGTTAGCAGGACATCTGATTTGAATGTTTTATAGAAAAAGAGGTTTGGTGCCATAGCCAACTGAGTATTGGGGGATGTATCTTTCCTATTCATTTATAATTAAATTTTATATTATTTGTCATGGTACTCATCCGTTTATCTGGAAGGTACTGGGTGATTCATGGGGAAAAAGACCTTATCTTTTAACAAAGACTCTAAGGTGTAGGGAAGCGGGAAATATCTTATCCATTTTTTTTTATCTTGCCATTTGTTGCCCTAGTTGTTCTTGTTGTAATTATATTGTTGTTATTGCTGATATTGTGGTTGTTGGATAGAACAGAGAGAAATGGAGAGAGGAGGGAAAGACAGAGGGAGAGAAAGATACCTGTAGACCTGCTTCACCGCCTGTGAAGTGATTCCCCTGCAGGTGAGGAGCCGGGGGCTCAAACTGGGATCCTCAAGCTAGTTCTTGCACTTAGCACCACCTGCGCTAAACCCGCTGTGCCACCGCCCAATTCCCAGGAACTGTCTTTTAACATAAACTCTATGGCCATGCCAATAGCAACCTTGAGGGCACATGTGGCTCCCCACATGTCCCCCTGTCTTATATCATGTTTTGATGTTTGGCAGACTTTATTTTGTGGCAGGGTGGACTGTGCCTGTCTTAGGTTGGGGATCAGCCTTCCATCTTACCCGTCATTGGAACACCTGGTCATTTTTGCCCAGTAGTACCAGATGCCCTGTCTTAGGTTGACTGGATAGTGCTAGTTTCCTCTTACCCATCATTGGCTAGCCAGCCCTCTACATGGTGGACGTCCTGATGGAGGGGGGCAAATCCTCCACAGCAACTCAATATTCTGCCATGTCCAGCCTATGATAGTGAGTTTGTATAGGTTGCATCTTTATGGCATCAATCTGTTGCCGCAAAAGGACATGAGCTTGTTAAGAATTATAGGACTGTGGTCCGGGAGGTGGTGCAGTGACTAAAGCCTTGGACTCTTAAGCATGAGGTCCTGAGTTCGATCCCTGGCAGCACATGTACCAGAGTGAGTCTGGTTCTTTCTCTCTTTCTCATTAATAAATAAATTTAAAATGTTGGAAAAAAAGAATTATAGGACCTATTGTGAGCAGAAGTAAAACAAGCTAGGGTCCCACAACTAAGGGTATACAGGTAAGGAACGGGGAATGTATCCATTGATATGAAGAGGTAGGATCATATCTCAAGTCTAAGGGAAGCAGTCAGTGGATGTGATGTCCAGGGGAACAGCCATTTGTCTTTGGGGGTAGTAAAGGATGTCCGTGGCATGGGTGATGTGATAAAGGGAAACATCTTTAAATTGTTGGCTGACAAAGGCAGGCCTATGGTGGCAAGACAAGATACACCAGTTAAGTTTATAAGAATATGTGAATGTTGCTAATTCACATAGGTTGGATATGGAGGAACTTCTTACAGTTTAATACCTTACCATATGAACAGATGATTCCTCATATGAAGGCTTGATAGCTGTAATCACTTACTTGTGAAAAACAATAAAACTTGTAACAAGTTAGAGGTTTACTATAATTGACTTTGGACTATAAACAGACTCAGGTTACTTAGAGAGTTAATGCATGTTAGTAACAATGGTTTTAACATTTAGAGTACTTCTGAGCAGATGGGTCATACAAAAATTTTTGGTCATTCAGCACACTCACTCACAAAACACAACTGGCCATTCATAACATAAGACATTCAGGGAAGGGGTAAGAGAGAGGGCTCTGTGAGCCAACTTTTGTAGGTTCTGTCATGTCATATTATGGATCCTGGGATGTATCCTGCATCTAGTCCTCTTGTGTTTCTTGTTCTTCAGGGATAACAGTGCCATCATGAGGGTATTGTCGGACATGGCAGGCAGGAACCCAGACAGGTTTAGAGTAATTGTGAGGGAAAATGCATGAAAAACCTCTTCCCATGGTCAATAGAGGGTCAGGCCCTTTCCAAATTTTATCAAGTGGGTCTTTCCATTTGACCTTAATAGATGGGAGAGTAGATGGTGTTTGCTAGTGAAGAATAATAGGAGGTAAGTCCGACTTATTCTAAATATTAAAGAGATTTAACATAGTTAAGGCTTTTGCTAGCTGGATTTTCCTCCTTTATCTTTATTCAATTGAGCCTTAAGAGTTTGATGGGCCCTCTCAACAATGCCTTGTCCCTGTGGAATATAGGGAATGCCTGTGGTATGAGTAATGTTCCAGAGGGAACAAAAATCTTTAAATTGTTTGCTGGTAAATGCTGGTCCACGGTCAGTTTTCACTTGAAGAGGTAAGCCCATCACAACAAAACAGGAGAGCATGTGGCTTATAAGCTTTTTAGAGCTTTCTCCTGTCTGAGCTGTTGCCCACATAAATTTAGAAAAGGTATCAATTGAGACAAACACATATTTTTGTTTGCCAAAGTTTGGTATGTGGGTGACATCAATTGCCAAATAGCATTAGCTTTTAAGCCTCGGGGGTTAACACCAAGAGTCTGAATAGCAGGTGTTTTTATGAGACTTGCACAAGAAGAGCATGCAGCTAGGATATGTTTTAATTGTGGCAACAAAACATCAGGAAATTGAGCTTCAAGTCCTTTAAGATTAACATGGGTTAGAGAATGGAAATCAGCAGGATCAGAGACAGAGACTAGGAGAGCTCCTGTGGAGGCAAGGCGGTCAGCTTCAGCATTCCCTTCGGACAGGGAACCAGGAAGAGGGCTGTGGGAATGAAGGTGCTGAATATATAGTGGTTGGATTCGAGAAGAGAGCATAGAGGCGATTTGAATCAAGAGAGGGGAAAGTGGGTTGTCATCAATTTTCACATAAGAACGAGCAAGCCATGGAAGTAAGTTAACAGTATACACACTGTCAGAAAAAAAGGTTGAAGGATTCTGTTACAGCTTTTAATGCAAGGAAAACAGCATAAAGTTCTTTGTACTGAGGGGAATTCTCAGGAAGCTCAGTAAAGAGAGGTTTAGGAGATTGTTTGTCTGGGTTATATATAAGGGCAGCAGCTCCCTTTTTTCCACCATCAGTGAAGACTGTAGGAGCAGAAGGAATGGGATCTCGAGAGAAAAGTTTAGGTGCTAGTAGAGGCAGAAGAGGTAAAGAAGCTATCAATTTATTGGAAGGAAAATGGTTATCTATTTGTCCTAGAAACCCCAGGAAGCTTATGACAAAGCGGGAATGATGGCGTATAAGCCACTCTGTATCTGTGAGAGAAAAGGACAGAATAATTAAATCCAGTTCTTTCCCTAAGACCTTCACAGACCTATTTCTCTCTTGGCGAACCATGAATGCTAACGCATCTATCTCAGTGAGGAGTCTTGGAGTTCCTCCTACTGGTGTGTGAAGCCACTCAAGAAACCCATGGTCTTGCCACAATGCCCCTACTACTGTGGGGGTGGAGTTGAAGATTAGAAGGTTTACCGGAGAGGAGGTGGAGAACCGAACAAGGTGCATGTCCTGGAGGGCCTGGTTAACCCTTTCCAGTGCCAGGGAGGCCTCGGGAGTTAACCTACGTTTTGAGGAGGGCTGTTTGTTTCCTTTTAACAGGTCAACCAGTGGTTGGAGGCAGCTTGTAGGCAGATAGAGATACTGCCTGAGCCAATTTAAATTTCCTAGAAAACTTTGTAAAGAAGCAAGACTAAGGTTAGAAGGAAAGGTGACATTAGGTTTTAAGGGACGAATTTGTGTTAGAGAAATCTCTGAACCTAGGAAGGATATTGGAGGGATTAGCTGTATCTTCTCAGGGGCTACATTAAGGACACTTTTCTTTAATGCAGGAATGAGAAAATCATGTAAGGCATAGAGATCTGTATCTGATTTTCCCCATATTAATACGTCATCCATGTAATGAAAACATTAAGGCCCTTATGAATATATGCGACAAGGGCAGATTTAACAGCCTCCTGACAAATTATAGGACTGTTTGCAATACCCTGGGGCAGCACCACCCATTCAAATGTGTCAGCAGGGCTGGCGTTATTAATAGACGGAACAGAGAAGGCAAAACGTTTACAATCTTGTGGATGCAAGGGGATAGAGAAAAAACAATCTTGTATATCAATAGCTATGATTGGAATTCCCATGGGAATTGCAGAATCAAGAGGAAAACCCCTTTGGGGGGAGCCCCAGACCTGCATGGTTTTATTTACTGCATGGAGATCTTGAAGGAGGCGCCATTTTCCCGAGCGCTTTTTAATCACAAAGACAGGAGTATTCCATGGGCTTCGAGATTGACGAATGTGTCCCAAGGACAACTACTCTCGGACGAGCTCTTTTAAAATTTCTAGTTTATCCCTAGGTAAAGGCCACTGTTCCACCCAGACAGGCTCATTAGAAAGCCAGCTTAAACGGGGTGTTTGGCTACGAACAGTGGCATTTAGTATTGGGGGTGCTGATTAGTCGCGGGAATGAGTTTTACGCTCTGCAGAGGCGTCTGTGGATATCCTAACATCAAGACATTCCAGAAGTTCCCTGCCCAATAGGTTGGTGCTAATATTAGCTACCAAAGGGTGGAAGTTTCTGGTAGAACCGTCCGGGTCTTCCCACATGAGCGAGTCTCGTGTGCGAAATGATTGGGTCACCCCTCCTACTCCATGTATACTGGGTCTAGGGATGAGTTCCCAATCTTGGGGAACCTCTTCTTGCCTTAAAATCATCTTTGCTGCCCCCGTGTCAATCAAAAATTTAAAAGGAATATTTCCAATCTTTACTGTCATAGAAGGGTTACCTTTTTCTAGATCAGGAGTGGTCCACAAAATCTCAGGCCCCAAATTTGTACCATTCAGGGGCAAACCATCTTTATGAAATTGGGACCAACAATCTCTCTTCCAATGAAACCCCTTACAACATCTTGGACAAACAGTACGTTGCCTCTGGCTCCCTGACTGAAAGCGGGGTTGCTCTGACTGGAGGCGTGGTCGCTCTAACTGGAGGCGGGGTTTCCCTGACTGGAGGCGTGGTCGCATCTTATCAGGACATTGGTTACACCAATGTCCTTGGCGACCACACTGAAAGCAGGCCCCATTGTGATTACGTGGGGTAACTGCATAAACCTGTGTCATAGCGGATGCCCCATAATTGCCTGATGTAAGTTCCTGTGTCGCTAAAATCCAATTATCTGGGTGTAGGTGTTTAAGATTAAGGCATGTCTGACGGAATTGTGGTATCATGCCTTCCCAGACAATAGAGCGCAGGAGTAGTGAGCGGATGTCAGGATTATAAACCTTTCTCTCTAAGCTTGTCTTCATCCTTGAGATGAAGCTCGGTAATGATTCATCAGTGCCTTGGCAAATAGAGTTAATGAGAACTGACAAATCTACATTGGGTGGGGTCACCCTTTCCCATGCTTGTGTTGTGCAGATGCGTACCTGTTCAAAATAACTGGTTGGAAACCTGGCTTCTGCCTGCTGAGCTCCAGATTCATAAGCTCCTTCTCTAAACAAAGCATCAGAATCCCATTCTACCTTTTTGTTACTATTTTCCTGCAACTGTCTAGAGCACTCATCGTGGAAGTATGCCTTCCACTGTAGGTAGAGGGGGTCTGGGAGTGCAGTACGAGCCAGATCTTTCCAATTTGGGGGCGTGTTAAGATGGTGGTAAAAACTCCTTTAAACGGACTTGGTCCATGGTGCATGCATTCCGTCATCCCTGACTGCTTTTCTGAGTGTTTCGAGAACTTTAGCGGAGTATGGCTGCCACGGCTGAGGGTTTTGTTTAGACGGGGCCACGTTTACTGGGAATGTGTGGATTTGGTTTGATGACACTGGGGAGAGATCTACGGAAGTGGAAGGTGTCGTGGAAACTGCTGTAGTGGCCGCAGGGGAAACTGAACACGTATCAACGGGGATGGAGCTCTTGGGGTGGACTGCAAATGGTTTAAGGTCCTTAAATGCTGAAAAAAATATCCTTTAACTCTGGTATCTCAGCCACAAGGTCTCTTAATGATGACGTATCAGCAGGGGTGGGGTCAGAGAAGCAGAAGCCTCAGGGGAAGCCAAAACCGGGGCAGTAGGAGGAGGTGCTAGAGAACCGGAAGCCTCGGGGGAAACAGGGGGCGGGGTCAGAGAAGCAGAAGGAACTGAACACATGTCTGCGGGTGAAGGGGTCATGGAAGCCGTAGAAGGGGCTGAGCACATGTCTGCAGGGACAGAAGTTTGGGAGCTGACTGCAAATCGCTTAGGGCGTTTAGATTGTAAGCACATATCTCTTAACTCTTGTATCTCAGGAGAAGCTGATCCCTGGGCGGCAGGGGACGGGGTCAGAGGAGGAGCTTCCGAACACGTGTACGTGTCTGTAGGAACAGAAGTTCTGGGTCTATCTGCTGATCGCTGAGGGCGTCTTAAGCACATGTGCTTTAACTCTCGTATCTCAGCCTCAAGGTCACTTATCCTCATGGCAGACCACGTTGTACGTATCTTGTAAGTGGCGACCACAGCTATAAAAATCCAAGGGATAGCGAAAATTAAACCATCTGTGACAGCGTGAATCTGTCCCAGGGCAGAAGGAGATAATAACTGGGACACCTCCTCATAAAACGAAAAAATTCCCATGATGGAGGGAGACGCGGGGCCACAGAGGCAGGCGGATGACACTTACCTGTGTCTGGGCAGCTTTTCTGGACCTCAGGCTGGGCATGAGTGCGGGACACGTTGGGCGCCAGATGTTGTAGAGCCAGATGTTGTAGTGCGCGGGCCGCAGAGAAGAGAGAGAGAGGGTCCGGAGCGAAGAGGAAACACAAATCTTTATTCGCGCTGGCACCTCAGAGTTGGGTGTTAGAGAAGCAGGTTGGGCCACGTGGAGGTAGATAAAATGGTCACCTCACGCAGTAACCTTTCCTGCGTCTGAACACCAGAGTGGAGCACCGGCAAGAGAGTGAGGTGCGGGAAACGAAGGGTTTTTATAGGAGTAGCTTTCACGAGAATGGGAAGGGGGAGGAGTAACCATAGCACTCCAGGATAGGATGATAACTCTCGTGAGAATGGGAGGGGGGAGGAGTAACCAGAGCACTCCAGATATCACGGGGATATAGACAATGTCTTGAGGGCACAACATGGCTGAACAGGCACTCCGAGAATGTCCCAACTCTCTCGGGAACTAGCAGTAGCCTGAGGGGACAACATGGCAGATGTGACTGCATTGGCACAATTTCCCAGCAGTCTTGGGTTCAGCTAGGGATTTGATTCTCTTGTCTCCTCACTCTAGCTGCCCTTTCTTAATGAATTGGAGTTTATTGCTACTCTGATAAACAAATAAAACAAATGTGGAAGGAACATGGTATGTTGGTCTTCCCTACTGTCATGCATGGCTAAATGTCTTAAAGAAGAGGGCTTTGCTTTATGCTTTAGAGACTAACAATGGATTTGACTAAAGGAAAATACATTTAATATTTGGAAAGGACACCATTACTCTGATTATGACCTCAGAGCAGTGAGAAACCTTGCCATAAATAACAACTGTGCACATGCTTGGATAAAACTACACATAATGTGGGCTACTTCTCAGTGACTTAAAAAAATATTTATTTATTTATTCATTTATTTATTTATTGAGAGAGAACCAAGAGAAAGATACACTGTCCAGTTCTGGCTTTTGGTGGTGCTGGGATTGAAATCAGATACTTAGGAAACATACAACTTCCCTGACTTAAATTTACTAGGTGCAGTCTCTTTATTACCTTTTTTTAAAATTTTATTTATAACAAGGAAACACTGACAAAAAAACAGGATAAGAGGGGTACCTCTAATTTTAAGAGAACCTCTATCCCATTTTCTCTTTTTATACAGCACCTCAGAAGTAAATCAACAAAGCATTAAACTATGTCTGAAAAACAACTACAAATTTACAAATTATACACTAAGTTCTCTACTAAATGCATGATCCAAATATTTACTATATATATGTTATTACAATTACACACACACACACACACACACACACACACACGTATACACACACAAACACAAGAAAATTTGGTTCATGATCCATTTGTGCTCAAGCATAAGCAGAAATATTCTCTGAGTTTATAGTATTTTACCATAGACTATAATTGAATATTTATATTTTCATCAGTTAATAACTAATAACTTGACTTTAATTTTGCAGCTAGCTGTGGTTATGTCACCTTACTGTAGAAAAGCCATTATTTATTATAGTGAGTGTGGTTAGATGCTATCAGATGCACCATTTGTATGTGTACCCTAGCAAAAAGAAGTGTCGCCATGTTGTTCTTATATTTTTAGATCCCAGATCTGGCAACTGAGTCTGCTGATAGCATAGAGACCTGCCTGGTTCTATCACTTTGACTTGGACATATCCAAATAAGAAAAAGGCAACTAGGTATACCAGAGTACCCAGACAGACAGCACAGAGGCAGCTTCCCCTATCGCTTCCCCCCAGTAGTCCAGCTCTGGCCTTACCTGCAAGTCACCTGCATCCTGCCAAGTCTGGTAATAATAACAGTCTGCACTCCTCAGTCAGCAGAAACCTCTACTTTTTCTCTGCTTCTTCTCCTCCCCCACCTTCTCCCTGTTTTGCCAGGTTTTGAGCTGAAGTGGATTATCTGTTTGGCAGTAAAATCTTGCCAGTCAACACTCAACTTGGTGTTTTTTTTTTTTCTCAAGCTTTTCTCTGGGGCAGCAGAATCATAGCTGACAAAAGATCTCTGAAACGGCCACTTTCCAGGGGCACTAATCACACAGCTAAGGTCCTGGTCAAGGCTGAGGGGATGGTTGTGAGCAATTTACAACTCTTCTGAGGATAAACAAAGCATGTTACTGTCATTGTAGGATATTTTCCACTTTTTCACCCCCTCACTGTATCTTACAGCAGTATGATTGTGCTAAGAATGAATGCGTTGGAATGCCAAAATCAATCTTGCCTCATCTTCTGTGTACTTAACTATATGCAGTCAACTTGAATCCTGAGTTGACCTCTTCAAAAGGAGTTCTCTCTTCAAAGTTAGAGAATCTACACAGACTGAAAAAATTAGTATCATTACTACCTACACACTAAGCTCAATTCACCAGAGTCAGAATTTTAATTTTTCTCCTCTTTGCCTCAAGAGGCAAAAATGAAATAAGTAGGATCTGTGCCAGTGTCAACTAGCAGCTGCCGAACAACTCAATTCCAACACTTTATCTACTGAGCCACCTCCTGGTCCGGCCCAACTACTGAGTGATTTATTAGGTGCTAGGCACCATCGGAGTCCTTTACATACTTAACTTGACCCATCAAAGATATTGACAGATATTGACACAGGTAATTTTTTTCATTGTTATTGTTACTGATGTTGTTGGACAGGACAGAGAGAAATTGAGAGAGAGAGAAAGACACCTGCAGACCTGCTTTTCACCACTTCCAAAGCAGCCCTCCTTCAGGTGAGGAGCTGGGGGCTTGAAATGGGATTCCTTCAGTGGTCCTTGTGCTTTGCACATGTGAGCTTAACCCCAGGCACTACAAATAGGCCCCCAGTAATTAATTTTGATCACTGCAAGGAGCCTATATGCATTTTATATAATTAATCAATTTCACCTAATAATTTAGAGAAGAATATGATACCAGTAAGATTTGTAAATGCTTGATTGTGTACTCATAAAAAGGCTGATAATGGTGGTACTACTTGTAGAACTTTTTGTAAAGGTTGTACAATTTTACTCTTCATATAGACATTAACTACCCATACAAGTCAAACTCTATACACAGAGCTTTGAAAAAGACAGGCATGATCTAGACCAGCAAGAGAGCTCACCTGGAAGGGAACCAACTTTGCCATGCACACAGCCCAGGTTTCAAGCTAGTCTCCACTGCTCTAGTGTTTGTTCCTCTATTCTTCTGTTTCTTTGTCTCTCTTTCTCTATCTGGAAAAATTTAGCAGCAACAACCACAACAAAACTAAAACCCACATATGATCCCTAATCCCTAAAGTAGTTTTGAGAATGAAGAGAATACACAGATGATAGTAAGGACACTTCTAAGATAAGAACAGGAGAGACCTGGAATATTCATGGGGTGAGAGACTCATTCTGTGGAGAATTCTGTTGTTGTCAGAGAAGGTTCACATCAGGAAGGGGCATTAAGAGAGAAAGCTGAAAGACAAAGGGGAATGAATGAACTTCTGTTACACAAGAACAAAAGGACAAATGCTGAGCTGGAACTGTGGAAAGAGATAGGAAGCAAAATGAGTAGAACTTTTCAAATTATAGCAGGAACTCTGGGCCTGATCTTAAGAAAATACAAAACTAAAAACAACATTGACATGATGACAGTAATGATACTACTATTAACCAGTGCTAACTAGTTGACAGAGTTTCCAAGATATTGAAATAGGCACTGAGAAGACAAATCTTGATTCTACTCACATTCCAAAACTCAGACCCTGAGCCAGAATCTCAGCTCTAACCACTCTTGATTAGATCTTCCTTTTCCAACCACAATTTCAGAGGGCAGAGACTCAGAAAATTGAATCAGCACCCTTCATTTTAGATTTTTCCATTTTTAATGCTTCTTGAGAGAGTTCTTCTTTCTTCAATTTGAATATCTCAAACTTTAAGTTTTCTCAAGTGAAAATCTTAGGGAAGGCAGTTCTCTGTATACTGGCTATCAGTTCCTTAATTACACATTTCTGTTCAGGCTGCAAAATGTTTAAGGATGCTAACTGTTAAATGTTTTTGGCATTATTGTCCATATGCTCTATATCACAACTCTGCACTGACATAGTAGCAGAAGCAGACAGTCAGTAGCTATGGCCATGTGCCAATTAAACATTATTTGCCAAAGCAGGTCACTGAAGTTGGGAAGCAAACTCTTAACTATTCTTTGGACATGCAACTCTTCATAGAACCTTAGCAGGTCATATACCCACCAAGGGTGCCATCTTTCATAACTCACTGCTCCTGTATGACTGTCCTCTCCAGGAATGCCTCTGCTAATACTGTATATTGTTATACTTGAAAACATTCACTGTTTTATGATGTAAAGAGTGGAGAGTCTTGCCTTCTCTATTTTTCCTCTGGTTGTTGCTCCCCATTACAATACCCTATTAAGTTAAAAATTAAAAAATGCTGTGTAAATGTGTTTTCTAAAAAAGTATCTCTCTATTTTTCAATTAAAAATATGCCACTTTATACTTTAATGATGACTCTTTAGTCACTATCAGGCCACCCCATCACCTGGAGCCCTAGTCAGGGAGTCCTGCAATTCCCACAAAGACATGATATAGGCCCATCATGTAGACCTCACAGATCCCTCTCGCCATTGTCACTGGTCATCTCCACCAGGAACAACACAATGGACCCCTTTGTGGACCCCTATATGACCTTGTCCTCAATGTGGATCAACAATGGTATAGAATGTTCCATTCTCCAAAGGGAGGTTGGACAACATACTCTATCAACTACCTGAGGAGGATGGATCATGAAATTAGTACAGCCTGGAATGTTCCTAGATTTGACCACAGAATACAAGCTCAGACCTACAGGGATACAGAGGTTACAAAGGGTTCTGAGTGGAATATGGTCCCCAAATCAAATTTATGGAGATTAAAGTTAATATTATTTGTATCGTTTCCCTATATTTGGGAAGCTACTCTCTTCCCTGATCCAGCTTTCTAGTCTTTTTTTTTTCCAACTATGACACCGTCTTCCCATACAATAACCTGGGTCCACCTGCATGTTAGCTAAGGAAAAAATAGTATAGTCATGGGCCCCTTGGAATATACCTAAAATAGACCTACTAGCTTTTTCCAAAAGGGGACCCCAAATCTTCATTTGCAATATTCCAGCCTTTTAGTTCATGATTAGTCAACAATTTGTACTGCTTTATATCTTAACTCTTTTTCAGCACCAGGTTCCAGATGCTACCATAATGCCAACCGGACTTCCCTGGGTAGACCACCCCACCACTGTGTCCTGGAGCCCTATTTCCCCAGAGTGCTTCCCCATTAGGGAAAGAGAGAGGCAAGCTTGGAGTCTGGATCGACCTGTCAACACCCATGTTCAGTGGAGAAGCAATTACAGAAGCCAGACCTTCCACTTCCTGCATCCCACAGTGATCCTGGGTACACAGTCCCAGAGGGTTAAAGAATAGGAAAGCTTTCAAGGAAGGGGATGGGATACGGAGCTCTAGTGCTGGAAATTGTGTGGAAATGTACCCCTCTTATCCTATGATCTTGTCAGTATTTTCATTTTATAAACATTTTTTTTTAAATATGCCACTTTAAAAAAAAGTGATGATTCCCTTCAGAGCACGAGAATGTGAAGGAGATAGCTCAGCTGGTAGAGCTCAGGCCTTGTACTCCTGAAGCTCCCGGTTTGATATCTGGAGTTGCATATACCAGAGTGGTGCTCTGGTTTCTCTTTCTCTCACATGAAACTATCACATATGAAATACATAAAATAATTCAATAGCTGTTTTCCAAGAAAATGAATCACTGTTATAAGCAGTGAATATGATTCAAAGCAATATTAGATTGTGAGAGGTAAATATTGTATGATATGGTCCAAGTTGTCAGGCAATTTACTATCTGGTTATTCTACTTCTGGGATATTTTCCAATACCAACAATCAGTTCTTTAATTTGCCAAAAACAAATAAGGTGTTAACCATTCTGCTCAGTTCTGACAGTGACTACATGGGGGTTAGCACAGACCCCACAAAAAGAAGAGATGCCTCACAGTTAAGGGCCCCATCACACAGAATGCCCCTCATAGAATGCCAACTACATTTTCTGGGCCACCCACACTACTAACCAACAGGCTATAAATCAATGATCCCAAGTCCCCCACCTCTAAGTTTGGTGATTTGCTCTTTAACTCACAGAACTCAAGAAAGCACTTCACTAACATTTGTAGTTTGTTGTTTTATTCTAAAAAGTACAATTTAGGATTGGCCAGCTGAAAGAAATACTTCGGGCAGAGGGCTGGAGGAAAGGGTAATAGTAAGATTCCATGGCAGCTCTTAATGGACTACTAGGTAAGGAAGGAAAACCTGCCACCCCTAAAATAATGTATTTTGCCAAAGGAAAGGGTATTAAAGGCACAATGGTAAATACATGTATAGCTAGATATATAAATAAATATAGACAGATAATATTTTTAAAACAATAAATAAGTACATATTTTAAAAGCTGAAGCTAAGCTATAACGTCACTAAATTATAAACCATGAAATAATACATTTAACTAATTAAAACAAGATATTATTAATTTATTACCTCACCATTTAGTTAGTAATCTTTTTAATTACTTCATGAATTCTATTTGTGAAGTAATGTCACTGGGATTTTCTAATAAACATTACATTTTTATCTTTATTTTTTGAGCACATCTTTAGTCACATAAACCATTTGTTGTAATATTACAGAAAATGCAGAATTGCAATCATTCCTCTAGCATCATACACTTGCTTCATTATATCACATTTCTGCCCCCCAAACTATAGCCTCCTTTCAAAATATTTCATTTCAGATTCAAGTTATTGAAGAAAATTAAGCAGACACAGAAAGCACTAACATAATGCATACATAAATAAAATAATGACCTTTTTCCCCCCAAAGGCACAGGCAATGTTGCCAGGTTCTAACTTTTAGCTTATCCACTGAGATTATTCAAAGCAAAATGCATCATGACTCTGGTAGTATTACGATGTTAAAAAGCATATGTAGTCATATCAATGGGATATATAAATGCAGCTGCATTCCCCTTCTATCTCAGGTTTATTGATTTTATATCACCAATGAACTGTGAAAGAGACAGCCCATTCATACTGCTCAGCTCTGGCTTATGGGTATGCTGGGGATTGGGACTGGGATCTTTGGTGCCTCAGGCAGGAAAACCATTTTGCATAACCATTATGTTATCTTCCCAAGCACATTCAAGTATTTTTAAGTAATAGTTAAACACACACCAAGAAAACGTCTACAGGGAAATGTGTCTCAAACACCTATCTGAAAAATATTTTCTCATGGGATATATAGGAAATTTAATTTAATATACATATAAAATAAAATATAAATATATTTAATATATATATTAAATTAAATGCTGAGAAGGAAAATATCCCAGCCCAATTTTGACTGGCATTTATTTTCACTTACATATGCATCATGTTTAATCAGTATTGTAACTATCAATACAGATATATTCTATACCATAATATCCCAAGAACAATATCGACAACTGAATGAGGAAAAGGAAAAAAAATGAAATAAAGTGGTATGCTTCCATGCCTTTGATAATTATAATAATCTGCTAACTAACATCTTTCCCCACCCTCCCAGTAGAGTGCCAATTAAAATCAACCCAATTTTGCAACTGGGTCTTTAGCCTGGGAGCATAGGATGGTTAAGTTTATGACCAGTTTCTCAATGTGTTGTCCAATTAACCTCAATGGGAATGATTCACAGAAAATCCCTGAGGTTCTCTCAGAAAGGAAATGCCAAGCTACTAGAGGGGAAAGAGATGTAATATATGTTCTGCAGCTCACTTGTGGATGATTCTGCTGAAAAACTGGTGCCAGTGGAAACATTTAACTATTGAGGTAAAAAGCCCCAGGGTTGCTTAGTAGCATTGACTGAGGGAGGAAAGAGGAACTGTAACTGAGGCATAGAAACTGGAGGCAGTACTCCCAGAATCTCATTCTTCTAAGAGACTGAGAAAAATTACAATGTTTACCTATGATGGGTTTTGAGGATTCAAACTGGGAAAATTTCTGTGCCTTTCAAAGGAAGGACACTTGAAATGGATTGTCCCATCAAATCTAGGGGCAAATCAGTTCTCAATATAACTTATTTCTTAGTATATTTAACATGCTCAGAATCTAATGTAATTGTGCTTCAGGATTAGAGAAACAAATATTTATAAGATCAGTGCAAAAGATTGACTAACTGATTATGAAGTAAAATAAGAGAATTTTTTATAGAGAAAATTTTTGACAGTAGTATATCAGAGAAGTGAATTTACATATTCAAGTTGTTAATGAGAACAAATTCAGCCTAGTTAAACATCTAATTGACTTTACTAAAAGATTTCTGAATTGTAATCACTCCGTTTGCAAGCAGAAATGAGGTGTGATAATTTATTCAAAGCGGAAGGGCTTTGGGACCAAAAAGATGCTGGACAGAACCATTTGAGAAAGAAAAGAATCATTTCCAAAAAAGGGACCTCCTGGAGTCAGACTGTAATATACCAGGTTAAGCACAGCATAGCTCAAAGCACAAGGACCAGCATGAGGATACTGGTGGAGCCCCACCTCCCCACCTTCAGGGGAGTTGCTTCACAAGTGGTGAAGCAGGTCTGCAGGTGTCTATATTTCTCTCCCCCTCTCTGTCTTCCCCTCTTCTATCCATTTCTCTCTGTCCTATCCAACAACGACATCAAAACAATAACAATAATAACTGCAACAACAATAAAAACAACAAGGGCAACAAAAAGGAAATAAATTTAAAAAATTTTTTTAAAAAGGGAAGGGGACCACCCATTAATGTGAAGACAGAGAGTCCTACCATACACATTATTTTAACATAGCTGACCTAGGAACTCTGATTGGTTAGCTTAAATTTCCTCCTTTGGGAGTGATAGAAACTACAATTAGATTAGCTATTATAGCATGGGTAAGGGCCAGTTAGAAGGGAAGTAATTCCTTCTTTCCTTCCATCCTTCCTTCCTTCCTCCCTCCCTCCCACTCTCCATTTTGTTTTCTTTCTCTTTCTTTCTTTTCTTTTCTTTTCTTTTCTCTTTCTTTCTTTCTTTCTTTCTTCCTTCTTTCCTTCCTTCCTTCCTTCCTTCCTCTCAGTATTGTCAACTAGGGACTGAAAGAATGTTTTTATGTTAATTTGCATTAGGCCTATAGTATTGAAACTTTCAGATAGTTCTAGAAGTAAATCAGATGGACTATTATCGATAAATAAAAATGTTTTGGTTTATTATCAAGCTGTTTTATCACTTAGTTCTTAAATAGGGTTGAGAATCATTATGAGGCATATGCCATAGTAGACACTAGGAATAAAATGTTGACTGTCTTTAAGAAGCACTTAAGGAAATAGAGAAAAAAATAAATAATTGATAAATAGGCCATCAGTTCAAACTTCAGATAAAGAATTTGATGGAGCCAACAACAAGGTTACATGAAAACACAGGGCCTATTTATTTTATACCCAGATATAATGTACTTGTTTCTAAATATACTTGTTCTTCATTGCTGTTAGTGAATTAAAAGTATGATTTCTTTCACTAACAGTCTGAATTTATAGCAACCTGAATCTGCGCAGTAGATCATTTGAAATTCACATTATTAGGCATTCCTTCCAGTTAATGCTCTGAATATTAACTAGAATATTAAGTAAAGTTTCTAACAGAAAGATCACCATGATGCATGGCTCAGTGGCTGATGAGTGACACAGTTTTTTTTTACTTATGTGTTTCTAAATGAACTATAAACTGAATGTCACAGGAATTATTTTCAAAGACTTCCCTTTTCTTTCAAGAACATCCTTCAGCACTTGTATATATAATGCTCCAAAAGGAAAAAAATGCCATCTACAAAATTTAAGATCTAAGATAAATGTTTTTTTAAAGATGTTTTAATATTTATTTACTTATTTATTCCCTTTTGTTGCCCTTGTTGTTTTACTGTCATAGTTATTATTGTTGTTATTGATGACCTTATTGTTGGATAGGACAGAGAGAAATGGAAAGAGGAGGGGAAGACAGAGAGGAGGAGAGAAAGATAGACACCTGCAGACCTGCTTCACCACTTGTGAAGCGACTCCCCTGCAGGTGGGGAGCCGGGGGCTGAACTGGGATCCTTAGGCCAGACCTTAAGCTTTGCACCACCTGTGCTTAACCTGCTGGGCTACTGCCCAACTCCCAGATAAATGTTTTAATCATTAATTTTGATATTATTAAAGGCCATCCCTACTTCCATGTATGTATGTTTATTTATTCATTATTTATACTTATACAGTTTAAATAGTCTGGTTTAGTCTGCATTTTCTCTTCCATTCTTCTTTTCTCTCCTTTTTCCCTTTTGTCATCATTGAGGTTTCACCCCATAATAACCCTGGGGCCATACTTCCACAGGGTTAAAGAATACCCCCTGGACAGACAACCTCACTAATGTGTCTTGGAACTCCAATTCCCCAGATCCCTGCCCCACTAAGCTAAGAGAGAGGAAGGCTGGGAGTATGGATTGATCTGTCAATACCCATCTTCAGTGGAAAAGCAGTGGCAGAAGCCAGACCTTCCACCTTCTACATCCCACAATGGCCTTGGTTCCATACTCCCAGAGGGTTAAAGAATAGGAAAGCTATTGGGGTAGGGGATGGGATATGGAGTTCTGGTGCTGGGAATTGTGTGGAGTTGTACCCTGCTTATCCTACGATTTTGTTAGTGTTTCCTTTTTATAGATAAAATAAAAAATAAATAGAAAGAAAGGAAGGAAGGAAGGAAGGAAGGAAGGAAGGAAGG
Organism: Erinaceus europaeus; assembly: GCF_950295315.1. Lineage (NCBI taxonomy): Eukaryota > Metazoa > Chordata > Mammalia > Eulipotyphla > Erinaceidae > Erinaceus > Erinaceus europaeus. The sequence goes on from NC_080164.1 coordinate 24,764,410, forward strand.
AAGGAAAAAGAATAGGAAAGCTATTAAGGGAGAGGATGGGACACGGAGCTCTGATGGTGGGAACTGTACCCCTCGTATCCTATGGTCTTGTCAATGTTTCATATATATATGAAAGCAGAGAGAATGACACCACAGCACTAAATCTCCCTTAAGTGTGGACCAGAGTTGGGCTTAAAGCTGGTTCATGTACATAACAGAACAAGTACACTACTGAAGTGAGGTATCCTTCCAGAACCATATATTTCTCTTTGTCCACTATACTTTGATTTTTATTTTAGTCATAAAAAAGTATTCTGTTTATTTTTTAATATTTATTTATTTTCCCTTGTTTTTCATTGGCGTTGTAGTTATTGTTGTTGTTATTGATATCATCATTGTTAGCTAGGACAGTGAGAAATGGAGAGAGGAGGGGAAGATAGAGAGGGGGAGAGAAAGATAGACACCTGCAGACCTGCTTCACCTCCTGTGAATTGACTCCCCTGTAGGTGGGGAGCCGGGGGCTTGAACCAGGATCCTTTTATAGGTTCTTGCGCTTTGCACCACATGTGCTTAACCTGCTGCGCTACTGCCTGACTCCCATAAAAAAGTATTCTAAGACACTTCCAATATAATATAAAATAAGGACATAGGCTATGGGTGTGAGTGTTTTGAAGAAAACAAATTTAACACGTGTCAACAACTGTATTTACTGTAAAACAATAATTCCAATAAAACAACAACAAACCCTTCTAATTTTGAGGTTGACTTAGAATACAGGTGACGTGTACCCCCATATTTCATGGCACTATGGCTTTTTAAAAAAAGATTTCAATTTAAATCCTTTATTCTTCTTGCAATCAGTTAACTTTTAATATTTTCATTATAAACATCGAAAGGTAAAACTGTATATGAAGTAACAGAAACCTCTTGTATGTTAAAAAATTCTATGTTGAGATTCAGCAAAAACAACTGAGCATATTCTCTATAGCTATCATATAAAAAAATTCAATGTTAGGAAATCTGATCATCACCACCAGCTTCACATTCACATATGTTTTGAATCACTGAACTCAGATGAAGAAAATAGAACACTGGGAGAGTGTGCAGTTTTGCCAAGTGTGCAGCCCAGGTTCCAGACCTGCTGGTCTCGGTCTCTTGGTCTCTCTCTCTCTCTCTCTCTCTGATTCTCTACCTCTCAGTCTCTATAAAAGTTTCACATATTTAATAACATCATTAACAAAATAATCATTCTGCATTTACCAAAGAATGTGATGATAATAGTAACTATCCATTGTCTTCTGTAACCCTAAGACAGCAGGAACCTCACATTTCCAATATAGAGCCTAAACTTCCCCCAGTCCTGAGACCCTAGGGTAGGGCCCACTTTCCCGTATGCTTCTCCCAATTCTTATCAAATAATATTGCATCCGCTGATGCTGATTGCAACCTAATCAACGCAATGAGTGCCACCCCCGCTCGCTTCACTTCAGACTGTGTCCAGAGACTCCAGGTGTAGAAGGACAACCCTTCAGCTTCATCACTCAGGTGAGACATTTCCTTTCATAGTATTCTCTAATTCCATCCCAGGTGGTTCACTTCCTAACAAAGTCCCAAAACCTAGATATAGACCAGGTTCCAGGAGATAGAGCATATGTTCACAGGTATCCATAAACTAGGGCAAATATATATCTGAAAGCAGTAGTACACTAGAGTTTGCACTGAGTACCCCCCAACACTTCATCTCCACTATTCCAGCCTTTGGGTCCATGATTCTTCAACAATTTGTTTGGCTTTTTATGTTAACTCTTTTCAGCCACCAGGTTCCAGATGCCATTAGGATGCCAGCCAGGCTTCCCTGGACTGAAGACCCCACCAACGCGTCCTGGAGCTCAGCTTCCCCCAGAGACTCACCCTTCTAGAGAAAGAGAGAGGCAGACTGGGAGTATGGATCAACCAGTCAACACCCATGTTCAGCGTGGAAGCAATTACAGAAGCCAGACCTTCCACCTTCTGCAACTCACAAAGACCCCTGGGTCCATGCTCCCAGAGGGATAGAGAATGGGAAAGCTATTGGGGAGGGGATGGGATATGGAGATTGGGTGGAGGGAATTGTGTGGAGTTGTACCCTCCCATCCTATGATTTTGTTAATGTCTCCTTTCTTAATTAAATAAATTTTTAAAAATTTTCACATACTTAATAACATCATTAACAAAATAATCATTCTGCATTTTAAAAAAATGTATCATTTATGTATGAAGACAAACACACAGTTTGGGGTGGGAAGGTAGAGGCTCACCTGGTGGAAAGCACAGGTTACCAGAGTTCCACTCCCTTGCTTACATATCTAGATTAAGTTTATCCCCCCCTTTTTTTGAAAAAGCAGAATCATTATATGTTGTTAATATAGAATTTATTTCCTGTAAGACATCATCTATTTTAAATCTTTAGTGCATCTTATCTTGAGAACAGATTAAAGTAAAAATGCCATGTGTGTACACTCCTCAGACTGAGGGGAAAAATGCAAGTACCTAAAACTATCAGTGCTCTTGTGCATGTGAAATGGAGATTTGGAAAATCTTGTTGAGATGAGTGTGTTCATCAAACTAGTTGGGAAGATAGTGTGCTACCTAGTTATCCTAAAACTTGGTATTTGTCCACAGTGATACTATTTTAGGTGAGAGAGAGAGAGAGAGACAACAAGATGAAAACTAAATCTTTTATGTGATGTGTTAAGTTATGGAAAACACTCAGCTGTCAACAATAGCAGTTACTGTGGTCTTTTAGTTAAAAAGAAAAGGGGGAATATGTTGGTATTCTTTGTGTTGGTTTGGCCCCTTCCCCCTACCTCTGAGAGAAATGGTTTGGTCCTTTCTAGTTTCGCGCCCCTCTTTCTCCCCGCCCCATATGCTAAGGACTGCTGAGAGTCCCAGCAGCAGCCGCAGAGGAAGAATTATGGGGGAAGCACATGGTGTGGTGATTTGCCCGCTCGTGAATAAAGATTAAACTGCAGCTTCTCAGCCCAGCCGTGTGTTCCGGAGTCTCTGTCTCTGTCTACCACCGCGAAGCTAGCTTGGCCTGCTGGAGCCCCGAAACATTAACAACAATTATATATACTGCTATTGTTTACTTTAATCTGTTCTCAAGATAAGATGCACTAAAGATTTAAAATAGATGATGTCTTACAGGAAATAAATTCTATATTAAAGTGAGAAAAGAACAAATTCTAGTTTGTTGAGTTTTTCACTTTGGATATTTAAAGTACCTGAAATGTAATCCATATAATGTGTCTATATATTAAATATGTTAAATTTATTATTACAAAGCCATTTATAAGACTACTGTTATTACACCTGTAGTTAATATTGTGGGGTTTTTTTGTTTGTTTGCTTGTTTTTTATTTGCCAAAGTACTGCTCAGCTCTGGCTGATGGTGGTGCAGGGGACTGAGCCTAAATTTTTAAAGCCTTAGGCATGAGAGTCTGTCTTATGCTACCCCTCCACCTTATATGGTATCTCCCCCATCTAATATTGTGTTGTCTATGTAGTGTTATTTCCTATTTTACTCACTTTCTCCATTCTTGATCAGTCTTACTAGAATATATCTTTCATAAAACTTACTCGATCTATTTCCTGCAGATTTTCTGTTTGTAAATGTTTTGCTTTTAAATTTTAATTTCCCTTTTCTACATAATTTATTATTCCCTTTCTAACCTTGTGGATTGAAAAATGAACACACGGGAGTCGGGCTGTAGCGCAGCGGGTTAAGCGCAGGTGGCTCAAAGCACAAGGACTGGCATAAGGATCCCGGTTCGAACCCCGGCTCCCCACCTGCAGGGGAGTCGCTTCACAGGCGGTGAAGCAGGTCTGCAGGTGTCTATCTTTCTCTCCTCCTCTCTGTCTTCCCCTCCTCTCTCCATTTCTCTCTGTCCTATCCAACAACAACAACAACAACAATAATAACTACAACAATAAAACAACAAGGGCAACAAAAGGGAATAAATAAATAAAATTTAAAAAAAGAAAAATGAACACACTAATTATTTTATTTTTAACAGCACTATATGTTAGTAGAGGTTTACTTACAAAATATAAGATTTAAAATGCCTGCTGTATGAGTGCTGACTTTGAAATCTAAGTATGTTGTAGATTTCATTTCTTCTAGCTAATTATGTTTGATCCACAAGCAATGAAGAAATATAATTTTAATTTCATATGTACATGAATTTTATTATTTATTAGCATACATAATTTTGACTTAGTACTGCTTTTCCAATATTAAGCTTTGTATTTCCTTTATAACATATAAAACATTTTCTATAAATATCTCAAAATATTTTAAGGCATACATATTACATTATTAGTGGTAGGAATACATATGTGTGTATACACCTATACATATATACATTTATATGTATATAATTTAAAAACTATATTTATATTTTAGATACTTGGTTATGCTTGCTGTTTTTATTTCTCTAACAGAGGTAAGTGCTTTGTGTAGTATAACCATTATATACTATGATTACAGGTCAATTAATACTGATTTTTAATTCTGCATAAATATACATGTATACATTGAAAGGTACATACAAGTTTAACATTTTTCTAACTCACTGATTGTATACTTATTTCTTTTGTATATTATCCTCCTTCCTGCTTAGAAGTTTAACTTGTTTCCATGTAACTTTAATTGTAGATATCTGTGGATTTATTGCTGCTAACATATTTTTTCCTAACTAGGTATTATCTGTTCTCCTTTGCATCATTTGAACTAATAGCTTTATTTCTATTTATTTCCCTCCTACTCAGTTATTCTGGAAATTATGCCTTTGGCTTCTTTTGGCATTCATTTGCCTTTAAATTTTCAACATACATAATAACAGTATCTAAAGTTAATTTTGATTTCTATTTTTCCTTGACTAAGTTTAAATTATTATACTTTAATAATCACTAACCATTCTCCTATTTATGACCTGTACAATTTGGGTTATTATTATTATTTACCATTACACTAATTAAAACTCTTATTTATAAATAGCTTTTATGTGTCAAATTTTTGTAAAGTTTCATATAATAATATCCTCTTATTTGTTTTATTTTACAATAAATATCCATATCAAAATTAAAGCAATGAAGTTGTATCTACTGATTAGGGATGTAGAGATATAAAACACTAATGACTCCTGTCAAGGACAGTGTTCTGTATTCCTTCCCCACAGTAATTAGCTTTCTGACTTACTGACAAATAAAATTCAGCAAAAGTAAGGCTGTGATAGTTTACAAGACCAGGAAAAAAAAAATCAAAAAGGAGAAAAGAAAAAAAAGCCAGATCTCATAAATCTGGTATCATTAGCTTCCAGCTTCTTCGAACACCTCATCAAACACAAACACCATTCTAAGAAACCATTCAAGAGGTCTGCAAAGAGATCAAGTGAAGAAGTACAGTTCTCAGCCTTTAAAAGTCTGTCAACAAACAGAAAAATTGTAAACAGGTCAGTGAGTTATCCCAAAAATGGGGGTGGGGGACTGGGTGATGGCATATCTGGGTAAGCACATAGTACTAAAGATTTGTGCAAGAACTTGGGTTCAAGGCCCTGCTCCCCACCTGCAGTGGATTCACTTCACAAGCAGTGAAAGGGGTCTGCAGTTGTCTATCTTTCTTTCTCCCTCTCTACCTCCTCCGCCCCTCTCAATTTCTCTCTGCCCTATCATAAAATAGGAATGCAAAAAAAAAAAAAAAAAAAAAACAGTGGCTGCAGGGAGCAGTGGATTCCTAGTGCTGGCTTTGAGGTCCAGTGATAATCCTGGTGACAATAAAAAAAAAAAAAAAAAAGGAAGGAAGGAAGGAAGGAATGAAGGGAAGAAGGGAGGGAGGGAAGAAGGAAATAGATCCACTATTTCCAAATCAAGTCACCTCAGTTGACCCTGTACAAATAAGACCTGACCCCTGCTTAAGAATGCTACAGTTCTGGGAAGGAAGTAACCACCAGTCCTGCACTAAGGCAAAAAGACAACAAAAACAAGCACCATTAAGAAAGGCTAAACACCCTAGATCACATCAAATCCATGGGGTTTACAGTCAACAATAGTATACCCCTTTCCCATATTAGGGAGCTACTCTCTTCCCTGATCCAGCTTTCTGGTCATTTTTCCAGCCATGACATCATCTCCCCAGACAATAACTTGGATGCACTGGCATATCAGAATTCAGGCTCAGGGGCAAAAAAGAAAAAGGAAAAAGAAAAAAAAAAAACTAGTATAGCCACAGGCCCTTTGGAATTTAACTAAAATACACCTTTTTGCTATCTACAAAATAGAGGACCCCCCAACTCTTCATCTGCACTATTCCAGCTTTTAGGTCCATGATTAGTCAACAATTTGTTTGGTTTTGTATGTTAACTCTCTTGTCAACCACCAGGTTCCAGATGCTAGCATGATGCTGACCAGACTTCCCTGGACAGACAACCCTACCAACATGTCCTGGACCTCCACTTCCCCAGAGACCTTCCCCAATAGGGAAAGACAGAGACAGGCTGGGAATATGGATCGACCTGTCAATGCCCATGTTCAGTGGGGAAGCAAATACAGAAGCCAGACCTTCCACCTTATGCATCCCACAATGATCTTGGGTCCATATTCCCAGAGGGTTAAAGAATAGGAAAGCTATCAGGGGAGGGGAGGGGATGCGGAGTTCTGGTGGTGGGAATTGTGCGAAATTGTACCCCTCTTATCCTATGGTTTTGTCAATGTTTTCTTTTTATGAATAAAAACTTTTTAAAAAGAGCAAATATTACCATGCACAAGGACTCAGGTTCCAGCCCCTGCTCCTGCCTTCAGGGAGGACGTTTCACAATTGGTGAAGCAAGTGTCTCTCTTTCTCTCTCTCTCTCTCTCTCTCTCTCTCTCAATCTCACACTCCCCTCTCAATTTCTATCTGTCCTACCTAATACAAATTTAAAGAAAAGTGAATAAATAAGTAAATAAGCAAACATGAAAAATGGCCACTGGGAGGAGTGCATTTGTAGTACAGGCACAAGGCTCAACCCTGGTGACAATATAGATATATAAATTAAATAAATAAATAAACTTTTTAATGAAAAAAAAAACAAAGGCTAAACAGTTCATGTGAGGAAAACATTTAGAAAATCATATGTCCAACAAAAGTCTTGTATTTAGGATCATCTAAATACAGAGAATATCCCTAACATTGAAACTTATACTAAAACCGCTGAATTCTTTTAAATTATTTGTTAGGTTGGAGAGAAATTGAGAGGGAAGGGGGAGATAAAGAGATAGGAAGAGAGGCATCTGTATCACTACTTGTGAACCTCCCCCCCCCCCCCTGCAGGTGAGGAACTAAAACCAGGTCCTTGAGAATGGTAATGCTGGGCTCAATTGGTGCACAACTGTCCAGCCTCCAATAACTGGATTCTTTTTCTTTCTTCCTTTCTTTCTTTCTTTCTTTCTTTCTTTCTTTCTTTCTTTCTTTCTTTCTTTCTTTCTTTCTTTCTTTCTTTCATAACAGATACACAGAAAGTTATATAGAGAGACTGAGGCTCCCAGGTCCAGGGTTCACTCCCTAGTACCACCATAAGTCAGAATAGCACAGTTGCTAAGGAAGTTCCTACTTTTCCCAGATCCTTTCTGCATTTCTCTGCCCCTTTCCAAACCATGTCAAGCCATTTCCGTTTCCGACTTGCCACTGCCAGTCCGACCTTTAAAAGCCTGGGCTCCCTAATCAATAAAGAATTGAATTGCCTCGCCTGTCATGAGCTTGGTTCATGTGTCATCTCTCTGGCTTCTCTGAGTGAGTAGCAAGCCCAGGTTGGCTCTAGTTGTGTTCTCTCCAACCCAGAGAGTATGTGCCCGGGAAGAGGCACCCCCACACTAGCCCGACAATGTCAGAGGATGGTAGACTTTGTGTCACATGATAAGTGATGAGTCTGAGTGGCTATGGCCACATGTATTGCTTCACATTTCTTCCCACAGGCCTTCTAGTTCATTGTGTTGCTTTTACACTTTTTTCTCTTCTTCCTAGACAAGGCTTCTGCCCTTTAGTAGCTACTCTGATATTGTAGACTGCCCTTCTGGCTCTGGTTTAGTGTTTCATTGTTTATACTCTTATAAATACACAACTAACCAATAATGCTATTTCTCTGGCATATTCTTCTAACCTGGAATTCATTTTCCCCTGATATTATATCTGGGGGCCTGGCGGTGGATGCACTGGGTTAAGCACACATAGTACAAAGCTTAAGGATGCCAGTTCGAGCCCCTGGATCCCCACCTGCAGGGGGTCACCTCACAAGCATATTATATCCATAGAGTAAATATGTGGCTCCTCCCTCTTTTCAGGAAGTATGGCAGGGCTCTAGGAATGCTGACAGGATCACACTTGCAAGTATCATCACAGAGAGCAATCCAAATCTTCACACAGTCTAAACAACATTGGTGATTTTTTTTTTTTTGGTGGGGGTTACTCCAGGGTGAGGTGAGGAAGTAATGCTTGTGCTGAAACAGGGTCACGGTAATTACCATGCTCAGTCATGCTTGCACATTCAGTGGTTTTCTGATATCTATGCAGTTCTGAATTTTTTTTTTTTTTTGGTGGTGGTGCTGTTCATCGGAGGTATTAATTGAAAATCAGTGTTTTTGATGGAAAAGATCAGATTTTGTGCCAAGTGAATTAGCATCCAGCATATGAAAAGGATGATAGATACTGAATTCTCTGGAAAGACTTGATTCGCCATCGTAGAATCTGGTTCACCAGAAAAATCTGGCCAAGAAAGTGACGCATCCTGGTGGTGGCACACCTGGTTAAACACACACACTATAGTGTGCAAGGACCTGGGTTCAAGCCCCTGGTCCCCACCTGCAGGGGGGAAAACTTTACATGTGGTGAAGGAGGGCTGCAGTCTGTCTCTTTCCTTCTCTCTATCTCCCCCTCCTCTAAATTTCTCTCTATCTCTATCCAATAATAAATAAAAAATTTTAAAAAAGAAAGTGGCCTATTTTCCACTGTCATTTGAAGGAACTGTTGTCAGTACATTTCCTGGTCTCAGTAGAATTGGGGTCCTGGGGATTACGTGAGAAAGAAAAGACTTTTTTTTTGCCTCCAGGGTTATTGCTGGGGCTCAGTGCCTGCACCAGGAGTCCACTGCTCCTGGAGGCTACTTTTTTCCCTTTTGTTGCCCTCGTTGTTTTACCATTGTTGTGGTTATAATTGTTGTCATTATTGCTGTCAGTGTTTTTGCATAGGACAGAGAGAAATGGAGGGGGGGAGGCAGAGAGGGGGAGAGAAAGATAGACACCTGCAGACTTGTTTCACCACTGGTGAAGCGACTCCCCTGCAGGTGGGGAGCTGGGGGCTAGAACCAGTGTTGGATAGTATGCCAGCTCCCCCTGGCTTCTGCTTAACCATATGCCTATATAAGGATTTATTGATCCCATTCAAAGCTTTGGTCTATCTACATAAATCACTTTTACATAAAGCACTCCCTCCAGGGCATTGGTGGTTCAGTGATAGGATTCTCGCCTGCTCAGCCCCCTCCTTGTCACACTCTGATTTTCACCAGTCACTTTTCTCTCCACCCTCTCTATATCACATCCTGTTTCCACCCTACTTGGAGAGTATAAAAACAGCTGCTCTTCTGATTAAAGATACTTGGAAATTGCTTTCCGGCTCCGAGAGTTCCAGAGTGTATCTCCTGCGAAGTTAGTGTGGCACGAGTTCCTGATCCCTCTCCCACGCAGCAGCCTAGATCGGCTCCAGTTGAGTTCTCTCTAACCCAGAGAGCACTAGCTCGGGAAGAAGTACCCTCAGGCTATCCCGGCAAACCAGGATTCTTAGGCCAGTCCTTGCACTTTGCACCATGTGCACTTAACCCACTGCATTACCACTGGAACTCCTCCTTTTTTAAAATGCTGCATTCTTTTTATTTATTTATTTTTGTCTCCAAGATTATTGCTGGGACTCGGTGTCTACATGAATCCACTGCTCCTGGTGGCTATCTTTTCTATTTTATTGGACAGGACAGAGAGAAATTGAAAGGGGAGAGGGAGGTAAAGAGGGAGTGAGAAAGCTAGACACCTGCAGACATGCTTCACCGCTTGTGAGATGACCCCTACTTCTGCAGGTGGGGAGCTGGGGGCTCAAACCAGGATTCTTGCACATATTCTTGCACTTGTACTATGTATGCTTAAACACTGGTACCACCATCCAGTCCCTTAATAATGTTTTTTTTCTTTAATTTTTTATTATCTTTTTTTGTTTATTGGATAGAAACAGCCAGAAGTAGAGGCCAAGAGGGAAGTAGAGAGGGAGAGACACAGAGTGACAGCTGCAGCACTGTTTTACCACTTGCAAAGCTTTCCCCTTGCAGGTGGGGACAAGGGGTTTGAACCCAGGTCCTTGAGCATTGCAACTGTTACACTCAGACGGGTGCACTACCACCTGACCTCTAATGCTGTATTCTTTTTCACTGGAGAGAAGGCAGAGGAGCTGGCAAGACTGAAGGGTTATCTGGCAGTAGGGCTGTCAACAGCAAAGGGGCAGAGCAATCAGCAGTGAGTGAGCCCATGAGACAGAGCTTGAGTTGAGGAACTAGACTAATCACAACCGTGCCCCAAACTACCTGCCTTGTAAAGTGACCTAGTGGCATTTTTTTTTATGAGGAGGAAGAATCCAATTGCCATTTACTGCATATGAAATGATCTAGGACAATAAAATGTGGCCGAACTGACAGCTTTCCAGTTCTGAGCTTTGAACCTCAAAGATGTTATTTACATCCTTCCCTTTGCTCTCCTGGAAGCCTGACAATCCTGAGAACAATAGGCTGAGGAGTCAAGATAGATGGCTCACTCACTCTTTGGAACTTAGACAAGATAAGTGACCAAATCTCCAGAGCTCTGAGGTCCCACTGACAAACCATTCCCCGTCATTAGATTAACTAATCACAGATGTGTGAAGGAGCTTAAATAAAATAAGTCAAGTCTGGCCCCAGAGTAATGTCTTCTAGAGGATCTAACCAGAAATCAATCAATTAATGATTTTTGTATTCTGCTAAACTTGAAAGGCTTTTATGTAGAAAGAGCCAAATAACTTAGTAAGACATAACAGAAAATAGAAAAGAGTTTCTACACACCTACGGAGAACCGGGAATTCAGAATTTCCAACTTCTCATAAAAACTGTTTAATTCCTTTATTATTTTTATTAATTCAGTTATGTATGTTTTTATTTATCTCTTTACTAGGAGGGTTAATTGTTTAGAGTACAGTTGTTGGCATGGGTACAATTTCTCATCTTTCTGTGATAGATGTCTACACAATACTCTCTTCCCCATTTATAAGTGGAGCTTGTGAAAAAAAGACTGAAAGGAAAAACAATGGGTTTGATGTATTACATCAAAGCAAAGGGCCCTGGGAAAGGAAGGAAAGAAGGAAGAATGGGAGAGGAAGGAATTGGCGTGTGTTGGCATGCAGGATAATGGAAGCTTTAAATATATATATATATATATATATATACTTTTTCATATTTCTTTTGTTTAATTCCTCTAATCAGTAGAGGGAGTTCTGGTATCAAAGCTAGTCATATGTTTGCAAATGAAATTTCTCCTTAAGCTGACAAGAAGAGCTAAGTCTAGATCTTCACACTGGACACAATCAGAAGTCCAGCTCTATTTGGTAAGGTGAGTCTTTGTGAGTTATGCACAGATGAGGTAACCAGACTGAACTCAAACTCACACAGCAGGGCTGGTGGAGGCTGGCTGCTTTTCTGGGAATTGGTCTCAAGAATTATGCTAACAGGAGGAAGATTATATAGAAAATAAGGAAGAACATTTGGGACACATCATACTGGAAGTGTGGACAAAGACAGACATATCACAAGGTGTGGGAGGAGGCCACCTGGGGAAGGGGCACAGAGGTGATATCACAGGCCCACCTCCCCCTCCTTCCCCAGGTCAGCAGAAGGTGGCCCCATTCCTGCCCCACACCCTTCATGGCACTCTGGACACGTTGCTGATGGTGGGGAGTGGGGGTGGGTGAGGGGGTGGGTAGGGAGCTGGGACTGATGGGAGAGCCACAGGAAGAGCCTGAGAGGAAGACATGGAATACTCCTAAGTCCTGTGTTCTTAACCAGGGAGTGAAGCTCAACAATACCCCCGGTCCATAAAGGGAAATAGGACAGGACTGGACTCCCCAACACCTCTTCTCTATGCAGAGAGGGCTCAAAGGAAACACTGAGAGACCAGTAAGGTTTTGGGGACTGAGCCCTGTCCCTGAAGACTCCGAGCCAGGACTCCGCTCTTTCTGTGTAGAAACCCTGCAGGGGGGAGGCCCTTTGCTGAGGGCAGTGTCCCCAGGCAGGGGTACTACCAGCCTTCACAAGCAGAAAACAGAGAGCAAGCAATGGCACCTGCATAAGGTGCTACATGCCCAACAGACAGGTGTGCACACGACTTGTGAACCTCACTGCAGGTTAGGACAGCAGGTGCACAGCTGGCCAGTCCCTAGTGTGGAAGGACTGTGGAGAAGACAGCTGAAGTCCCCAGTCTAATCAAGAGTCCAGCTTTACAGGCCAAGGAGATGGCATGATGGTTCCGCAAGAAACTCTTCTGCTTGAGGCTCTGAGGTCCCAGGTTCAATCCTCAGCACTCTGATCAGGCACGGTGAGCAGTGTTCTGGTCTCACTCTGTCTCTCTCTACATTAAAATATAGATAAATAAACAACAGAAGGGAAAACACAAAGCAGAACTTGGACTGGACTTAGTGTACTGCACCAAAGTAAAAGACTCTGAGGTGTGTGTATGGGAGGGTGAGGGGTTCAAGTCCTGGAACATGACGGTAGAGAAGGACATGGTGGGGGGGGTTAGATTGTTATATGGAAAACAGAAGTGTTACACATGTAGAAATTACTGTATTTTATTGTCAACTACAAACCATTAATCCCCCAAATAAGGAGGAAAAAATGATCATGCCTGAGGCAATGGAGCTTCAAGTTCAAACACTGCTCTCACTCACCAGAAAAAAAAAAATGAAAAAAGAACAGCTGGGCAGTGGCAAACCTAGTTGAGAGTACACATCACAGTACACAAGTACCTGGGTTCAAGGCCTCAGTCAGCACCTGCAGGGGGGAAGCTTCATGAATGGCAAAGCAGGTCTATAAGTGTTTATCATTCTCTCCATCTCCTCTCAATTTTCCCCTGCCCTATCAAATAAAATTAAATTTTAAAAAGTGTTGACAAGAGAGTCGGGCTGTAGCACAGCGGGTTAAGTGCAGGTGGCGCAAAGCGCAGGGACTGGTGTTAAGGATCCTGGTTCAAGCCCTGGCTCCCCAACTGCAGGGGAGTCACTTCATAAGCAGTGAAGCAGGTCTGCAGGTGTCTATCTTTCTCTCCCCCTGTCTTCCCCCTCCTCTCTCCATTTCTCTCTGTCCTACCCAAAAACGGTGACAACAGTATTAACTACAACAATGAAACAACAAATAAATAATAAACAAATAAACAGGGAATAAACAAATAAAATTTAAAAACAACAATGAAACAAAAAATAAATAATAAAAAAACAACAATGAAACAATGAAATTTAAAAATAAATAATAAAAAACAACAAATAAATAATAAATAAACAGGGAATAAACAAATAAAATTTAAAAAAGTGTTGACAGATTTTTAACTAGTAGATGCATTGATTATTTAAAATTACATAATAAAGATTATAAAGATAAGAGCAGATTCAGGAACAGACCTACAGGAATTGAACCTGCGTCTCTTCTATTGATAATCATATATGCATGGAATAGGTTCATATGACTTTAAAATAATGATATGTTGAGAGAGTATAACTACTGGTCTACTGACTATGATATGGATAAGATACAAAATAAAATCATTTAGTCTGATTAAAAAATCACAAATGAAGAAAATAAAAAAACTCAAGGTAAATATTTAATATTTCCCTTGTTATAAAGGTGAGAGTAGCAGGGCTGGGTGCTGGTGCACCTGGCTGAGCACACATGTTACAATGCGCAAGGCCCCGGGTTCATGCCCAGGTCCCCACCTACAAGGGAGAAACTCTGTAAGTGGTTAAGCCATGTGGCAGGTGTCACTCTGTCTCTTCCCCTTCTCTATTATCCCCTTCCCTCTCAATTTCTGCCTGTCTCTATCCAATAAATATCTAAAGTTAATTAAAAAAAAAAGATGAGAGTAGCTACCATTGCATAGCTCCATATGTGAGTTGACTTCCTTCACAAGCAATAGCGAAGGTTTCATATATTTCTACTTATAGGGATCTGTTTGGAATCTTTGTGATGTATGTCAATAACTAGCAAAGAGGTCTGGTTAATTCTATTCTTTGCCACTAATTTTCCCTTGCCTTCCCACTCAGATGATAATCTTACAATTTCTGTTCCTAGTAATTGGTCTGTAACTCTTTCTTCACAACAGAGATCGGTGCCACTTTCAAAACATGCAGTTTTAACAGAGTTCTGGTTGCCTCTTTTATATTATTTTTTATATTTATTTATTTACTTTCTTTTTTGTTGCCCTTGTTGTTTTTGTTGTTGTAGTTATTGTTGATGATGTTGTCATTGTTGGATAGGGCAGAGAAATGGAGAGAGGAGGGGAAAACAGAGAGGGGGAGAGAAAGTTAGCCACCTGAAGACATGCTTCATCACCTGAGAAATGACTCCCCTGCCAGTGGGGAGCCGGGGGCTCAAACCAGCATACTTATGACAGTACTTGAGGTTTGCACCATCTGCACTTAGCCTGCTGTGCTACTGCCCGACTCCCCCAATTTGCCTCTTATGACTACTTGTTCTTGTCAGTTTTTGTCTTTCAAAGGAGAGGAAGGTGGCCATTGCAGTTTGGCGCATGTGGCTTAACCCACTGTGCTCACACCTGACTCTGGGGCATTCCCACATGAACAAATAATTGTATTACCATGCTGTCACAAGTTCCTGGTCTCTCTCCCACGAAGCAAGCCTGGCATTCTAGGAAAAGTTGTAGTAAATTCTTTAGGCATAATATATATTCTTTTTTAGAGACAGATAAGAAAGTCCAGAACTTCACTTGACTGTGGTATATAGCAGTGCTTTAGACCGAAGGTTAGGCCTCAGGGAACTCAGAAGTCCTGTACTCTACTACTGAGCTATCTTCTATTTCAGTATTTGTCTCAGTAGATTTCAATACAGCTCTGTTTCTATGTCAACTTTCCCTGTCTTTCTTCTCATCTGAAAGAAAGGGAAATGCTACAAGGAGTAGAGAAAGGGATGTAAAGGGGATATATATATGCTTTATTCTATATACTGTGATTTCCATGACTTCTAATATAAATTGATTTTTTTCTCTTTTTCTTTTCCCCCCTTTCAAATATGCATCATAATATAAATGCAGGAGAGTTAATATGTCATTTACATTACAAACTATTACCTTTGGAAAGTCATTTGATCGTGCTGTATCAATGAGGAGAGACAATGGTTACCTGACATGAGGACTTTGTGTTGCTCATGGATAAGACCCTAAGGGAGCACAAAAAAAAAAAAAAGATTAAGTAGGAGGCATTGTTTTTTATTGATATTAGGGATCTACTAATAAAATTGTGTGGTAAGGGGAAACCAAGACATGGTGAGTCACTGCAGGACTAGCCACAGCAGAGAACACATCACATTGACTGGGGAAGGTAAGAGAGTGTTCTGTTCCTGGGCCTCAGATACAGCTACAGCTGTGAGACCCGGAAAACTGAGAGGAACAGCTGGAGCAATCTTCCTAGATTACAGGTGGAAACTATTTGACAGGTGACTTTACTTCCTCTCACTGTCCCTTTAGACAATTATCAGGGAGAGAAGGATCTTCTTCTCTCAGTGGTTAATGTCTGGTTCCCTAATTTTACCTAGCCATTAATAAATTCAGGCTAGTGAAATATCCAAATATCCAGAGTAAATTCTGTAAATAAATGTATTAGTATGTATGTGAAGATATTGCTACTTGTTTGTTTTATTTTATTAATATTTATTTAATTATTCACTTTTGTTGCCCTTGTTGCTTTATTGTTGTCGTTGTTGTTGGATAGGACAGAGAGAAATGGAGACAGGAAGGGAAGACAGAGGGGGAGAGAAAGATGCACACCTGCAGACCTGCTTCACTGCCTATGAAGCAATTCCTCTGCAAGTGGGGAGCCTGGAGCTCGAACCGGGATCCTTAACGCCAGTCCTTGCACTTTGCCTAACCACTTGCACTTAACCCGCTGGGCTACCACCCAACTCCTGCTACTTTTTTTTTTTAATCTGTGGATCACACCTTTTCTTGTCTCCTGCCTTCTAGACACTTTCTTATCCTTTTTGGTTTTATGGCTCTATGTCAGCCCCACTTCTTTTCCATTCATTTAAATACACTTCTTCCTCTGCAAACTTAAAGATCTTCCAGCACAAAAGCTGAATATCTGTTTCTTATCTTGCCACAAATATTCATAACAGCAGTTACTTAGAAGAGTTAATAATTCTTATTTATTTTCAGATCACTCCTTTCACCTGAGTAAGTCTTAAAGCATAGTTATGATATGCATTAAACAATGTTTGTGGTCCTCTAAACATAACTTTTGATTCCCTATCCAAATTCTGAATTCAACTGGTACAACATTCTTCCACATTTCTATTATGCAAGTGATCACATTTGATTACATTTTTCTATATTTATGTATTTACTTTCTCAAAATGAATGTGGAGTCCTTAAAGTACTCACTCTAGTACTTCTATAAATTATCAAAGCTTCTACTATCAGTTGCTTAATAAATGTTTATGAAATAAAAAAATAATTCCAAACTAGCTCTTTAAAATTCACATAAATCCTATTTTCTACCAGTTCCATTTCATATCAAATTATGCCACGCACCCAGACATGAATTATTAGTCTAAATAGTTTTCCAATATTCAATAGTTGTCTTACATTTAATTAGTCTCCAAGTCATACTGATTCATAAATGAGATATGTATTCCTTGTTCTTATTGTTTCCCTTTATTAAATTTCTTATTACAAAATACTTAGATAACTGTTTTGATAATAGAGCATCCTTAAGTGATTATTTTTAAAATAAAGTTTCTGAAACAGTATATATACAACATCCTTCCCAAATTGTGGTTTATAATCATTGCTTTGAATGCATATGATTTGTATGAGTGTCATTCTGAATCTCTGTAGGTATTCTCAGTCACTGCTAATCAAAAATTGAGCTTCAGAATCACATACTCAATACCCACTAATTCCTGTATTAAACAAATTTCTTTCTGAGAAAAACCATTAAAATTATTCATTCAATATTCATCCCAAGTTGCATAATCAGATAAGAAAAATGTTATGTACTTATATCTAATAATTTGTAAACTACATACATATGCAGCCACTATGCCTTTTGCCAGCCGTTTGTAAAAGTTTAAAAATATTTATCAGTGATTTAATAATGGTTTATAAGACCATAAGATCACAAAAGTATAGTTCCACACTGCAGCTACCACCACAGTCCTGTGTCCGTCCCCCACAGCCCCTCCACCTCTCTATCCACTCTCACCCCACCCCAGGTCTCCTTACTCTCCTCAAGAATAACCACCACAGTTTTCATAAAGTCTTAGCAATGGTGTTTGACACTTAAAAAAATAAATATGTTCAGTTCTTCAAATTGTACATATGAGTGAAACAACTAATAGTTGCCTTACAGAGAAATGCAGGTCATTTGGTAACATACATAAGTTATAGCAATAAGAGTCTAGAACACAAACACCAAGTTAAAGAATTTCAAGATATTAAATATGAGGGAGTCGGGCGGTAGCACAGCGGATTAAATGCACATGGCGCAAAGTGCAAGGACCAGCATAAGGATCCCGGGTTCGAGCCCCCAGCTCCCCACCTGCAGAGGAGTTGCTCCCCCTCTCTGTCTTTCCCCTCTCTCTCCATTTCTCTCTGTCCTTTCCAACAACAATGACATCAATCACAACAATAATAACTACAACAATAAA
Source organism: Erinaceus europaeus (assembly GCF_950295315.1). Taxonomy (NCBI): domain Eukaryota; kingdom Metazoa; phylum Chordata; class Mammalia; order Eulipotyphla; family Erinaceidae; genus Erinaceus; species Erinaceus europaeus. The sequence goes on from NC_080164.1 coordinate 24,782,394, forward strand.
ACAACCAGGGCAACAAAAGGGAATAAATAAATAAATAAATAAATAAAAGATATTAAATATGATTGGGAAGGGTGAGAAAAACAAACAAACAAAAACGAATAGAAAAAACTAAAATGTGCTGGAGAGAAAACGACATCATTTAACAGGACACAGAACACTGTATGTGTGCAAATGTGTATGCATAAAAAGCATTATACATATAGTTTACCTTTCGATATATATCATGTAATTATAGCTAAGTCTTTGTTAAACTGTTCTTGCCTCACTATTCTTAGCTTGAAATCCTGTATCTATTTCCTCCTCCTCTTTCATACTTTAAGGTTGTCTCATATTTCTATGACTAGACAGCCTTTCTGATCTCCTTTTTAAAAGCCACTTGGTGAGTGAGTGGTTCTTTGTGGGCCCTTTAAATCTGCCATGTGGTTTGAAGTGATCCCAATCTGGCATCAGCCAGAAAGCAGTGCTATGTTCCTTCTTGAATACTTCTTCCCTTCCCCTCTTATTCCCATTCCCTATGAACAATTGATAGCCTTCAGATAGTGAGGTTCCTTCATTTACCAGAAACCCCTATAGTTTTCTGATGAAATCGACTGAGTTAATTTTGTTGTAATAGTTGTTTTCCATGGGAGGGGCAACTTCTCAAGACTAGGTCACTATAACTCCTCCATGGAACTGTTTAACAGTGATTACTTTACATTACACCATTTGCTCAATCTCAATGGCTTGGTATCATATGTTCCAGGTAGTTATTTAAATCTTTAATCCCATTAGCAAAATGATATAATCAATCACAAAAGAAAAGTCTGGGGCCAGGTGGTGGCACACCTGGCTAAGAGCTCACATTACACTGCACAAGGACCCACCTGGTCCCCACCTGAAGGGGGAAGGCTTCATAAGTGGTGAAGCAAGGCTGCAGGGGCCTCTCTGTCTCTCTCCCTCTCTATCTCCCCCTACTCTCTCAATTTCTCTCTGTCTCTAATAATAAAAATAAAAAATATTTAAAAAAAAGAAGAAATCCATCATCAGAATTGTAATGAATACCTGCTGTGTAACCTGACATCATTTAAAAATGTTAACAAGGGCTAGGCTGTGGTGCAGCCAGTTGAACACAAATATTAGCACATGCAAAGTCCAGAGAGAAATGAAGGAGGGAGGGGATTTTTAAAATGCTAACAATTATATATTATAGTTACTACTCAAATATATAGTATTGTATGGCTGAGCAATATTTTCTATACACCATAAATCTATCCAACTAGTTAATAAAGTGAATATAAAATTACTTGCATGTGTAAGATAGAAAAATAAACATTATTTGGGGTAGGGTGGTGGTGCACTTGGTTGAGTGAACAAGGACCGAGGTTCAAGCCCCCATTCCCCTCCTGCAAGTGGACAGCTTCACAAGTGGTGAAGCAGGGCTACAGGTGTCTGTCTCTCTCCCTTTCTATCTTCCCCTTCCCTCTCGATTTCTGGCTGTCTCTATCCAATAAATGAAGATTTTAAAAATATATATTATTTTAATTTAATGTGCTATATAATGTTTTACATCATTAATTTTAAAAAGGTATTATTTTTCCTACCAATTTCTATTTATAATATATCTTAGTCCCAAAACTACATTACACATACGTATGTACACCGTCAGTTTGCTCTCCCATTTAATTTAAATTGCTCACCATCATGAGATATTATCTACCAGTAAACCTGAGAAAATATGGACTTACTTGATAAATATAATGCCAATGTAAGTTTTAGAGTCTGTAACATTCTGAGGAGATTTATCCAGAATAAGAAAGATTGGTATGGGAAGAACAGTTACAATTCTCACATGTCATGGGATTTCTGTGTCATGACACAGAGCCAGTGAGTAAGGGATCTGTAGAAAATCAAGATGCTAGGGGGTCAGGCAGGGGTTGGGCGGTAGCACAGTGGGTTAAGCGCATGTGGCGTGATACACAAGGACCTGCTTAAGGATCCTGGTTCAAGCACTGGCTCCGCACCTGCAGGGGAGTCACCTCACAAGACATGAAGCAAGTCTGCAGGTATCTATATTTCTCTCCTCATCTCTGTCTTTCCCTCCTCTCTCCATTTCTCTCTGTCCTATCCAACAATGATGACATCAACAGCAACAATAACAACAACAACAATAAAACAAGGGCAACAAAAGGGAAAGTAAATAAAAAAAAGAAAAAAAATTCAAGATGTTTTCTTGTTTCTCCTAAATATTTTTGGGAATCTGAAGGGTGCAATGTAAGTGGACAGAGGCCTGAGATAATTCTCAAACTTTGCCCAGTACAGAATTTACTGAATAAATAAATTAGGAGAACCAATATAGCACTTACTTTCCTTGCCAAATGCTTTACTTGATACAGTTTGCATCTGTCCAGAGTGAGATGCATTCGATAAGAATCCAACTTAATTGTACCCTTACCTGTTGGTATGCTTCTAGTTCTGCTTCTGGGATCCCTTCTGTTACATTGCTTGATGTTGTGGTCTATATATATGGTCATTCTGTTACATTGGTTGGGTCTCAATCCCCCTCCCTTCGGGAGATTTTGGTTTAGTCCTGGCCTTTTCTTGCTTCTTGCTTCTCCCTGCCCCATATCCTAGGTACTTCCTGGGTTCCTGACACTGCTGCCAGAGGAGAAAGATGGAGGACAGAAGTGTGTGTTGATTAGATTAGATTAGTTTTTTAAATCGTTGGCTCATGAATAAAGAAATACAGCTTCTCTGCTCAGCCTTGTGTCCCTGGTCGTCTGTCTACCACTGCGAAGCTAGCCCGGCCTACTGGCGCCCTGAACTTTGACGACACTTACCCAAAGTGAAAAATAAAAAGAGAGGGAACAATCAGTAGCATAAGTAAAAGAAAGGGGCCATTACTACAAGTCCTACAGTCATTACAGAGATAAGCAGGAAACAATTGCAAACAACTTTATGTCAATATCTTAAATTTATGATGAAATAAACAAGTTACTTGAAAAAAATAAATCGATATAGATAGAGGAAATTTGAAAGTTCACATTAAAAATAAATTTAGGGAGTCAGGCAGTAGCACAGCAGATTAAGCACAAGAGGTGCAAAGAGCAAGGACCTGTGTAAGGATTCCGGTTTGAACCCCTGACTCCCCACCTGCAGGGGGTTAGCTTCACAAGCAGTGAAAGCAGGTGTCTCTCTTTCTCTACCCTCTCTGTCTTCCCCTCCTCTCTCTATTTCTCTCTGACCTATCTAGCAACAATGATATCAATAACAACAACAATAACTACAACAATAAAAAAACAGCAAGAGCAACAAAAGGGAGTAAGTAAATAAATAAATAAAAATATTTAAAAAAAATAAATAGATTTGATTTCCAAATCCTTTTACCTGAGATATTTTATAAAATGGTAGTTTTACCAGTAATTTCTTTAACCAACTCTTTAGTAAGTATTTCCAGGAGAAATAAGAAGGTGTGTATAAAATAAATAAAAATATTTCAGTTTAAAAAAGGTGGGTTTCAGGGCCAGAAGAAATCTCACTTGATAGAGCACACCCTTTACTATGTTCATGGCATGGGCTCTGAGCCCATGGTCACCACGTGGGAGCAACATGCACAGCACAAAGGGATACCATGCAGAGCACCAAGGGGAAGCTCCATGACTGGTGGAGAGGTGCTATGATGTCTTCCTTTCTTTCTCTCTCTGTCTCTCTCTGTGTATCTCTCTCTCTCTCAAAGAGGTTCTATGATGTCTTCCTTTCTTTCTCTCTCTGTCTCTTTCTGCCTCCATCCCTCTCTCTCTCCCTCTCTCTCTCTCTCTCTATCTCTCTCTCTCTTCACCTCTCACCCTCTATCTGGAAAAATAAAAATCAACCTCAGGGAAAATGTTTAGTAATTCACCATAGATACACCTTTTATTTCAGTTTCTATAAATATTCCTCATTATAATAAGAAACCTCCCACCTCCACCCTTGTTTTTCTGCAGTTATTATTTCGTATTTCTTTATATTTTTTTTACCAGAGCACTGTTAAGTTCTGGTATATATATATATATTTTTTTCCCTTATTAGGGGGATTACTGGTTTGCAGTTGACAGTGAAATACAGTAGTTTCTACATATGTAACATTTCTCAGCTTTCCACATAGTAACCTAACCCCCCCCCCAACCTAGTTCCACCATTGCCATCATGTTCCAGGACCTGAACACTGTCCCACACTCCAGAGTCCTTTATTTTGGTGTAGTATACTAGAAAATCCCTTTTATTAAAATGGTAATAATCATTTTTATCATGCAAAACTTTTTCTCAGCTTTTTCTTCATTTGTTCAGGTGATCATATGGCTTTTCCTTAGTACCATTTATTTAGTGAATAGAAATTTCTACTAATTTATATTATCTATTTATATTATTTATATTATTTATATTATATTATATTATATTATATTATATTATATTATATTATATTATATTATATTATATTATCTGTTCTTCCCACCATGACATCACTGAAGTATTGGAATCCTGTAGGACTACTTACAAAATCTGCAGTGAAAATTATATATCTGATAAGTTATTGACTATACTGACCAGTCTAAGACTGATAAGAAGACAGAAATCTCTGCTATCACAGTTATTAAGTTTTAATCAAATGGTATACAAGGTAATCTTATATATGAGAAATAAGACATAAAAAGAAAATATATAAAATGCAAAAGAAAACGTATCCTTTTACAATATGGTTATACAGGATAGAAAGTTAAAAATGTAATAAATCCCACAAACAGGCATGTATTTATGTATGTTACTGATTTTATAGCAAAGTGACTACTGAAGAATTTTTTAGAGTGATAATTTCTTTTCAGTAAATGACACTGAAAAACTAGCTATAAAGGATCTTGGACTAGTAAATAAGACAGACAAGGGGCCAGGTGGTATCACAGCGGGTTAAGCACCGGTGGCGCAAAGGGCAAGGACCAGTGAAAGGATCCCGTTTCAAACCCTGGCTCCCCACCTATAGGGGGTCACTTCATAAATGGTGAAGGAGGTCTGCAGGTGTCTGTCTTTCTCTCCCCCTCTGTCTTCCCCTCGTCTCTCTGTCCTATTCAACAATAACAACATCAATGACAACAACAAGGGCAACCAAAACAGAAAAAATGGCCTCTAGGACCAGTGGATTCATAGTTTAGGCACAGAACCCCAGGAAATAATCCTAGAGGCAAAAAAAAAAGACAAATCTCAATTTCATACTAACTATAAATATATATTTAAAAGATAAAATTTTTAAAGAAACCTTGGTTGTAAAGGCAAAATTTTTTCAAACAAGTTGCACCAATCTTCAAGCATAAACAATGTTGTTTACCTCAAAATTAATACCTATTCATCAAAAATTAAAATAAAAAATACAACCTGCATGTAAAAGGAATACTTGTGCTATGAATACTCAACAAAAGATTCAGAATACCCAGAATTCTTTTCTACTCATTATTTATCATCTATCCATCCATCCTGAAAATATAAAGAACTTCCATAAGTCAAGAAGAAAAGATAAAAGACAATGCTTCCTTCATCAGAGTTATATGGCTTGCCTGTAGGAAAGAATTAAACAGATGAGTAGTATGTCAAGTCTTTACTCCTTGAATGCATAACTGACTTTTAATTTAAAATTTTCAAAGGAAAGACATTTTAATTGTAATTATGTTTTTTATGGTTATCTTTAAATTTGTTCTCTTCTGAAAACACTTACATTTAGTTTCCTCTCCTAGTTAGAACTCTAATGAAGAAGGGACACAATAACATGGAGAAAGATGGAAAGAAGGCAATGCAGAAGAAGGGGAAGGAAGATGAGGTGAAGATACAGATTGATGAAAGAAGTAGGATGATTGGCATTCCCCATTATTTCTGATAATCTCAAATTTTAATTCCATAAAAACTGAGAGAAAATATGAGTAAGGATGTGGCACAGCTAGTAGAACACAAGCATCACCGTGCATGAAAAAGCAGGTTCAAGTCTCTGGTCCTCATGCGCAATGAGGAAGCTTTCCAAGATATGGAGCACTGTTGCAAGTAAACATCTCAACTATCTCTCTTTCCTTCTCACTCTACCCCCGTCTCTCTATTTCCATTGAGAGAGAGAGAGAGGAAGAGAGAGAGAGAGATTGTTATCCTGTTTGAGTAAACATAGCAAACCAAGATCTAATATTTAAAGCCTTGTAAAACATAGAATTATATTACACACACACACACACACACACACACACACACACACACACACACACACACACTCCTCATCACTTTCTAACAATACTTTTTTTTTTCTGGCAACTTATTCTTACCTGGGTTTCTTCTGTAAATTACTGTTCCTAATTTATGAAACTGAATCATCACTGTCTAATGCATCTCCAGGGCAGTAAAATTGTTTTTTCAGTGCACTATGACTCTTTTAGCCACTCAGTCATGATAGTCCCTTAACCTAGCTTGATTTTAAATCTAGCTTATCACCTAACTCTGTATAATACCTTCTTGCTTTGCATTTATATGCCTCCTTTATTTTGCATGTATGTACCTGCTTGATAGTTCTCACTGTCCTATTTGTTTTTAGTAAAAGGATTATCACATTCAATTCACCCAATAATTTCACTGAATTCACAAAATTCTGCCATCTGTGTAATACTTTCTTATGACTCTTAAAATAATGCTTACATCATTATCCTTAAAGATTATCTATTCATTAAAAAACTTTTGTTTTTCAAGGTTGCTAACACTTATGTAAATTTAGCTTCTTCTGACATCAGGAATTACACACTCTCAATAAGTCTTACTAAATCCACACACTGAATTGAAATATTAGAGGGTTTAATAAAAACAAATGATACCATGTTCAGTGACATTTTTAGTGCCAAAATACTAGCATTAGTCAGGAATGAGCTGGGCAAGGTTGCAGCAGAGAAATCCAAAGTACTTTAGGCTACTTTAAAAGAATTAAGACCTAGCTATAGCATTATTCACAAGAGCCAAAGAATGAAACAGCCTGAATGCTCATCAACAGATGATGGGCTAAAGAAGTTATGGGATATATATATTTCATGGAATATTACTCTGAGATCAAAAAGCAAGATATTGTATCCCTTGGGACAAAACATATGGAACTGGAGATTATTATGCTTACTGAAATAAGGAAAGAGATGAAAGACAAACAACAGATGGTTTCACACATACCTAAAATCTAGAGATGTGATTTACATGAAAATGTGTTTTATCTTAACTCTTTTTCAGCCACCAGGTTCTAGATGCTACCAAGATGTCAACCAAAATTCCCTTGCCAGATGACCCCACCAGTGTGTCCTAAAGCCCCGATTCCCCAGAACCCCGCCACACTAGGGAAAGAGACAGGCTGGGAGCATGGATGGACCTGTCAATGCCCATGTTCAGTGGGGAAGCCATTAGAGAAGCCTACCTTCCACCTTCTGCACCCCATAATGACCGTCCATACTCCCAAAGGTATAAAGAATAGGAAAGCTACCAGGGGAGGAGATGGGATACAGAGTTCTGGTGGTGGGAACTGTGTGGTAATGCCAATATTTCCATTTTATAAATAATTTTTTTTAATTTAAAAAAAGGAAAATCTAAACAAAACAGAAGCAAGAAAACTGTAAAACTTGTGAGAATTCTGGTGGTTAACTATGGGAGGCTGGCAGGTGGGGAAATGGAACTTTAGTGGTAAGTATAGTGTGGAATTATACATTGTAATCTTATAACCTTGTACCAAACTATTAATAACAAATAAAAATTATAGAGAAGGAAAGAAAATAAGAGAAAGAAAGAAAGAAAATAAGAATAAAAGAAAGAAAGAAAAGAAGAAAGAAAGAAAGGAAGAAAGAAAGAAAGAGAGAGAGAGAGAGAAAAAGACCTAGCTACATGTCCCAGCAGCCTCTGGTTCAAGAACACCTAGATGACCTGCGGCCACACACCTGCCTACCTTCAGCTGTGCGAATCACAAATGGAAACAAATATCCCGTCAAACATGGACAATGGGAATAGAAGCTAGTGGTCTATAAGAATGCTGGAAGCTCTGTGTGCTGTCCTGCTGGACCCTCCCTCCTGGGAGGGAATGGGGGAGCTAATCATACAGCCTCTCTCCATTCCTTTACAGTGTTTGTGATCAGAAATTAACGGGGGCAGAGCAAAAGAAGGAAGCCAAAAATACTTGCCTTGTCTAGTTTACAGTTGCTAATAATTATTACCTGTAAAATACATTTGACAATCCTCACCTGAGCTCTCTCTTATTTCTCCCTCTGGTTGGATTCATGTTGTTCTCCCTTTAATGAAATGAACCCTACTGTCTCCAAGGAATAGTCTGTTTACCAATCTGTGTCTTCTTTTGTGTCACCTCACCTGTGGGAGGTAAGGGTGAGTGACTAAAAAATAGCACATCTTCTGAATGTTTGGGACAGCAATATCACTGTCCTTCTTGATCTTTCCTAGACAGCCCAGATACATTTTGCTTCCACAAGCATTTTGCTGCACACATCCACTGGCCTGTCCTCATCTCTCATGTACCCAGGGCCCCACACCATTTTTGTTTTCTCTTTCTCCTCCAATAATTTTTCTTTATTAAAATTAAGAAATTTCTCTCAGCATGTATCCTCTTGCCTTATTAATGGCTGCAAAGTACCCTCCCCAGTCCTCATATACTTTAAGAATGGCCAATGCTTCGTATTTCTTTATCCTCCAAACACCCAACACCCAATAACAAACAGAAAAGCCTTTAACTTGTTCTGTATCTAGCCATTATGAGACAAATATACACACTTAACTGAATTTCCAAGTTTTCCTTCTTAGGTCTTTATTAATTTACATGATACTGTAACTAAACAGATGGAGATAAGAAATTTTATGTTAAGAAATTCTAGCTAGCATCTACTATTGTTAATACAGAAACTTGTTTATATATATTATTGGCTACTATTGTTTAAGAACTGTTTTAATTCACACCTAGTAGTTAGGGAGAGAAAGAAATTCTAGTTTAAATAACATTAGAAGTGAAGAAGGAACTATAGTTTGAATATCGGTTAGGGCTGGCAAGAGAAAGGAATTCTAGCTTACTGTAGAGAAAAAAATGCGATAGTTTAAGTGCCTCTTGGTACCGTGAAGAGATTAACAGCTACCCATTAAATCACTTGGCTTCAAAATGTTGAGAACCTGGAATCATGCATGTAGAAAAAGGAAAGATAACACTATACAACTGGGAAGAAGAAGGAGTAAAGGGATATTTTGATTTTAGAAATGATTTGAAGGGACTGGGTAGTGACACACCTGGTTGAGTGATATTATATATATATATATATATATATCCCCAAATGATAACTGGTTGTCTTCCCTTTAAATAGTTTCCACTCTTCAACTTCCTCTCAGTAAAACCTTTCTGTGTTTGTTTCCAGATAACTTAAACACATTTCCAGAAGTTACTAACTTGTTTTGTCTCTTTCCCTATACTAGTAGCCAAGTTAGTACAATTATATCTAAATAATAAGTCTTTTTATTTATTTGACCAGATTATCACTCAAGTCTGGCTATTGACAGTGTCAGGGACTGAACTTGAGGTTTCTCACACGTAAGCATGCAAGTCCTGTGTGACACCACCATTGAACTCTATCCTCTAAGTAGCTTTTAATAGATGTTTCTGGAACAAATAATATTGAATAGAATCCAATCTGAATAAAACCCTTTGGTCAGTGGATTAATATTTTCTATTAACTGACTGCTACAAAACTCACTCATATGTGAGCTGGGCAGTGGCACACTTAGTTGAGTACACACATTACAGTACACAAAAACTTGGGTTCAAGCCCTCAGTCCCCACTTGTAGAGAGAATCTTCACAAGTAGTGAAGCTGTTCTGCAGGTCTCTCTCTCTCTCTCTCTCTCTCTCTCTCATTCTCTTGCTCTCTCCTCTATCTCTCTCTTTCTTCTCAATTTCTCTCTGTCTCTATCTAATAAATAAACATTTAAAACAGCTCTTAAAAAATTACAGTCACGGTCTCTTATCAGTTAGCCTTGACTTTCATGCTTTACAAAGAATGTTTATAACTTTTCAAGGCACTGAAGTATAATTGACTCTGAATCCTGCAGACTACATATGAATGAGTAGAAGTTCCAATTATTTCCAAGTCATGAAGTGTTCTGCTACCCTGACCTATGAGGACAAACAGTTGCTTGATCTCTCTTAAACCTACTGTGATGTTCTTTTCTTTGCACCATGAATAGATTCTTTTAGGGACCCAAACCATCATTACAGAACTAGTGAGCCTCAGGTATACAGCTGAATAGGCCGTAGGACACAACTACTTACATATTTGTCCTACCTCTCATCCATAGATTTAGAAATAAGAAACAAATTCTATGAATGTCTAGAGCAGGACCTCCTCAGTTTTGAACTTTCTCTCTTCATGGTTAGAATCCAGTGCTGAGAGTCATACTGACAACAAGAAAATCAAAAGGACTCCAACAAACTGGGCTCTCTGATATGGCCATTAAAGAAAGACATGGTCAGTAATTGATAAACTGAGTTGAACTAAACTCCAGCAGTGAATACTGCTAAAACAGAAATAAATGAACAGTCTCACATAGTCCAATTCTGCTGGACCTGTCCTATTAAAGCAATAGAGAATAGTTAGGAGGACTAGGTGGTGGTGCACCTGGTTGAACACACGTTACAATGCACATGTGACCTGGATTCAAGCCTCCACTCCACCCCCAGTCCCCACTTGGAGGGGGAAAGCTTTGAAAGTGGTAAAGCAGTGCTGCAGGTATCTCTCTGTCTTTCACCCTCTCTATCTCCCCTTTCCTCTTGCTTTCTGACGGTCTCCATCCAATAAATAAATAAAGATAATAGAAAGTAAATTTTAAAAAAGAGAGTACTTAGGCTTTGTTCTAGAAAGAAGTTTGAGGACGTGTAGCTGTAGAGGAGGGTTGGTGTAGAGGTCTTCCACCCCTCCCTGGTCGCCTTGAAATCCAACTTCTGGCCTTATCACCATTCTCTACTTCTACCTGAATAAAAGGGTGATATTCCTTGTGAGTAGAGGATGGAGAGGCTGATTTAACAGATTCCAACCTCTGATTCTGCATTTGAATAAAAATAGAAGCAAGATCCCATCATGCAAAAGCTGGTTTAACAGTTTGGTTTTCTGTGGCACCAAAAAGCAAACTCGGCTGGCTTCAAAGAAAGCAACCCTCCAAAGACCAGAGAGCTAGATGCTTCATTTTTTGAAGATAAGGATCTGGCTTCTTTGGAGAAAAGCATACACTAAGCAAAGTGGCTAAAGTAAATGTCCTCCCATACAATGCTACCAACACTGCTTTAGTTTTAAGAGCTGATAACTTTCACTTTACACATTTACCCTTGAATGTAGGGCCCTTACTTTTAATCTGATGCTCTCCTTAATTCATTCAGCAGCATTAGAACAGGGAGTCAATAGCTTGAACAATTTCTTTCAAACAGAATGATTCTCAACAGGATAGTGTGGTTTCTCCTTAGATTCTGATGAGTCATCATTACATAAGGTTTTATCATAAAATTAGATGTGTTCTTTCAGCTCTTGCTTGCGTCATCTAGTCTACCAAAGATGTCAGTCAATGACCTTAAACATTTAATTGTTCTGAATGTATGTTAGACAAGTGACCCACCAGAACATCTATACTGTTCATTTCCACTTTGAGTTGCAGTACAGCTCAAATTTTAGAGAACAAAAGGAATTACAGGAAACCTGTGGCTAGTAGCCAATATAAAACATTGAATTACTGAGAAATTGAGCAAGAATGATAGCCTAAAGAGCAAGGGTGAAACACAACAGCAGGAGTCAGCACATTGCTTTTTAAAGGCTGACAGAGTAAACATTTAAGGCTTTGTGAACCAAACAGCCTTTGTGTAAATGATGAGACCCTATTGGGATAGCACAGAAGCAGTCACTGACAATACTTAAACTATGGATTCATAAAGAAAAATACTTAGAAATGCAGATGACATTTTGAATAAAGTTCATAATTCACAGAAAATGAGCTCCTGAATTAAACAAATAATTCCTAGAAAGGCAAATACAAACATAATGGCAATTTACCTACCTATAGTACATCAAACTAACAAACTTTTAATTATAACATAATTACAGAGATTAATTCTAAATATTGTATGAATAGCGAGTTACCATCACTCATAGCCAATCAGTGTGTCCCATGGAACAAAGGGAGACTTGACCAAATAGAGAAGTTGGGGATAATTTGCTTCCTAGAGATGGCCTGAGAAATTGTCTTACCTGGATACTTGAAACCAGAAAGGTCTTCTTCCCTGGCTAGAGAGGTTTGTAGGGAGACTAGATTTCTGGAATAAAGGAGTCTATGGTACATAATCTCTCAAAAGGCTTTAGAAGAAGACCCTCATTTACTTTTTTTGTAGCTTCCTTGACATTCACACAAATCTCTGCCTATTATGGCAAGGCTTCGAAATCTCCGTGTTTCGTTGTGTTTTTCCTGTTCTTATATGGATACCAGTCATAGTGGGTGAGAACATGCTGGAATAAGCCAGAATAGCCTTAACTAAACTTAATCTATAACTATATTATTTTAAAAATTAGGGGATTATAGGCTCAAACTTCAACAAATCTTTGTGGAAGGCACAATTCAAACTGCAGAATTTAGTAACAGTTTGCATTATCTTAAGAGTATACAGCACCGGGTCGGGCGGTAGTGCAGCAGGTTAAGTGCATGTGGTGTGAAGCACAAGGACCGGCATAAGGATCCCTGTTCGAGCCCTCTCCTTCCCACCTGCAAGGGGTTCACTTCACAGGTGGTGAAGCAGATCTGCAGGTGTCTCTCTCTCCCCCTGTCTTCCCCTCCTCTCTCCATTTATCTCTGTCCTATCCAACAATGACGACATCTATAACAATAATAACCACCACAACAATAAAACAAGGGCAACAAAAAGGAAAATAAATAATAATAAAAAATTTTTAAAAAGAGCATACAGCCATGTTGTTTGCAACATTAACACAAATTAGAATGACATATTTAAAAAAATAACATTGCTAATTGCAATTTGTCCAATGAATTATTTGATCTAAAGGTATGATGAAGTGGCACAAAATTGCCTGTGAACACTCTAGAGTGAAGAAAATAACAAACCACAAATTTTACTGATATTAATTAGTGAATTAACTTTTTAAACCAGGAGCAATAATGTTCCTTTAGTTAACAGCTGGATATAGATAGCAATGCCTGGGGCCTCAGGCTATGTGAGAAATACTGTTAGCAGTTAATGGGCTTTTTTATTGACAGGAAGGTCCAAGATGTCTAAAGCTTTGCCAGGCAGGAGACTACTATACTCAACTAAGAATTGTCTTTTTCAAAAAGCCAACAGAAATAAAGATAATTTAACCAAAGTGTATCATTCTAAAGCAAGGCTAGTAGCTTTAGAAATCACAAGAAGTTGATCATTTATGGAAATCAAGGAAACTAAAGATACAGAGAATTCCAACTGCATACGCACATGCACAGCAGCATCTTTGTAACTGTATTTTAATAGAATGTCAACTTACCATCTCATGAAATTCTACTAATAGCTGAGTGAATGTTAATTTATGTACCCCAGCTTGAAATTTCCAAAGGACAGAGTCTTTGACCTGAATCCCAAAGAGACCTAAATCGAATTGTGCGCTATTTATATATCATAACCCAAGACAAGACATGTGTCTCTGAATACATGCTTGACCCTTTAAAAAGATCTGCTTAATCACCATAGGATTTTAGTTTTAACTTGAAAGAAAAAGTTTACTGCTTTAGAATGCTACAGACTAATTCTTAATTCTTAAAAGCAGGTTCCATTCCATCACACAGAAAAAACATCCATCCTTGGACATTTATCTGTCAGACAGGTTATTCCATTCCCTCCAACCTCACATCCTACTTCATGTTCATATGTAATCTAGCAGAGAGAGATTTTATCAAGGTATCTATTCCCCTCTATACACAGTCCACACTAAAGTTTGGGAGGTAAAAAATATGTACTTCCCCAGAACCCTTCCCCAGTAGGGAAAGAGAGAGACAGGCTGGGAGTATGGATTGATGTGTCAACACCCATGTTTAGCAGGGAAGCAACTATAGAATCCAGACCTTCCACCTTCTGCATCCCACAATGACCTTGGGTCCATACTCCCAGAGGGTTAAGAATAGAAAAGCTATCAGGGGAGAGGATGGGATACAGAGTTCTGGTGGTGGGAATTGTGTGAAGTTGTACCCCTCTTATCCTATGGTTTAGCCAATGTTTCCTTTTTTAAATAATTAAAAAAAAAGTACTCTCTCTCCCCTGTGGGACCTTGACACACCAAAGCTTAATTTCTCTGGAAAGAAGAGAACTTCATTTAGCCAAGAATCCTAGCAGGTGAAGCAGTGGCATACCACAAGCAGCATGCCAGAAGTCATGCCCTCTATGATAAAGTTCCTTGAAGAGAAAGTAACCAGGTACCTTCCCTTGTGGTCTCACTGATAGCATTCAGAATTCTCTTGCAGAAAGCCAGAAGTGCCCAGTGAAGGCCACAAAACCCCACAAGAAACCCACTCATCTGTTCAGATTCTATCACTGAAAACCAGTTTCACTCATGATTTAAAAGCAGCAATCACCTCTGAATTTCCATCCCTGGGCTGGTGTAAGGTTCATCTACTTAGTCAGAACACTGGGTCAGCCTCAGTTGAAGGACTGTCTTTGATGGGGAGCTAAGTGTTTTCAAGAGGAATTACTATAAGGACCATCATCAATATACTTGAACAGTTTAACAAAAAGAATCTGATTGCACATCGTTGGAAAGATCCTTCAAAAGTCAAATAAAAACTCAAATTCAGGGGAGTCGGGCTGTAGTGCAGCGGGTTAAGCGCAGGTGGTGCCACGCAAAGCACAAGGACCGGCGAAAGGATCCCGGTTCGAGCCCCGGCTCCCCACCTGCAGGGGAGTCACTTCACAGGCGGTGAACAGGTCTGCAGGTGTCTGTCTTTCTCTCCCCCTCTCTGTCTTCCCCCTCCTTTCTCCATTTCTGTTTTATCCAACAACAACGACAACAATAATAACTACAATAGTAAAACAACAAGGGTAACGAAAGGGAATAAATAAAAAAAAAAACCAACTCAAATTCAGGTCCAATGATGTCAGGATCTACACACACACACACACACACACACACACACACACACACATATAAATTTTCTTATGTTCACAAAGACTATAATTATAGGGAAATGAAGACTAACTAACAGTAACTTAATCCTTACCTTAGTTTTATATTTTCCTCCTTCTTCTAGTACTCACAGGTACTAGAAGAAGCCCAGGTACTCCCAGGTACTCCCAGGTAGCTAATACAAGGGCATCTGGGTAAAAGCACAATCTTTTGGGGGAAAAGTACATAGAGGCTCATTGTAATATTCAGCAAGGAGAGCAAATATCACTGATATGATGCCACCGCTGGTCACTGTTGATTAAGAATGATAATCAGAGTCTTGAAGACCCTGAGATCAAGAATAACTTGTGTTTCAACTCCAGAAGTGCTTTCCTTCCTTTCCCTACCAACCATAGCACATCTTTCAGGTTGTATTTCCTGTGTTAGAACAGAGACCAAGAGCTCTGACCATCAATGTGGTGTTTTTTCTCTGCTCTTATCTTGGTGGGAAGATCTCCATCCTACTTACTAGTTACAATTCATTATCTGCTTCTAGAATGAAGAGACTAAGAAACTACAAGCTGGCTGTCCTCACCATGCTAACAAATCTCTTAGCTTTACTATCCTCGGGCTCCCCCTTCTTGGTGGTGGGGGGAGTGGCAGGGGACTTTTTGTAACTTTAGATCTCTAACGACACACTGGCCTCATCTCAGCTTCTTGATTTTGTGTGTCATTGGTGGCATCCAGCTTTGGTCAGTATGTGGTCACACAGGTATGACTCATAGTAGCGACACCCATCTTCCATCAGCACAGGCCTTCAAACCTGCTTTGCTGTGATACTCAGTTGCTACCTCCCAAATTCCTGTACAAGTCAGTATCTCTCTTATCTTACCCCCACACTAAAACCCTAAATGCAGCTTAGAAACCTACCAAAGTGGACCTTCTTATCTGACTTCCCATTTTCAGCTAGCTCTCTTTTCCTTTGACTTTCCCTTTCTTCCTTTCTTATTTTCTTTCTTTCTTTCTGCCTGCCTGCCTTTCTTTATTTCTTTCTTCCTATTAGAAATGGACTTAACCAGTGAGTCGGGCAGTAGAACAGAGGGTTAAGCGCACGTGGTATAAAGGCTGGAGCATGTGTCAAATTGTTGTTGACCTATATGGTAGACCTTCAGGACATGACCGAAATAACTCTGTCTGATGATGAATACTCCTTGGAGAGCACAGGGAATCCACAGGGCTTTGATGTCTCATCTATTGCAGCATAGGTACTCAATACATACTTTTCTCATGGAAGAAATCACTGTGGAACTCCAGGATTAGACTCAAGAATCTTTGGAAAAGAACACAAAGTAAGGCTTTCTCTCTCCTGGATTCTACAGATGCTACCAAGAGCTTTAAATGGTGTTTATATAATGTGCACAGGACAATTAAGACAAAGTACTCAGACTCAGACTCAGGATTTCACAAGAAACTACCAAAAACAATCTCCTTAAAAGAGTCAAATGCTTTTGCTCTCATAAAAAAAATGGAAATCATAGGCTTTAAAATATTTTTGATGACTCAAGTCCAACTGCAAGGAAAGCAAATGCCAATATAGACTAATGGTTCTATATCAAACTGAAAAACTTCTGCACAGCAAAAGGAATCATTATCAAAAACAGAAAGATTCCTCAAAGAGTAGAAGAAAATCTTTACATGCCATAGACTAGACAAAGTCCTAGTAACCAAAAATATATAAATAACTTACTAAAATTAGCAATAAAACAAATGAACAATCTCATTAAAAAATGAAGGGAAGAGATGAGCAGAATCTTCACCAGAGAATAAATCTAAACTACCAACAGACATATTAAAAATGCTGAAAGCTGCTGGTGATCAGAGAAATGTAAATAAGAAATGCCACTTTATATTGGTGAGACTATCAGATATTATAAAATGTTGGGCAGTATGCCAGCTTCCTCCTACTTAACTCTGCGGTCTATTTACATAACCACTGTTACCTAAGAACTGCCCTGCCTGCAGGGCCCTCGTTTAATCCCACTGGTTCGAACTCTCTTTTTGCTCTGCCCCCTCTCCTAGTCACACCATTTTCCACCACTCTCTTTTCGCTCCACCCTCTCTACATCACATCCTGGTTCCACCCTACTTGGCTAGTATAAATACAGATGCTCTTCTGATTAAACACACTTGGAATTGCCTTCCAGCTCCGAGAGTCCCAGAGTCTCTCTCCTGCCAGGCTAGCCCGGCTCGAGTTCCTGATCCCTTTCCCACGCAGCAGCCTAGGTTGGCTCCAGTCGAGTTCTTTCTTACCCAGAGAGCACTTGCTCAGGAAAAAGCACCCTCAGGCTATCCCAGCAAAAAATGACATAAACACCAACTACTGGAGAGGCTGGAGGGAAGGAACTCTCCAGCTGCTGGTGGACATGTAAGTTGGTTCACTGTAGAAAACAGTCTGGAGATTCATCAGAATGCTAGAACTGGACCTACCTTACAACCTGGTGATTCCTTTCCTGGAGATACAGCCAAAATAAACAAATACCCCTTATGTAAAGAGGCCTGTGAGCATCTATGCTCATAGCAGTATAATTTATAATAGACCCAACTTGGAAGCAACCCAGATGCCCATCAACAGATGAGTGGCTAGGAAAACTGTGATATAAATACACAATAACTTACGATGGCTGTTAAGAATGATGAAGTTATCTCATTTGCCACATCTTGGATGAAACTAGAAGACATCATACTGAGTGAGATAAGCCAGAAAGAAATGAATATTGGATGATTTTACTCACTGCTGGAAATTAAGAAGAAAGGATAGCAAGGGAAGACATGTGATATATATTTTTAAATCTCTTTATTGAAGTATTAATGGTTTATAGTCAACAGTAAAATACAATAGTTTGTACATGTGTAACATTTCTCAGTTTTCCATATAACAATTCAACTGCCACTAAATCCTCTTCCACCATCATGTTCCAGGACCTGAACATGAAGACATGTGATACTTGAACTGGGTGCAGTGCATGGTTCCAAAGCAAAGGATACTGGCAAAGGAGGGAAGGGATTAGCTGGAAGGGCTACTGGGATCCTGGTGTATGATGGTGGAAAAGGAAACAGGTTGGGGGAGAGTGTTTTATAGACACCTATCATAGGGAGATGAGAAGTGATAGTTAACTGTCAACAACTATATTGTAAACATTAACTTCCCAATAACAAAAAAAGAAAAGAAAGAAAGAAAGAAAGAAAGAAAGAAAGAAAGAAAGAAAGAAAGAAAGAAAAGGAAGGAAGGAAGGAAGGAAGGAAGGAAGGAAGGAAGGAAGGAAGGAAGAAAACATCAAATGAGGTAAGATGTAAATTGTAAAGGAGAACAAGTATATTAATGAGTTGTTACCTACCTCAAAGGAAAAAATGAGAGACAATTGCTAATTAAAGCTTTGGGAATTAGGAGTGGATTTTTAAGAAACTAGAAAGGATAAAATGGGGAAAATGTTCTAAAGGGTGGGAGTGTAGGCTCCATTACATAAAGTGTTCGATCAGGATATAAAGAAACAAAGTAGAGGGAATCTTGAAATTTGAGACACCACACTCTGAGTCTTCCCTTCTTAACATTCCTGAGGTAGTGTGAAATCCACAGGACACTGAGTTTTAGAAGAGTATTTAGGAGCTATTTAAAGTCACATGTCTACAATCTAACCTGAAATATCATGTTCTTTATCAATGTCTAAGCCCCCTGTCCAAGCAATCTTAAAGCTTTTGGATTTGACAGAAAAAGACACACCCTGAGTCATCAAAACAAGAGGAAAACTATCACACCCTCAATGCACCCATATCTGTGAACTGTTAAAGACCCTCCTCTTTTGTAGATTCAGGCACCAGGCACTTAGGCCAGATCAGTAAATGGTAGATTCACTTCAGCTGAATCAGCAAGCTGACTTCAGAAACCTGTGAACAGACCAGGCTGACCCAGCCTTTGAAGTTCTAAAGTTCTCTATCCACCTTTGTCTCTGTTTGGAGTCAACAAAAAATGGCTCTAGCTTTGGAGAATAAATTCAATTTTTGTAGTTAATGGGTGTGATGATTCAAAGACCAACTAACTGAAGCAGTACTATTTGTCAACTAATGGAAAAAATAATGTATTTGTGCCAAACAGGGAACAATTTTTATCATGAATCGCAGAAAAATACACCATGCAACTATTTTATAAGGTCATTCTGTCCTCAGTTCATCAGTAAAGCTAATAATCAGAAAATAAATCAGAAAACTTAAGATAAAAAGTACAGCCCAATATGCTGTGGTGACACCTTGAGAATAAAAAAAAAATGTAACATAAATACTGACTGTACTCTTGTTACCCCCCCCCGTCTTCCTTATATCCAGAAAATATCTCCAGAGATACATCTTCATTCATGTATCCCACTCCAATCTAGACATAGCTCCCCTTACAAACTCACAGCCAGCCACATAAAAATGGTATTTGTAATCCGGAGACAATAACTAAGACATATTTGATTATCCTCTGTCAGCTTGACAACAGTGATAAATGAAGACTTTCCCATTTACATTCTGCTCATTTTGCAGCTTTGCTGATCGTGAAGCCAATGTTTGAAGACCCTTTCTTCATTGCTTCTATTCAAGGACCTTTTCCATCCTCTAGACACAAGTCATTCCTACCCAAGTCTGATATTCAGGGGTAAAAGCCCTGCCCCCCAGCTACCTTTATTTAGAACCAGCCGAGCACACAAAGTACATTTACCAATGATCTGTAACACCTGATGTCCAATTAATTTTTTCCCTTCCTTCTCTCGTACAGGGAAGCTCAACGCCACAAAAGAGGTTTTATTTTTCATGAAAACAACTTCCCTGAAATCATGTGCAACAGAACAGCAAATTGTTTAAGAGCAGAGCAAAGTAGTTCTCAAGGGAAAAGCTATCCCTTGACCAAAGTGTGTCTGCACAATCTCATAGAAAAGGGGATAGGGAAAACGTTTTTCTCAGAGATAAAATGAAGAAGAAACCAACTGGGTTTATTAAGACACCATCCACAGGTCTCTTATAAATCCTTTATTCTTTTGGAAGTTAAGTGGTTATGTGGACTATCCAGATTTACTAGCCATGATTCCCTACTAGCTAGTAATGAAAACATGTACTTAGTGGTAATAAGTTCTGAGTAGTTCTTAGTAGTAAATTTATGTTTATATAAAAATAAGTTCTAAATTGTTAACATATGTAACAACTTTTGGAAATCAACTTATGGGTTGAAACTTAAGCTTCTAAACAACTCTAAGAGTTCTAATTCTGGATAATACCATTTTAATACAAGTTCATTTTTCTAAGGTAGGTAGAAATAAAACCTATCTTCTGCATAATCTAGAAGTTTGGCTTTGTGTATGGGCAAACTGATTTTTATTAATAAAAAAAATTATGGACAAGAGAGACATCTCACTGGTTGAACACAGGACTTACAAGCCTGAGGCCCTAGATTCATATACCAGAGCTGAAAAGTGTTCTGATTTCTCTCATAAAAATAAATAAATATTTTGAATGTTAAAAAAAATAAAGAAATTGTGAGCTGGGGGCTGGCATAGTGGCTAGAGCACTGGACTTTAAAACAAATGTTACACATGTACAAACTACTGTATTTTACTGTTGACTGTAAACCATTATTCCCCCCAATAAAGAAAAAAAATAAAACCATGAGTTTATGAATTTGACCTCTGTTGTCATGTGTCATATTGTCACATCTGTGTCATATGTGAATGATGCTCTGGTTCTCTTTCTTCCTCTCATGTTAATAAATAATTTTTAATTAAATTTTTAATTAAAAAGCAGGCTGGCAGAATAGTTCACAAGTTAGGGCACCTAACTGGCCACATGCATTTCCCAGATGTAAGCTCTGTATATGGAGGTTCTAAGGTGTTGTGGACAGCTCTGGTGACAAAGAGACGAACGAGTGATAAAATCACACATGAATAAGGTTCAGACTTGTCACAAAGAAAAAAAAAAACCCATGGTTTTGATTTCAAAACACTTTCTTATATTTACCTTATGGTAAACAACCGCATTATGACTTCTGGGAGTTTTTGAAGGGAGCAGGAGATAGAGAGAGTCCATTTCCATGCAATTATCAACTGTTTGGGTCAGAAAAGATCCAGTATGGAGTGCTTGCTTCACTCTGGAGAGCTCTTTCCTTTCCCTTCTCTTTCTTTATCTCTTTCTCTCTTTATCTCTTTTTCATATTTTTCTCCTTTCTTCCTTTCATACTTTATTGTTCTTTCACAGAGATGGGCCTTGCACAAGCAAAATTTATCAGCTCTTGGTTGCATTTTCATTCAGAGACAGAGATACCACCTCTCTCTCACCTGGCACTGGAGCTTGAACCCAGACTACATGCATGGCAAGACAGGCATTCTACCTTCTAATCACCTATCCTGTTTTCTGGAAAATTCAATTGCTTCTCTACTTTCAACTTTCTCAACTTCCATCAAGTTCCCTACTTTAATTTCAGCTACAATCCTGAAATCTATTTCTGGTACATGTTCTGTCTAGGTTTTGATGACACCTCAGGAAAAAATTCATAGCTCTTGATTTCTATTTCTATTTTTCAACTCTGTAATCATATACATGAATTTCAGCTACAAATTAAGTATTATCCCATGGTAGTATTTTCTATAGAAATATGTGTCTCCATATAGCCTCCTATATTTTAGGATCTTTAAAAAAATAAACATTTTCTAAAGTTTTGTTATTTCCATGAGAGAGACCAAAGCACTGCTCACTTTTGGCATATGGTGCCAGGCATTGAATCTGGGGCCTCTGGGCTCTCAAGTATGAAAACCTAGTAAAGTTTGTTGAGCTTCCAAGAAGGATGAGTACAGCATTTTGGATACCTATTTACCACAGAATCCTAGTTAGTTATAAGAGGTGTTCTGCGAAGTACACACTTTCAAAGACATTTGGCAGTGTGGAAAAACTGTTGTGACGACAGAGAACACAAGACAGATTCCCTCTCTGAGAAATTTACGTAGCCTAGAATGTCCATAGAATTAAGATTGAGAAGCTCTGCTTCACACAATTATTTCCCAAAGTGTGTACTTCACAGAGCACCTAAGTATTCGACATGTTGAATTAAAAATATATTGGGCTGGGAAAGCTATGAGAGGGGAATCCTGGGTAAAAGACTCAGGAGGTGACAGGTAAGAGGTCCAGACATGGAATGGTAAGGCCTGGAGCTAGAAATCATAGGTGGAGAGGTATACACATGGGTCAAAGGGGAAGCACCAAAGGTCAACCTTGCCTCATGGAGGTGAGGGATCAGCTTTACCTGACAGCTTCTGGGGAGTGGTGGTGCTCTCTCCTGGAAGAGGCCAAGAGGCTCACACTGAAGGCTTAGAAGGTATCCTCATGGAGCTGTCCATAAAGTCAACTCTCAGTTGATCCCTTCAAGAGATTGTTTGTCCCAGGTGGCAGTGAGGTGAGGGGTGGGATGCCGCATCCACTCCTTCAAAGGCCAGGTCCAAGTCCATGTCCAAGTGGGGATGCTGCATGTCTGGGCCTATGGGCATGGAGGTGCAGCGTGCAGTAGAGAATCGCAGCTGGGGATTGCACAGGGTCCCTGCAGAGCTGGCTAGGACTTGCCAGGGGTCCAGGAGGTAACTTGGTTGACAACCCCATCAGGTGTTGTGTGTGGCGGGGGACTTTGGAAGCAGAGCTGCGTGCAGGCAGAACAGTACTTGCAGAGACTGTGTCAAACTCAGGTAAAAAACCTGAGTGAAACAATGAAGGTGAGAGCCACCATGTCCTGCTAATGGGCACTGTCCCCTTGTCGCTCACAGGGTCACAGGGTAGACATCCACTAGACGCTGGGGTGTGGTGGCTGCACCCAACTGCTCCGAGGCCTGCCTACTGTCCTGAGAAACCAGCCCTCCCTTGCACAGACCTCTCCTTCGCGTCCTGAATTGCTCTAAGTGCCCTCGGCATGCAGTAGACTGTGCCGGGGCACAGGACCCTGCGTCCTCAGAACTCCTCAGAACTCCAGAAAGGGGCTTCTTTCACCTGGTGGGCCCTCACGTGGCCGCTCGGAGTGCACCTGGCTGGGCAGGTGCCATAGAAGTCAGGAGGCTCCTGTGGTCACGTGGTGTCTGTCCTCTGTGGCTCTCTATTCTTGGGGGACCGAGGCTACTTCTAGCGGCCCAGTCACACCTTCTCCGCATGTGCAGACCCTCTGAATCAGGTAAGCAGCTGCAGGGTCTTATATATGTATTTATTTAGCCTCCAGGGTTATAGCTGGGGCACCTGCTGTCACTAGAAATTTATTAGATAGGGCAAAGAAAGAGAGAGAAGAAGGAGAAGGAGAAGGAAAAGGGGGAGGGGGAGGGGAAGGAGAAGGGGAGGGGGAGAAAAAGAAAGGAGAAGGAAAAGAAAGAAAGAAGAAGCCAGGAGAGAGAGAAAGCGGGTTTGCAACACCTCCCACACAGACCAGGGCTGAAGGAAAGAGCTCGAGCTTACTCCTCACTTGCTCACAGCGGTGCATCTCATGCTTAAAGCTAAGTACTAATTAAAGTTACATTTGCAAAGCTCTTCAGAGTACTCAGTGGTAAGAAGTCTCCATACCCACTGAAAATAGCCTAAATTGAAATGATTCTTTCTTTAAAAAAATAAATATTTATTTATTCCCTTTTGTTGCCTTTGTTTTATTGTTGTAGTTATTATTGTTGTTGTTATTGATGTTGTTGGATAGGACAGAGGGAAATGGAGAGAGGAGGGTGAAGGCAGAGAGGAGGAGATAAAGTTAGACACCTGTAGACCTGCTTCACTGCCTGTGAAGTGACTCCCCTCAGGTGTGGAGCCAGGTGGCTTGAATAGGGATCCTCACGCTTTGCGCCACCTGTGCTTAAGCCTCTACACTACCCACTGACTCTCGAGATGATTCTTTCCTCCTGCCTGCCCGCTCGCCCGCCTGCCTGCCTAAGTTGGCAAATATTTATCAAGCCCTAGGGCATTTCTGCACTTTGCCTGGCTAAACTATCCTGTAATATTATTTGTAACTTCAAACATATCTGAGCACAAACATGATTCTAGCCAAACCATTTCTAAAAGTAATCTAATTAAATCTCATGTAGGACAATTAAAACAGACACTATCATGCAAACACGAGACACACTAGGATTGAATTAATAAAGGCTTTGGAATGAATTATTTTGTCTTTGAGGAAATACTGTCTTATAATTTCAGGTCAGTGGTAGAATACAAAACTGAAGACTTACTAAAGTATATGTACTGTACAATACTGATAGGCTAAGATTTAGATAAATCATAAGGGTTAATAATTGTGTTTGGGGGAGTAAAATTTACATTTTGCTTTCACTCTTTGTAAGGGTCTGTATTTTATACACATTGAACTATCATAGGGTATAATCTTATGACTATAAAAATAGCTTAATTTTAAGTAAAACAAATTAATTGACATTTCTAGAGGCTATTTAACATTGATTGTCAAAATATTAAAAATATTGTCTTAAGGACATTCCTATCAGGAACAACAAAATAGACCCCTTTGTAGGTCCCCGCAGGACCTTGCCTCAACTTGGATCAACAATGGTAGAGAATGTTTCATCCTCTGAAGGGAGGATGGACAATATACTCTATGCTACACCTGAGGAAGATGGGTCGATATTGGGGCAGCATGGAATGCTCCTACTCATGACCACAGAATGTGAGCTCAGAGGGATGCAGAGGTCACATAGGCTCCTAAGCTGAGGGCCCAGATGACATCAAATTGATGAGGTTTACAGTCAACAATATTTATACCCCTTTCCCATATTAGGGAGCTACTCTCTTCCCTGATCCAGTTTTCTGGTCCTTTTTCCAGCCATGACATCATCTCCACAGACAATAATTAGAATCCATTACCATATCAGATTTCAGGCTCAGGGGCAAAAAAAAAAAAAAAAGGAAAAAAAAAAAACTAGTAAAGCCACAGGGTCTTTGGAATTTAACTAAAATATGTCTACTAGCTATCTACAAAATAGAGGACCCACCAACTCTTCATCTGCACTATTCTAGCCCTTAGATCCATGATTGGTCAACAATTTGTTTGGCTTTGCATGTTAACTCTCTTGTCAACCACCAGGTTCCAGATGCTAGCATGATGCCGACCAGACTTCTCTGAACAGACAACCCCACCAGTGTGTCCTGGAGCTCCGCTTTCCCAGAGCCCTTCCCTACTAGGGAAAGAGAAAGACGGGCTGGGAGTATGTATTGACCTGTCAACACCCATGTTCACCTGAGAAGCAATTACAGAAGCCAGACCTTCCACCTTCTGCATCCCACGATGACCTTGGGTCCATATTCCCGGAGGGTTAAAGAATAGGGAAGCTATCAGGGGAGGAGATGGGATACAGAGTTCTGGTGGTGGGAATTGTGTGGAGTTGTATACCTCTTATCCTATGGTTTTGCCAATGTTTCCTTTTTATAAATAAAAAAATTAAATATATTTTCTTGGTTCTCAAGCAGACATTTGCAAAAAATCAGTCATTCAAGTATAGAGAATTCTCATTTGTTCTTCTGGGAAAATGGTACAAGCTGAAAATGAAGAAACTCATTTGGGGTGACTGAAAAATTCTCAAAAATATATATAAAAAATCCTGAATGTTCTTGATCTGTTGTTCATGCTGCTATGATTATAATTATAACTATAATAAGCCTTAGTGCCTATACTGCTAAAAATAGAGCAAATGACTGGACTTGCTTTTAGAAAAGCTCAGATGAACTTTGTATGCTTAACACACCAGCATTCCATTATGGTTCACATCCTTTCTCTAAAGTGATTGACTTTGTTTTTGTCTTTATTTTTCCTTCTTTCCTCACCTCAATTAATACTGTGTATTTAATATTATTAAGTTTATTAGACCAGATGAACTATTTGCAAATTATATACATTTGCCTAAATGTTAATTTTGTATTTAATATGATAAATTAAGTGCAACTTTCATAAGAATTTTCATCAAATGATTTTTATGCAGTTGTATCTTTTAATTTTTAAAATTGGGAACCACTGCTACAATTTTCCCATATTCATAACTTACTCATTTATTGTGTTTGTCTATCTTGAAAGCCATGGACTTCCAAAGTAGAGTGTGATTAACTTCATTTTAGTTTGCCAGCACCAGAAAGAAAGCTTTATGAGTGCATATGTATTTTTTATTATTAATATTAATTTATTTTTATAAGACAGAGGAAAGAGTTGTGTGGAGAGATGAAGAGAAATTAAAGGATTGCTCAGTTGGTTGCCTCTTTCACATGCAAGTCCTGTGCCTGCCTAATCTCCCCAGTCCAATGCTTATTTTCCCCTTTGCTGTACTCTAATATTGAAAACAATGCCTGACTCAATAAAGAATTTTAGTCCATACACCCCAGAGGAAGGAAAAGATAGGGGAAGATGACTAGAGGATTCTGGACCCCAATTCCACTTGAACCCAAAACACATATCACCAGGAATATTTGTTTTGGTACTGTCACTGAAAGGGAGGTAAATCTGGAAAACACCAGAGGTACTATTTCTCTTATCTGAGAGGGAAGAGGAAAAAGGATACTTAGAAGTAGTAATAGCTGTGATTTCGAAAAGAAGTGAAGGTGGGACTGTAGAAAAAAATGGGCAGGGAGGCTGGGGCATGGCACACCAAGGTTAAGCGCACATATTACGAAGTACAAGGAGCAATGCAAAGATCCAGGTTTGAGCCCCCAGCTCCCCACCTAAGGTGCAGAGAGGGGCGGAACGCTTCTCAAGTGGTGAAGTAGGTCTGCAAGTATCTATCTCTCCCCTCTCATTTCCCCCCCCCTCAATTTCTTTCTGTTCTGTCCAATGGAGGGTGGGGGATGGAAAAAAATGGCCTCTAGGAGCCATGGATTCGTAGTGCCGGCACCAAGACCTAGAGAGAACCCTGGAGGCAAAAAAGGGGGGGAGGGGGCAAAGTAAATACATAGATGGATATAGATATAAATAAGGGTAAACAGTCAGCCCATATCTGTGGCCTGGGGAGAACTATTGAAGTTTTTGCTCTAGGGGGTGGGGACACAGAACTCTGGTGGTAGGAACAGTGTGGAATTACACTCCTACTATATTATAGTTTTGTAAATCACTAATATAAAAGGGAGAGAAAAAGTGACAGACAGCTTGGGAAAGCTCCCTAGAAGATCTAGAATTGGAACTCCCCTTGAGATTGAGAAGCCAGTAGGCTAGAGAGACTGTAGAGGATGTTCTTGCTGGTGGCACTGGCCTCAGCAGAAGCCCAGAGACAAGATCCTGATCCCTTGGTCAGGATCAACAGCAACCAGATGACTACAATGGAATAAAGTCTTTGACTAGAAGGGAAGGAATGCTGACTGATTTTTAAACTCACCCATGGTGAAGGCCAAGGAGATAGCAGAGTGGTTATATTCATTATTTTCACATCTAAGGATCTGAGGCCCCAGGGTCAATCCTGAGCAAAACCATAAGCTAAGGCTGAGCAGTACTCTGGTACAAAAAAATTAATTAATTAAAATTAAATCAACCATAGCTAAATTTACAAGACCACTTTGCCAGGATAAAATGTGAGTTCTAAATTGGTTTGCTCTTCCTGGTTTCCTGTATGTAACATGTCAGCAAACATGATCCCATTATTTATTTCAATGAAATACCCCAATTTTGGATTGTCCAAAATATTATAGAAAGTAACCAGTAAATATATGACACTAATCAAAATAAACATGAGACAACTAAAAGAAAAGGAGAAAAGAAAGAAAAAAGGAAGGAAGGAAAGAAAAGGTGTTGGTATGCATGAGACCCCTTCTGTTTCATTTGGTTTAAATCCCCCCTGCTTAACACTATTCTATTTACATAACCACTGTTAACAAGTACCACCCTCCCTCTAGGGCATCTGTGGTTCAGTGTTAGGATTCTCACCTAATCTGCCCCCTCTTTGTCACACTCTGATTTTCACCAGTCACTTTTCTCTCCACCCTCTCTATGTCACATCCTGTTTCCACCCTACTTGGCAAGTATATATAAAGACAGCATTGTGAGTTTTACGGTACTGTACCTTGAGTTTAGCTTAGCTCGTCGTAGATTGTGCTGCGTCCTGCATGAATAAAGAGATACTGCCTACAGCTCAACCATGAGTCCCTGGTCGTCTGTTACCCGCCTGTGAAGCCAGCCCGGCGAAAACAACCTAACCCGTCGAAAACAACAAAAAGGGAGAGAAGGGAGGGAGGGAGGAAGGAAGGAAGGAAGGAAGGAAAGGAGGAAGAAAACAAAACTTCACCAATGTTAGTCTTTAGGATTATGCTTATTGATGGGAGCATATATTAAATGTTAGTTTACAGATGTTCTTTTTAAGTGCCTAAAATCAAAAGTATAAATGTTTACAAAGAAGAATGAGAACATAACTCTGTAAAAATATAAACACACCAACATTCATAGTGGCATTATACACAATAGCCAAAAAATATTTTAAACTGTCAAATTATAGAAAAATGATCAATGTAGTGTCTCTACATAGTAGACTCTCATCATTTAAAGTGAATGACTCCTGATACATGTTGCAACTGTGGTAAAGCTGAATATCACTGTAGATGAAAGAAGTCAGATACAAAAAACTATTTTTGTATAGTTCCATTGATACAGAAAATCCAGAAAATATAAATTTATGGAAAAAAAAGTAGATCAATAATTTTCTGGAGCTCCATTTGCCATCAGAGACTAACTGAAATGTGGATCAAGATAATATTTGACTGAAATATAATGTGGAAATATTTTTATACCAGGATTGTGATGTGTAATGCAACCCTAAGGTATATTTACTGAATTGGTTCACTGTATACTTACAATATGTGAATCTAAGGTATCTAAATTATAAAAAGGCAATGTTTACATATTTATGTATAAATATATATAATTTAGTTCTGGGGAGATAGCATGCAAAAGAGTTTCATGCTTGAGGCTCTGAAGCCCCAGATTCAAGTATTTAATCCCCCATATCACCATAAATGAGATATGTATGATGCTTTGGTTAAATAAATAAATAAACAAACATACAAATAAATAAAAGGGCCGGACCTTAACTCCTGGATAAAGCACACATGGCAAAAACACAAAGATGGGCATAAAGATCCCAGTTCGAGCCCCCAGCTCCCCACCTACAGGGGGATCACTTTACAAGCAGTGAAGC
Source organism: Erinaceus europaeus (assembly GCF_950295315.1). Taxonomy (NCBI): domain Eukaryota; kingdom Metazoa; phylum Chordata; class Mammalia; order Eulipotyphla; family Erinaceidae; genus Erinaceus; species Erinaceus europaeus. Next base: position 24,811,767 of record NC_080164.1, read on the forward strand.
AGGTCTGCAGGTCTCTGTCTCTATCTCTGTCTCTATCTCTTCCCTTCCCCTCTCAGTTTCTTTCTGTCCTATCCAACAATAACAACAACAACATAGAAAAATTGGCCTCAAGGGTTGGGTGGTAGCACAGCGGGTTAAGTGCACGCGGCGCAAAGCGCAAGGTCCAGCTTAAGGATCCCGGTTAGAGCCCCCAGCTCCCCTCCTGCAGGGGCGTTGCTTCACAGGCAGTGATGTAGGTCTGCAGATGTCTATCTTTCTCTCCCCCTCTCTGTCTTCCTCTCCTCACTCGATTTCTCTTTGTCCTACCCAACAACGAATGGCATCAACAATAACAATAACCACAATAATGCTACAACAAGGGCAACAAAAGGGGGGGAAATGGCCTCCAGGAGCAGTGTATTCATGGTGCAGGCACTGAGCCCCAGCAATAACCCTGGAGGCAAAAAATAAGAAGAAAAAGAAAAGAAAAGAAAAACTGGCCTCTAGAAGCAGTGGATTCATAGTGCAGCTCCTGAACCTGAAGGCAAAAAAAAAAAAAAGATATATATATATATATATACATATATATATATATATACATATATATATGATATATATATATATATATGTATATATATATATATATCATGTGTGACTTATATCCACATAAAATATAGAGGCACATATGCAATAATATATATGTATATACATGTATATGTAATTTCTCTGAGTTATGATAAACTGAAATACAGTTACACTTGAAATAAAAAGTTGTAGGATGCAAAAAATTATCTCATCATTTTATTCTGTATTTATTTTTTCTTGCAATTTTTTTAAATATAGGACAGAAAGCAATTGAAAAAAGAGCAGAAGACAGAGAGGAAGTGAGACAGAGAGACAGCTGCAGACCTGCTTCTCTCTCTAGTGCAGCTTCCCCCTGCAGGTGCGAGGCAGGACTAGGACTTGACCCTTGTGCATGGTAACCTGTGCCTTCAGCTGGTGCGCCATTGCCTACCCCCTTTCTCGTCATTTTAAACTACTAACACAAACATAATTCTCTAGATTTATAATTGAATTGAAATGTGAAGATAAGAGCAGACAAAAGTTGGTAGATGATGACTTCTGAAGATTAGAGTGGTGAAGTCACAAGCCAAGAAATACTACAGACCTATGAGAGCTGGGAAACGCAGGGAAGGATTTCTCCATTAGAAGGTCCAGAGAGAGTAGGATCTGGCTAGCACCTAGTTTTTGTTGTCTTTGTTTGTTGTTTGTTTTTTAGTTTTTACTTATTTATTTTCCCTTTGTTGCCCTTGTTGTTTTTTATTGCTATTGTAGTTATTATTGTTGTTGTTATTGATAGATAACATTGTTAGATAGGACAGAGAGAAATAGAGAGAGGAGGGGGAGGGAGACAGATAGTGGGAGAGAAAGACAGACACCTGCAGACCTGCTTCACTGTCTGTGAAGCGATTCCCCTGCAGGTGGGGAGCGGCAAGCTGGAACCAGGATCCTTACGTGGGGTCTTTGTGTTTGGCGCCATGTGTGCTTAACCCGTTGTGCTACTGTCCAACTCCCAGCACCTAGTTTTTGAGCCAATAACAGAATATCAGACTTCTAACCCCCAAGATTGTATGAAAAGCCATATTTCTTTAAATCTCCAATGTCATGGCACGTTGTTAGAACACCTGGAGTGAGTTAAAACAAGTCCGAGGACAATGAAATAATTGGTGAGTTAAACTAGAGCTTTATCTTTATTTGACTGAGCCTCTTTGCAAGCTGCATTGTGAGGAGCAGAGTGAGGGTAATCATTTTAGAAGACCCATAGAACTTCTCTGAACATCTCAGAAAGGGCTGGTTAAAGTGCGTTAACATAGACATAGTGCAGCCATGCTACTGTTGTATCTATGAGCAATTCTTCTTGTCAGGTCAAAAACAACACAATGTAAGGATGTGAGAGTAGGACAAAGAGAGAAAAGGAAGTAGGAGCCAGGGTGTGGTGCAGCGGATTAAGCTCACATGGTGGAAAATGCATGGACCTGCATCAGGATTCCGGTTTGAGCTCCAGGCTCCCCACCTACCAGGGAGTCCCTTCACAGGCGGTGAAGCAGGTCTGCAGGTGTCTCTCTTTCTCTCCCTCTCTCTGTCTTCGCCTCCTCTCGCAATTTCTCTTTGTTCTATCCAAAAACAACCATGGCAATAACCAATAATAACAACAAAGAGGATGATAAACAACAAGGGCAACAAAAGGGGGAAAATTAAAAAATTAAAAAAGAGAGAGAGCAAGAGAGAGAAAAGGAAGATGCCCACAGAAACACCATCCTTACTGAGAAGATACCAAGAAACAGAAACACATGAAGAATTAGAGCAAGCAGAATTTCTGAAGTTTATGTAATTGAGTGGAGCATTCATTCAGTTAGCTCTTGCCTAAATGCAGAGTAGAAACTCAGACCACTTTGGCAAGAGGACTTCTATAGCAACTAAAATATACTTGACACTTCTTTTGTGAAGTTGACATCAAATAGAAGATTGACAGGATGCAGCTAATTATGCAATTAAGAAGCTCCAGAGCTAAGACCCAAAGGAATTTCCAATATGCTCCTTCCCTCTCCTCCTAGTCCTAAAATTGGTACTTGACTCCAACTTTTATCCAAGGAATGAGCTCCAAGTTGTCTATTCTATGAGATTCTTCCTAGTAGTTCTGCCACTATAACTGATTGCTTTTGCGTTTGAGAATGCTCTATGCTCTGAAATTATTGACATGGAATGGGTTTTATTCCACTCTGTTTTTTGTATCTCTGGCCCTCACTGATCTGTAGTTTTTCCTCTAAAACTGTGAAGATCAGGCTTCATTTTTTTTTTTTTACTTGTGGATCTCCAATATTCAGTGAAAGGCTCCACACAAAGATGACACTAAGCACTGAGTTAATTAAGAAACAGAATATTTAATAACTTAACCTAAAGTTTGATGAGCAAAGTGTTAGCCTATAACTTGTAGGCAGACAAGAGCCAGAATCTAGGTGACAATATTTATTAAATATGACTCAGAGTCTCTAGGTCCCATATGCACTGATGTGACTTGTGAAATATGTTCAGATTCAGTGTGAAATGTATCGTAATGCTATATTAAGCATCCTCCAGCAATATCCTGTCCTTAGTAGAGAGCTCAGCCAATGGCACTGCTTATTATTGTGCCTGGGGATATGGTTAGAGGAAGGAATGAAATGCTATCTATTCTGTTCAGCAATAATTGAGGCAAGTAAACAATTATACATCTGAATTCACAATAATAGGCAAGTTGAAGTAAGTAACTGGATGAGAAGAGCAATTTAGAAGAGTTCTCTTGCATTAAACAGTATTTTGTATTCCCAAGGATTCTGAAAGTTTTCTAATTTTTATTTTTCATTTTAAAAGTTTCTATCAGTATTTGATTTCACTGAAGGCTGTCAGCTCATTTTCTTATTAGCACAGAGCTCTTTATAAAAAAACCAGGAAAAGAGCTGATCAGGAAAGTCATCATAAGTAAACTACTTCTGCAAAGCAAACTGCAATATTTCTTATTAAAGTATATATAGTGAAAATTTGTAAACTGTGTCTCCTCTTGTCTGATATTGGGATGTCTGCCAACTACTCCTGGTTGTGAGAGGTTCTTCCAGATGGCAGAATAAATTCTCTAGTGGCATAACAAACACCCAAGTCCCTAATTACTTGATATTTGGAGTATATAATCCCTATGTTTTAAATGGCCCACTTCCCACCCAGTAACTCAAGAAAGAAACATGATCTCTCTCACTTCTCAGCTTTAGTCAGTCTCAGAGAGAAGACGCCAACCTTTGGCATCATTGAGATTAATTCCACTGTTTTTGTTTATTTGTTTGTTTTCTAAAAGGGAGGCAATTTTGGAATTCCACTTCCATCTAATGTCAATATTTCAGTGTTTGCATAAGTTCCTTTGCATGGGAGAAAAAAAGGACATATCCAACTGGTGAGTAGAGTGTTCAACTATTGTTACCGCATTGAATGAGTTAACATGTAGAAAAACACTGCTTATGTATTGTTCTTTCTCAGTGCTTACTCTGTCTTTCTTCTTGACCTTTTGGGTCTAATTGTTCCTAGGTGTGCTGGATGTAACTTGTTACACATGGACTACATTCAAAAGAAGATTCAGTTCTGGAAGACACCATTGCTTTAGCTCCAGTTTCTGAAACAAGTCAAGTAACTCCTTCTAGTTCTTCTTTATGTCACTGAATGTCTTTATTTTTGAGTGGAAAAATATTAAGAACTGTCATTTTAGCCTCTGGTATTTGTCTCAGAGTATTTTATGTCTCACAAAGTATTTTTAAAAACAAATTTGAAAGCAGTATTGTATATATTTTTGTTACCAGGCTTATCGCAGGAACTTCGTACCTATAGGAGAACTCTACCACTCCTGAAGGGCATCTCCCCCTTTGTTAACTTTGATAAAGAGTGACAGACATGCAGAGATGGCGAGAAAAAGGGAGGAGTGAGATAGACATAGGCAAGGAGAAACTGCTGTAGCACTGTTTTACCGTTCATGAAACTTGCCCCTGTCATTGAGGACAGGGGTTTCTTGTAGACTTGAACTTTGCGTAGAAACTTCATTTTGAGCACCATGTGTTCCAGTCTGATTCCTTCCTCTTGATGAAGAACCAGAGAGGTGGAGGGGGAGGGGGAGAAGGTGTTTTCATAGACTACATCACATATCCAACACTGTAGTAGTCCTATTTAAATTATGTTTTTAAACAGGAGCTCTTTCCTGTGGAGTATTTCACTTGGTATGCATATATGACTAACTCGTTTGTGGAGATTAGTGTCTCTAGGTTGAAATTACTGCAATAGCATTCTAGTTAATCCCTTTCTAGTCTTCTCTGCCCTCTCCCAAATGCACTGTGCTCCTTTAGAGTCATCTTTTAGTATGACCAGCTTCATTTGTCCTGTGTAGTCACAGAGCTCTGCACTATGAGGTATCTAACACTTAGTCTAATTATCTGTGGTCATTTTCTGAAAATTGCATTTTGTAAGTGATGCCTGCACCTCTGCTGCATGAATGTGGTGGAGGAAACACCACCACAACTTCTGCCACTGCCACAGCACTCCCATGTAGTGTCAAGACTTGAACCCAGGCCATGCCATGGTAAGACTTGCTTCCTACCAGGTGGCTACTTTCCTGCCTCAGGACTTTCTTCCTGTATGGAAAGAACTTCACTAATCAGCACTGTTACCAACTGTGTGGACCAATCAATTTTTCTTGTGGATGCATCTACCTGGAGCAGTGACTGTAAAATCTTAACTAGAGATGTTTTGGGGTTTCTTTTGTTCAGGAGCTCAGAATCTTTTGCTCTCTCTTCTGTCTGTATGTAGCTCTGGAGATTCTTCAAAGAGGCCATAAGTCATTCCATTCTCTTGTTTTTTTCAGCAGTCAGATACACAAAGGATTCTGGGTGTCATCTGTGCACCAACTCAGACAAGGCAGAAATCAGTTCATCTGGTAGCTCTACCATTCTCCCCCAAATCAGGCATGCTGGTCCACTCTCATCCCCTTCAGCTGTTGGTCTGCTTCTAAATTCTGCTTCTAAGACCCCTTCTGTTGCATTGCTTGATACTGTGGTCTATTTACATAATCATTGTTTTGTTAGCACTGGTTTAATCCCCACTGGTTCCTGCTCTTTTTCCACTCTGCCCTCTCTCCTAGTCACATCCTGTTTTCCACTGTTTAATCCCCACTGGTTCATGCGTTTTTTCCTTCTCCCCACCCCCTATCCTACATACATCCTCTTCTGACCTGACACTTCCGCCTCAGAAGATATATAGGACAGGATGGTGATTAGAGAATAGCTAGCTTGCACTGCATTCCTCATCAATAAAGATTGAACTGCGTTCCCAGCTCAGCCATGAGTCCCTGGTCGTCTCTCTCCTGCCCCACGAAGCTAGCCTGGCATTTATCCTTGTAGGGAAGGTCATAAGACTGTGTGACATCACTTTGCTGTACCATCTCTCCATTGGAGCAACAATAAGCCTCTTGGTTTTCTCTTCTTGTCAGTTGTACCAGGGCATCTAGAATTTTCAGTTCCTTGCAGAGTTTCAGGACAGAGAAGGCAGACAGAAGCTTTTTTTTTTTAATTCTCTCACTTTTTTTTTTTTTAATTGACAGGGTTAATGTTTTACATTGCAGTACAGTCATTGACACATGAGTACAATTTCATTATGCACCGCTCCCTCTTCCTTCCTCCCCAGGGTCCTTTGCTTTAGTGCAATGCACCATTTTCCATCCATGTTACACTTTTTGTCTTCCCTCTCTGTCCCAATTTGTTAAGTCCCACTTATAAGTGACATCATTCGGGATTCATCCTTCTCTTTTTTGGCTTATGTCACTTAACAGGAAGTTCTGATGTTTCATCCAAAATGATGCAAAGGAGGTGACTTCACCATTTTAGCAGCTGAGTAGTATTCCATCCTGTAAATATACCATATATATATATATATATATATATATATTAACTTTTAAATTTTTATTAATGATTTAATATTGATTTATAAAACTATGAGATAACAGGGGTATAATTCCACACCTTTTTCACCACCAGAGTTCTGTGTCCCCATTTCCTCCACTGGAAACTGCAGTAGTTCTCTCAAGGTCACAGATATAGGTTGACTATCATTTCTATTACTGTTTCAATTGCTGCACTAGTGATTGACCGACCTGCTATGCTTATTTATTGACTATTATTTCTTTAACTACCTGTATAGATATATGTGCCCATTTTTTCTATGGTTCTGCCTTCTCTTTCTTTCGAAGTTGCACCTACACCTATTGCTCCTTCTGAATGTCCTTCATTTTCTCCTCTTCTCTCTCTGTGTCTCAATGGAATTAGAGTTCAGAGCCCTCTGGTCTTCTTCCCCCAACATTTCTCCTCCGTGGGGCTATGGACCAAGATTCTTTTTGGGGTACAGAAGTTCTTTAGGCAGTCCCTTAAAAAGCTGGAATGTGGGACACACCTTCAATTCTTAACTCTTCAAAGAAGCCCAAGAGAGTAGAAAGAGTATGAGTTTACTCTAGCTGTCTTTTCTGCACAGAGCCTGGGAGTGTTGTGGCCTTGAGTGTGTGTTTACTTAAATCATTGCTTCCATTCTCAGCCATCCCTAATCCAATGCTCTTCATCTCAAAACTGAGATTCCAGAAAAGCAAGCAAACCCTGCATGTAAACCTTCTAGTTTGCACATTGGATGAATGTTTTGATCTTTTATCCTTCTCCCCAGAAAGACTTCACGAGTCAGGAGGTGGTTTTTTTGTTGTTGTTTTTTTGTTTGTTTGTTTCCTGATTGCATCCTGCTAAGCACAGAAGAAGAACTCAGATAAAACTATCATGCCCTCTCTGACCAGTTTCCAGGTAGCTGGTAATACTTTTACTTTGGGTGCATTAGCCTTTCCATCAGTTTCCTAATTTCTTATAGAGTAAATTGGTTCACGTCCAAAGTCAGTGTTCTCACAGGAAGGACGAGAATATAGGACTTAGTGTTCCCACCATTGCTCTGGTTGATGTCACCCTCCTTTTACTTATTAGAAGGGTACAATTTTAGAAGCATGCTAACTCTGAAAGCAGGGAGATAAACGAGTTTTTTTTTTTTTTGCAAATTTCATCACCATCATACTTGATTAGTAAAAAAATAAGTAGCATGGAGATGGTTCAGCCATAGAGCACAAGCCTTGCAATCTCAAGGTCCAGCGTTTGGTCTCTAATACTGCACGTGTCAGGATAGTGCCCTCTGTATCTATCTCACATGCACTAACACACATTCTCTCTCTTAAATACAATTTAGAGGGGGGAAAAAAGAACGTATTATTTGAAGAAGAAAGAACTGTCTATGGAAAAAAGCTTTCCTCAAACCTATAAACAGAAAATGATTCGAAGATGATTTGGAAAGCTGGACAGATAGACAAATAATACATAGAAATTATTTGCATTTCCAAATACTAGCAAGCATAATTAAAACCTGTATACAGATTAGAAACTTAGGCTGCCTAACAACTAACTCTAAAAAATTGTTGGCATTTTTAATACTGTATTTCCATGCAGTATTTTAAAAAAGTGATTCTATGATTTTGGTCAGTATTTGTTGGGAAGGGTTTGTCAGTTTTCCATGTGACCGCTTTGGGGGCACTTTCATTGGGAGAAGTGTCTGGATGCTCCATGAGGTTGAAGACTGGGAATCTGGTTTTCTCTTCACAGGAAATTGTATAAACAGTTGAAAGATGTGCACAACCCTTCCTATGTTTTGTTTTCTTTTATCCCCTACTCTGAAGCTCTTTGCATTCTCTATGATCTCCTTTCTATTTCTTCTAGATCTTCCTCAAAACTAGAGTCAACCTTGATACGGAGTCCTCAGTAAATTCAATCCTTGCACCACATTAAAGGGGTTATGTGGAGGCTTAAACTTTATTGCTCTCTCCCAAGATTGAGGAGTTCTATTTTTTGTGCTTATAATGTTCCTTTCTCCGGGGTATTCTTCTACATCGAGAATAGGTAAAAAATTCAACAGGCTTCTATTATTTGTTTGATCTTTGCTGTTCAGGCAGTTCACAGGGATGGGGTTTTCTGAAGATCTCATTCAGGAGAAGCAATCACAGTCAGGAGTGCTGTGGGCAGTGTCTCTGCACAATCTTCCCTATGAGCTGCCTTGTTTCCCTTCTGACATGGTGACAGACACCAAGAGCGAATGTCCAAAACAAACAAACAAACAAAAAAACATAAAGCAAAGAGAAATGGCTTCTTTATGAAACCCCTGGAGGGAATCTAGTATCATTTCCACAAGCGTAATGGCTTAAGGTAATTCTCTCTGTCTCTCTGTCCTAAAATCAAGGGACCTAAATGCCAGTCAGGTTGGGGAGAGGATAAAAGAGGGTGCAAGCCGAGGAGTGTAATTCAAGAAAATTAAATGGTTGTTGCTGGAAAAATCATTCTGGGGGGTTGGGCAATGGTACACACAGAGTTAAGCTCACATAGTACAAAGCACAAGGACAAACAGTGCAAGGATCCTGGTTCAAGTCCCTGGCTCCCCCTTCACAAGAAGTGAAGCAGGTCTGCAGGTATCTTTCTCTCTCTCTTTCTGTCTCCCTGTCCTCTCTCCATTTCTCTCTGTCCTATCCAATAAAAATGAAAAGATGACCTCCAGGAGCAGTGGATTCATAGTGCAGGCACCAAACCCCAGCAATAACCCTGGAGTAAAAACAAAACAAAAATAAATCATTCTCCTTTTTGAGAAGGCATTTTGGAAAATAAATACAAAATGGAAAGTTATACCATGTTTATAAATAAGACAATTCAACATCATTTTCCCTAACTAAATTCTCATTTCACCAATCAAGCTCACAACAGGAATTTTAGCTACTTGTAGAAGTGATTATATGATTCATTTGGAGGTGTGTTAAGCACCAAATAGTCATGTTTGAGAAAGCAGATAGAGAGATCCGACCTACATAATCTGGACTCATTTTAAAGATTTAGTGAAGAAGATACGATGTTCCTATAGAACTGTGGTGCCCAATGTTATATAATGAAGAGATCAGAAATTATTCACTGTATGCATAGAAATTTCACATATTATGAACACGGCATACTCTATGTTTGAAGAAGTAAAGAACTAAATGATCTTGGAAAAAAATAGTTTTCCATATAAAATAAATGTGATGTTTTCTAATATTATATAAAAGTTATTTTAGGTGAAATATGTCTGTGAAAATAAAATATATAAAAATTAAAGTACTAAAATATATTAATGATCTCTAAGTTATGTCTCATATAAGATTTTTAATACATTTACTGGAGAAAACAGATAATTTTGCCAATATAAGAGTGACTCAAAAATAAATATAACATCTCCCCAGACAATAACTTAGATTAAATGCATGTTAGATGTCAAACTCAGGCAAAAACTAGTAGTGTCATGGGCCCCCTGGAATATACCTAAAATAGACCTACTAGCTTTTTCCAAAATAGAGACCCCTAAATCTTCATCTGCCTTTAGGTTCATAATTAGTCGACAATTTGTTCTGCCTTAACTCTTAAGTTTTTCTCAGACACCAGGTTCCAGATGCTATCATGATGCTAACCTTACTTCCTTGGGCAGAGGACCCCACCAATGTGTCCTGAAGCCCCACTTCCCCAGATCCCCACCCCATTAGGGAGAGAGACAAGCTGGGAGTATGGATTGACCTGTCAATGCCCATGTTCAGTGGGGAAGCAATTACAGAAGCCAGACCTTCCACCTTCTGTACCCCATGATGGTCCTGGGTCTATACTCGCAGAGGGATAAAGCTATAAAGGGAGGAAGTTGGATACGGAGTTCTGGTGGTGGTAATTATGTGGACCTGTACCCCTCTTATGCTATGGTCTTGTCAATACTTCCATTTTAAAAAAATAATAATAATAAATAAATAAATAAATAAATAAATATAACTTTTAAAACTGGGCTGGGCAGTGAGGCATCTGGTTGAGCGCACACATTACAGTCCACAAGGACCTGCCTCAAGCCTCTGGTCCCCATATGCAGGGAGGAAGCATCACTAGCAGTGAAGCAGTGCTGCTGTTTCTTTCTCTCTCTCCCCATATCTTCTCTTTCTGCCTCAATTTCTCTGTTTTTCAAATAAAATTTAAAAAATTTAAGATTACAGATATTGATAAAAATAAATAAAAGAATAAGAAACCATAACCCTGAGGATTTTTAACTCCCCAAAATCAGTAAGAAGAGTTACCTAACAGAGTAATATATAGTCAACAAATGTAAGAATATACTTCCAAACTTATAAGAGATCAAAATATGAAAAGATTATTGAAGTATTTAATAATGTCAAGGACACTATTTTTAATTGTAAAGTTAGATATTAACATGTACACAATAAATATACAGTGTAAATTTAATAATAATTTCTGTAACAGGGAATCGCTTCCATATTTTTATGAGAAACTTGTTTATTTCTGATCATTCATATGAATAAATGGGAAATTGCAACAATCCCAGTGACCATCTATTGGAAACAAATTATGAAACAGTCATTTACCATAAATGAAAGAAAAACAGTACTACCAAAGCAAAACTATGCTTTAATTTTAAATGCATCCATGAATTCAATAAATAAGTATATAATTAATCTCATAAATAAAAGCAATCACAGAAAACTATTTTCAGTGGGATAGCATATTTATAAAACTCAGAAATAATGAAATCTCAACTACATGCTTCTCAGTAGCAAAGTGATAAAAATAATGTAGACTTGATGTTTTAAGTGTGTGAGTGATAAATAGGACATACAAAACAATAATTACTTCTGGAAGGAGGCAGCGTGACATTGAGAATAGCATATAATTTTCTCCCCCAAATTGACCACTATTTTTACAATTTATAGATTTATATGTACAGGCAGTGTGCTCTGTTTGTGATAAATTAAAATTTTAGATGTTTGCAGAAATGTCTTCTAACTTATAGAGGAATCCCATGTTTGGCTCTATTTTGAGTAATATATATGTTATGGGATCATGTGACTAAGAAGAAATGAATTGTGACCTTTTCACACAGTTGCTGAAACTAACAGAGGTATAGGAGACAAGGACCACACAGGACCCAATTGCCACAGAAATTGCATTTCAAAATTATATGCATAGTCTTATTCTGTTTTCTACAAAAATGCATGGAGTTGGATAGTAGCGCAGTAGGTTAAGCGCACATGGCGCGAAGCACATGGACCAGTAAGGATCTTGGTTTGAGCCCCAGGCTCCCCACCTGCACGGAGGTCAACTCACTAGCTGTGAAGGAGGTATGCAGGTGTCTATCTTTCTCTCCCCTTCTCTGTCTTTCCTTCCTATCTCAATATCTCTCTGTACTATCCACCAACAAGTGAGGGCTGTATTGTTATGTGGAAAACCAAGGAATGTTATGCATATACAAACTATTGTATTTACTGTGGACTGTAAAACATTAATCCCCCAATAATGAAATATATATATATATATATATATATATATATATATTATATAATAACGACAACAACAAATGGCCTCCAGGAGCAGTGGATTCCTGGTGCAGGCACCAAGCACCAGAGATAACCTTGGAGGCAAAAAAAAAAGAAAGAAAGAAAGAAAGAAAGAAAGAAAGAAAGAAAGAAAGAAAGAAAGAAAAATGCAAAATTAATGGAGTCAGTCAGCCCCTTGTGAACATCTTACATCCCCGTAATCCAGGAGGTGGGACAGGTAAAGAGCACAGGGCTTGCAATCACGAGGTATGTAGACACCAGAGTGATACTAGGCCTCTCGCACACTAATAAATTAATCTTAAAATTGGAGCAAAACAAATGTCCCTAAAGATGGGAGAATTAACTATCACAGTAGTGTTAAATATCTGTGCTTCTTAGATTCCTGCTTGAGTATGTGTGGGCATTTGAAAACTATTTCAAAGTGTGATGTGGTTAACAGCCAAAAACAGTAGGATGAACACCAGATGATCTCATTTGTGTAGGCTGAACTTAAGAAGCAAGAACAGAAAGGGAAAACACAAAGTAAAACTTGGACTGGGTTTGGTGTGTTTCACCAAGGCAAAGGATTCTGGGAAAGGAAGGCATGCAAAGTGCATGGGGGTAGGGTCAGGGGTGATTTGGGGGTTCTGGTGCATAATGGTGGAAAACATGTCTAAGTTGGGGATGAGTATGTTTTGCAAACTCGTATCATAATGAGATGAGAAATTTTACCCAGGTGTCAACAATTGTACTGTAAACCATTACTGACCAAAGGAAATGATTAAAAAAGAAAAAAAATAAAGACTATCTGAACAGGTAAATGATGCAGATTTCTCTTCCTGCCTGAAACTCTTCCTCTTCATCCTCCTCCTCATTTTTGAACTCCATATCATGCCTTTCCTTTGTTCTCCTAGATAGAAAAAAATTGAAAGACAGTGCCCTCCCATTCTAGGTTTGGGTGATTCTGAAGCAATCCTGCCCTTCTCTCTTCCTGCACTGGTAACTGTGTTTGATGCCCATTGTGTACAAGGGGGCCTTCTCTGAACAACAAGAATCTTCAACTTAGAATCTGCTCCTAGTAACTCATTCTAAAACCAAGTAGAGAATGTATCTGTGCAAGCCAAGAAGAAGAAAGCATTCAGCAGAAAATAATGTTTAGTGTTGTGGGTAAAGAATACTATCTTGACTCTGTTAGTGTGGTCTTTACCTCTTTTACTATGAGACCTCAATATTGGGCTTTAGTTTATATAGTGGAGAATATCGGATCCACACACCTAATTTTAACCATTCTTTTCTGTCATTGAATATAGTACAACTGCAAATCTATTGCAATCATTGTTTTTAATTATCGCAAGACTGAATTGCATGGACAGAGTGATTAATATTCATAGGAAATTGCCATTTTTTACCAGATGATTATTGAGTTTGTCCACATGAAGTGTAATTCAGGAATCTCTCAGCCTTTTTGCAACTTAAATTACAGTTTACAAAGTTTAGCTTGATTAATTAACACTAGATTCATGTAAACAACAATGCTATGTTTGCTACACTGATAATGAATTTCCATTTATCATAGAAAGGAAATCATTTCTATCCAGTGTCAGGAAAAGGATTTTTTTTAATTCCTCCTGTTCAAAAATGTGAACTGACTTAAACTTGAGAAGACAACTCAGGAAAGTATACCACATGATTAAATATATTTTTAAAAAACTGAACAAGAAAAACCTAGTTACTTTCAATTAATGGATATAAAATTGCTTTTTAAAAATTGATGCTAAGGTAAAATTAAAGTGATAAGGGGAAAGGTGTTTTAAAAAAAACACCTGTGTCAATTCATTCTGCTCTCATGAGCTAAGCAGGTTGTTGGAATTCTGAAATGTTTAATGAAGATGAATTTCATACACCAGGCTCTGAAGTTGAATAACACACACTGGGAAAGGACTGATGTGCACTATTCATAAGGATGACAGGTGCAGGACAGTGCCAGTGTTCCATGAGAAGTTAGGTCATTTGCAATTCTAGGCAGAAGCTCCAGCTCAATTCAGGTAATTGAATCTGGGGTGCAAACGTTGGGAACATTTCAGAGTCCTAGGCACATCCTTCTTGGCTACCCACAGTCAGACAAAATCAGATGAACAGGACAGTAATTTAAAGAATGAAAGATGGTTAATTGGCTTGATCCACACAAATCAGAGGGAAGTCAAATGGATTAAATGAATTGTAACCAATCAGGCAGACTGGGACAGACATGATAGAGGACAATCCCAGGTCTGAAATTTTGGCTGTCTGAATCTTTTATAAGGGAAAAGCTGGTACTACTTAACTTAATAAACCCCATTGAGAAGCCAAAGTATTAATGCGTTTAAGAAGACTGCCTGCCAGCCAGCCTGCTTCCCTCTCTCCCTTCCTCTTTCCGTTTCCCCTTCCCCTCCGCCTTCCCCTTCCCTTCTTTCCCTTTCACTTTTTTCTCTCAATTTCTCCCTCCCCTTCCTTCCTACTTTCCTTCTTTCTTTCAATGGTGGGCAGAGAAAGAGCATGACTCAGCTCTGGCGTAAGGCAGTGCTGGGGGTTGAACTGTATCTTTGGGACTTCAACAATCGCAATGCATTGCAGTCCTGTGTTCTACTAGCAATATATCTCCTCAGCTTTAAACATATATTTTTCTGAGAGTGAAAGAGTGAAAAACTTTTGCATTTATTTCCCCCACATAGGCATCAATTACTCTGGATTTGCATTTTATAAACAATACAAAGCTTCCTAGTTGTGACAGGGCAGAACAAACACACACAAGGAACAATGCTGGCAGGAGGCAATGTGGAGGACAATGGCATTTTCGTCTTTCTTTACTTCATTTTTATCTTTGTTTATCTTTGTTAATTTATATCTTATTATTTATTATATTGGGGGTTAATGATTTACAGTCTAGTCTTTAACACATCACACAACCTCTCATCTCTTGACTGGTGTCTAGGAGACACACCAAGACTCCAGTGTTAATTCACCCCGTTTCTTTCCCTTCTACACAAGAAAAGACAGAAACACCAACTGTTGAAGAGGCTGTGGGGGCAAAGGACCTCCCCTACTTTGCTGGTGGGAATATAAATTAGTCCACCCCCTGTGAAAAACAGTCTGATATATCAGAGATGTAGAAATGGACCTACTTTATGACCCAGAAATCCCTAGGGTTTTACCCAGGGAAACAAAAACACTTATTTTAAATGACCTATGAATACCTTTTTCTTTTTTTTTTTTTTTTTTTTTGCTTTTAGAGTTATTGCTGGGGCTCAGTGCCCACACTACAAATTCACTGCTCCTGGAGGTCATTTTTTCCCTTTTTTGCCCTTGTTGTTTATCCTTTTTGTTGTTACTATTATTGTTGTTATTACTGTCATTGTTGTTGGGTAGGACAGAGAAAAATAGAGAAAGGAGGGGAAGATAGAGACGGGGAGAGAAAGATAGACACCTGCAAATCTGCTTCACCACTTGTGAAGTGACTTCTCCTACAGGTGGGGAGCTGGGGGCTCTAAAGGAGATCCTTAAGCCAGTCCTTTCATTGTGCACCATGTGCACTTAACCCATGCTACCGCCCAGCCCCTGGGTTTGTTTTTAAAACAGGAAGTTGTGTCAGTGTACTAAAAAGAGCCAAAGTCCCACATGTCAGAAGAAGAGGAGAAGCTGTAGGTGAACAGAAACTAGGATAGAACAAGAAACAAGGGAGGATGTTCTTATGGAAGAGTCTGTTTGGCAGTCAAGAAGACCCTGATTGTATGAATAAGATAGGGCTTCTATGGGACAGGGTGTGGTTGAGCACACATTTCACAATGTGCAAGGAACCAGGCTCAAGCCCCCCAGACCCCCCTTGCAGGGGGAAAGTTTTGCAAGTGGTGAAGCAGGGCTGCAGGTGTCTGTGTTTCTCTCTCCCTCTCTGACTTCCCTTCCTCTCTCGATTTCCTACTGTCCTATCCAACAACAATGACAGCAATAACAACAATAACAACACCAGCAATAAACAACAAGGACAACAAAAGGGGAAAAATAGCCTCCCAGGGCAGTGGATTTTTAGTGCGGGCACAAAGCCCCAGCCATAACCCTGGAGGCAAAAAAAAAAAAAAAGATAAAAAGCATTTTTAAATCATTTGAGTGTCTTCTGCATGCAATGTTAACACACAGGGTAGGATACAGACCTCAGCCCAGTCCTCCTGATGCCTGTGACCCTAATAGTGCAGAGTGGCAATATTGACTCAGAACCAGAAGAACTGTCACCCATGGATTCTGTTGTCAGGTACATGAAGGCTTGGCAATTCAAATTGCTTCCTGCAAAACAGCAAGAATTCCTTCAGGAAAATCACTGTCCCTTTCTCTTGTGCACCTCAGTCACTGATACTGACAATTCTGATGGGGAAGAAGGGCAAGAGGCCAAGTTGCAGGGCCAGGCCAGTGCAGGAATGAAAGCAAAGCGCTTCTGCATATTCTTTGTTTGTTTTCATTTTTTTTTAATTTTAACTTATTTACAAAAAGGAACCACTGACAAAATCATAGGATAAGAGGGATACAACTCCACACAATTCCCACCACCAGAACTCCATATCCAACCCCATCCCCTGATAGCTTTCCTATTCTTTAACCCTCTGGGAGTATGGACCCAAGGTCATTGTGGGATGCAGAAGGTGGAAGTCTGGCTTCTGTACTTGCTTCCCTGATGAACATGGGCATTGACAGGTCGATCCATACTCTTAGCTTGCCTTTCTCTTTCACTAGTTGGGCAGGGTTCTGGAAATTGGAGCTCCAGGACACATTGGTGGGGTTGTCTGTCCAGGGAAGTCTGGTTGGCATCATGCTAGCATCTGGAACCTGGTGGCTGACAACAGAGTTAACAAATAAAGCCAAACAAGCTGAAAGCTTAGACCAGGGACAACTGAAGCAACTGGTGGCACAGCTATATACAAATAATGTGAAAGGACATAAATTATGGTGATGCTGTGTATGATACAGCAAATCCAAACAAAGGGATTTTTCAAAATTAACCCAATTGCCAAATGATGTGATTATAGCAATAACTATCTATTGTCTTCTTAAGCCCTAAGACAGCAGGAACCTCCCATTTCCTCTATAGAGCCTATATTTCCCCCAATCCTGGAAACATTAGGGTGGGGCTCACTTTCCTGCATGCTTCTCTCAATTCATACCAAATGGTATTGCAGCTGCTGATCCCAATCTAATCAACGCAATGAGTAGGACCTCAGCATGTTTCACTTCAGACTGTGTCCAGAGATGTCAAGTGTGGAATGTCAACCCTTCAGCCTCATTACTCTGGTGAGACCTTTCCTTTCATAGTATTCTCTAATTCCATTACAGGTAGTTCACTTCCTAACAAAGTCCCAAAACATAGATATAGACCAGGCCCCATGAGATAGGGCATATGTTCACATGTAACCATAAATTAGGGTAAAATATATACCTGAAAGCAAAAGTACAACAACAGTCTGTAGTGAGTCAGTATGAAGTTCATAATGAAATAGTGTCTACTTAGACTTGGATACCATCCTCATCTATTTCCTATTATACTTCCCTCACTCATTCCCAAGCTATCATTATCAATGTAGGGACTGCAAAAGCTGAATAAGGACAAGAGACTTGCATACTTTAACGATGACTCTTTAGTCACTATCAGGCCACCTCATCAGCTGGGGCCCTATTCAGGGAGTTCTGAGATTCCCAAACAGACATGATCAGCCTAGACATCAAATAAATCCCTCTCTACATTGTTACTGGTCATCTCCATCATGAACAACACAATAGACCCCTTTGTGGACCCCCATAGGACTTTGCCCTCAACTTGGATCAACAATGGTAGAGAATGTTCCATCCTCTGAAAGGAGGCTGGACAGTATACTCTATGCTACACCTGAGGAAGATGGGTCCTGATATTGGGGCAGCTTTGAACATTTCTACTCATGACCACAGAATGTGAGCTCAGATCTACAGGGATGCAGAGGTCACATAAACTCCTAAGCTAAATATGGGCCCCAGATGAGATCATTTCAGTGGGGTTTACAGTCAACAATATTTATACACCTTTCCCATTCTTGGGAGCTACTCTCTTCCCTGATAGAAAGTAAAAATCTATCCTGAAAGCTAGATAGCTTTCTATTCCTTTTCCAGCCATGACATCATCTTCCCAGACAATAACTTGGGTTCACCTGCATATCAAATGTCAGGCTCAGGGAAAAAAAAAAAAAACTATTATAGCCACAGGCCCTTTGGAATATAACTAAAATATGCTTACTAGCTATCTACAAAATGGAGATGCCCCCAACTCTTCATATGAACTATTCCAGCCTTTAGGTTCATGATTAATCAACAACTTTCTGCATACTTAAAGGTCGCCCAATTTGCAATAAGTCATCTAAATATTTGCACAATACATCTCAAACTTACCTGTCTAATGCACCCTTTAACCATACATAAAATTAAATTCCTACTACTAACTACCATATAGCACTATTCCAGGTATTGGATACACATGGTTTTATTATTGCAAAAGCTTTTAGCTGTATTGTTCATGTCGTGCCTCTGACACCCTATTTGGTGTGAGAAGAACTCCCCCTCCAAAGCTAGGTCTTTGGCAAAGTGTGTTTTGATAAAGCTCCTCTGGTGGTTTTGTTCTCCCTTTCCCAAGAAGAACCCTCCTTGCACAGGGAAATTTCTGGCGTTTGTCTTTACAGTCTAAACACAATTCACTTACCGCACCAGGGTCCTTTTGTTTCTTTGTCCAGTCTGCTTGATTTCTCATCCACAAAACAGAAACTATTATACTTAGAGTGAAAGCAACATGACATTTACCACTACAGATTTCCACGAAGATGGATTTCCCTTAAGAAATTGCTGGGTTCTTTCTATTTTTCTACTCACTCTGCTAATGGGGTGTAAAGTTCTTTGGAGTCTATGTGGATATAATTGACAGGAACTGCTTTTCTTTTATTGGAAGAATGTCTCCTAAAAAGAGGACTCCATGAAGTCTTACCAGAGCCACCCCACTATATAATACAAACAACATCTAGTCTACAATGGCTTGTATATGGTTACTTATGTATATTAATAAGTATCCTGTTATTTGAGTTGGACATCCTTGATCACAGGCAAACTGAGCTGTCATCTTTTAGACTTATTTCTTTAAAATTGAGGTAATCAGGGAATCCTGAGATTTCAAAACAGACGTGAGGGGCCTAGACCTCGAATGGATCCCTCTCTCCATTGTTACTGGACATCTCCATCATGAACAACACAATAGACCCCTTTGTGGGCCCCCATAGGACCTTGCCCTCAATGTGGATCAACAGTGGTAGAGGATGTTCCACCCTCCGAAGGGAGACTGGACAACACACTCTATCTACCACCTGAGGAAGATGAGTCCTGAAATTGGAGCAGCTTGGGATGTTTCTACTCATGAACACAGAATGTAAACACAGACCTACAGGGATGCAGAAGCCCCATAGACTCCTAAGCTGAATATGGGCCCCAGATCAGATCAAATTGATGGGGTCTTAAAATATATATATATACGTTTCCTATATTTGGGAGATATTCTCTTCCCTGATCCAGTTTTCTTTTTTTTTAATTTTTTATTTATAAAAAGGAAACATTGACAAAACCATAGGATAAGAGGGGTACAACTTCACACAGTTCCCACCACCAGACCTCCATATCCCATCCCCTCCCCTGATAGCTTTCCTATTCTTTAACCCTCTGGGAGTATGGACCCAAGATCATTGTGGGATACAGAAGGTTGAAGGTCTGGCTTCTTTAATTGCTTCTCAGCTGAACATGGGTGTTTACAGGTCAATCCATACTCCCAGCATGTCTCTCTCTTTCCCTAGTGGGGAAGGGCTCTGGGGAAGCAGAGATCCAAGTCACATTGATGGGATTGTCTGTCCAGGGACGTCTGGTTGTATCCTGCTAGCATCTGGGAACCTGGTGGCTGAAAAGACAATTAACATACAAAACCAAAGAAATTGTTGAACAATCATGGACCTAAAGGTTGGATCCAGCTTTCTAGCCCTTTTTCCAGCCATAATATCATCTCCCAGACAATAACTTGGGTCCACCTGCATAGCAGATGTCAGGCTCAGGAAAAAACTAGTCATGGACCCTTTGGAATAAAACTAAAATAGACCTACTACCTATCTGGAAAATGGAGAGCCCAAATCTTCATCTGCAATATTCCAGCCTTTAGGTTCGAGATTAGGCAACAATTTGTTTGGCTTTACATGTTAAGTCTTTGTTCAGCCACCAGGTCCCAGATGCTACCATGATGCCAGCCAGACTTCCCTGGGCAGACAACCCCACCAATGTGTCCTGGAGCCCTGGTTTCCCAGAGCCCTGCCCACCTAGGGAAAGAGAGAAACAGGCTAGGAGTATGGATCGACTTGTCAATGTCCATGTTCAGCAGGGAAGCAATTACAGAAGCCAGACCTTCAGCTTTCGCATGCACCCCATAATGACCTTGGGTCCACACTCCCAGAGGGCTAAAAAATAGGGAAGCTATCAGGGAAGGGATGGAATACAGAGTTCTGGTGGTGGGAACTGTGTGGAGTTGTACCCCTTTAACTATGGTTTTTGTCAGTGTTTCCTTTTAATAAAAAATTAAAAATAAAGAAAAACTTGAGATAATCGTTATCAACTCCAGACTCAAGTATTTAGAGTTCTTTCTTCCAAACCATCATTATGAGACAGGAGGGAGGCTGATGAAAGAGCTCATTTAGTTACTGTGCTGTTTTCCCAGCCCCAAGATCCAGGTTTAAACCTGGACCCCACTGTACTCAAGGAAGCTTAGTACTGTGGTCTCTTTCACTCTCGCTGCCCTTTTCTGTCTCTCTTAAAAACAGAGGCAGGTAACTGGAAAAAAGAAACATGACAAATAAAGAATGAGACCACTCTAGAACACAGACACACTATTTGGATGAATCACACATTGCATTTAGGGGAAAAAAATTATCTATGCAGATTTTAATAAGGAGCTCTTGTGGAAAAAAGTGTTTTCTCACCAGAAATATCTTTTTTTTTAATACCAAGAAATAAAGCAATATCAATAATGTATGTGGCCAGCGCTCTTTGAAATGTATGTTCAGGACACAGATTTAAAATTGCGCCACCAAAGGTACATGGTGTTACCCAGTCTCCTACTCTTTCAGGGGAGCTAGTTTGATAGACATATGGTGTAAAGGCTATTATACACTGACAAATCCATTTAACAAGAGGCAGATACACAAGAAAGCCTGATGCAGGAGAGATGCTCCAGAAACACAAATGAGATGGACTAGTTGCTAGGTAACAGGGCAAAGGAAGCACACTAGAACAGTTAGATGGGGCAACTCCTAAGGACAAGCAGGACTTCCTATGCTGCAAAGCCCAACACAGACCAGTCTGCAGTTTCTGGCACAGAACAACACAGGCTGTGAAATCTGACCTAGTGGGTACAGAGAGACAGCTTTACTCTGCATATACCCAGAGCTCTGCCACACCACAGAAGAGAAAATAACTCAAGAACAAACCTTATTAATCTATATCTATAGCCCACTACTACAATAGATTTGAACATGGCTCAGTTTCATCTCAAAATATATTTCATTCTATTGTAGCTCCATTGTAGACAGTTTCCCGAGATCACGCACAGAGGGAACAGTGAGTCATAGTCTTAGAGGTTGGAGCCTAGGGAGGAATATATTTCCTGGAGTCATGAATTGACACCACATGTTCAGTCTACATGGGAAATTGCCTCTATTGACCAAAGAGTTCTATCAAATCTCCTCCTTTACTGTGACCATAATTATCTTATCAGTGCTGACTCTTCGTTTATGTTTAAGGCATTTGGAGCTTGTGATGAGGATCCAAAATCCTAAGGGTGTGGGTCTACTTCTGTGTATTTGGATGTGCAACATCTAGGTTAGACTGTGGTGATCATAATGACCTCAAAATATTTGTTGCATAATCACATCAATGCATGTTTTATCATTCATGCAATGTCTTCTGTTCATGTATAGGTCTATTCTATCTATGCCTATTAAGTACTTAAGTACTTGATATTATTATTTATCCTCCTGGCCAAATGACTCAATATATAACATATATTGAAATAATACTTTTTCTTTCCTTTCTTTTTTTTTTTTTTACAGAGATTAAGATAAAAATAGAAGGAAAGAGAGACATCTGCAGACCTGCTTTACCACTTGTGAAGCAACCCCATTGCAGGTGGTATTCTTACTATGTGAGCTTAACTTGGTGTACCACCACCCAGCCTGCTTCAAAGAATGCTCTTTATCTTTTTTTTATAAAAGATTTATGCATTCTTTTATGAATGAGAGAGAGAGGAAGAGAGAAAGAGAACTAGAGCATCACTCTGGCACATGTCATACCAGAAATCACACTAGGGACCACAGGCCTGCACATGCAGTGTACCTAATGCTTCACCCCCCCACCCCCAATTTTCTTTTGACATCACCGAGGTTTCATTTTTCCAGGATGGCTTTTTCAGATAGAGACAGAGAATGTGTGTGTGTGTGTGTGAGAGAGAGGGGGGGGGGAGAGACAGAGACAGAGAGGGAATGAATGACATCCACAGCATTGAAGCTTCCTTCAATGCAGTGGGGGCCAAGCTTGAACCTAGGTTGTGAACATAAGAAAGTAGCATGAGGTCCAAGTGAGCTATGTCACAGGTCCAGATTCCTCCTTATGTCAATTTGACTATCTACAGTCCTGTGACACAGATAAGATCTTCTGCCTTTAGTGATTTTACATTCTACCTGGGAGAGGGCGGTAATAAGCAACTATATACTGTTTCACAATGATTCACATTAAAGGTAAGGAAGAGAGGAGAAAATATGAAGCATTAAGGTTGCAATTTTCAATAACACCATCAGATGAAATTGAAATGTTTGAATAGAGACCTGATGCTCTAGGAGAGACAGAGAGCCCTGGGAATATATGAACCCATTCTCATCAGAGGAATTAACAACATTCTGAAAATAACTCAAAACTGTTTTCTTATAGTTTTATAGGTAATATAATTCTAACGGAAATATTTCCATTAAAAATAATAGCTCCTGATTCCAGTCTACATTATTAACTGATATATTCACCTTCCTGGAAGAAGTGATTAGTTAAGATAAATTCTTACTTCTTTATGATCAATAGACTTGAAACCAAAGAAAAATCACAGTGCACTTGACTCAAAACATTTGCAAGTCAGTTATATCATAAAATGGCAATAGCCAACACTAAAAGATGGCTGATGTCTCTTTGACAATAATTTGCTTCTTTTTTCTTGTTATTAAAAAAAAATAAAAGGATTGCTGTTGTTGTGTGGGCCGCGGAGAAGAGAGAGAGGAGGTCCAGAGCGAAGAGGGAACACAAATCTTTATTTGCGCTGGCACCTCAGAGTTGGGTGCTAGAGAAGCAGGTTGGGCCACGTGGAGGTAGCTAAAATGGCCGACTCACGCAGTAACCTTTCCTGCATGTGAACACCGAAGTGAAGCACTGGCAAGAGAGCGAGGTGTGGAAGAAGAAGCTTTCGAGAGAATGGGAAGGGGGAGGAGTAGCCATAGCACTCCAGGATAGGATAATAACTCTTGTGAGAATGGGAGGGGGAGGAGTAACCAGAGCACTCCAAATATCGCGGGGAAATAGACAATGCACTGAGGGCACAACATGGCGGAACAGGCACTCCGAGAATGTCCCAACTCTCGTGGGAACTAGCAGTAGCCTGAGGGGACAACATGGCAGATGTGACTGCATCTGCAATTTCCCAGCAGATGGCCACAATTATTAATATACAAGGAACAAAGAATGATCTTTCTAAAGCAGAAAAGATAAATATTTAATAAGGATTTAGTAAATGCATTCACTATTTTTGACCCATTCCCCCAATTCATACCATAGCTACATGTCCCTTATCTCACCTGCAAATGTGATATTCCCAAGATGATACACACAAGCTGAAGCAACATACATGACCTTGCCAGAAACGTCCTGAGCTCCTCTGAAGATAGAATGAGTATAAAGAATCATTGGTTCAAAATTCCCCTTTAAGCAGTCTCTGGGGTTCATTAGCTTCTTAAAACTCTTATTATAACAAATAGAAAATTTTACTACTACTTTTGAACTCATATATGTGATTTTGTATTTCCCAAATAATTCTGTAAACAGTGCACATTTCCCAGTAAAAGTGACTCCCTTGCATTGCAAAGACAAAAAAAAAAAATTGTGTTTTTCTACTAGTCCCCTAACAAAAATGCTTTTAGACATTCAATGATCTATTTCCTTAGTAAGTCTCTTTCCATTTCACTGTTTATGCATGAGATTGATCTAATGCCCAGAGGAGAAATATCATTGTCAGCTTTTACAACATTTTCAGAAAGGCACATATGCATTTTGCTTCTCCTATTTTATGAAGCTTTTTCTTTCTTTCTTTTTTCTTTTCTTTTCTTTTTTTTTTTTTTTTACTGTTTTCTCTTAAGAACATATTATGAAAAATCCAATTTCCCTGGAAAATCTGCTTTCCAGATGACTTATACAATTTGGAACCAAATAGGTGGGTGTTCATCTTGAGAGATTCTCAGTGATTTATCATCTGTAATATTGCCACAGTTTGGAAGAGGAACTCATTGTTTTTTATCTGATGAACATCCTCTAATGAGGATCCAGGCACCATGCTAAGTAAAGATATGAGCAACCTCATGCAATATATTGTACTAAACATCCCAATAATCCAGAGAAGAAATCTCAAGGAAATAAAGTGGCCATAGAGTGGAGATGTCAAAGAGAAGGAATGAGAATATGGTCAAAGAAAACGGGATGGTTCCATAAAAAAAAAAAACAAACATACATTTGTTACCTTTCTTCGCAATTTCACATTTGTTTGTGTGTTTACTTATGTATTTACTTATCTTTAATGTAAGCATGGAGAAGAACCAATGTAACATATATAAGTATTCAAGCACAACAATCATAAAGTGAATAGCAATTAGCCCACTACCCATCTTCAAAAGTAATTTTTTTTTATTTATTCCCTTTTGTTGCCCTTGTTGTTTTATTGTTGTAGTTATTATTGATGTCGTCATTGTTGGCTAGGACAGAGAGAAATGGAGAGAGGAGGGGAAGACAGAGAGGGGTAGAGAAAGACAGCTGCAGACCTGCTTCACAGCCTGTGAAGTAACTTCCCTGCAGGTGGGGAGTCAGGGTCTCACACCAGGATCCTTAATGCTGGTCCTTGTGCTTTGCACCATCTGCGCTTAACCCTCTGTGCTACTGCCCGTCTCCTCAGAAGTAAAATTTAAGGTGTGCTTCTATCTGTGGCTTCTTGCTATTACCTGTTTTTCCTACAAATGACTATGCTATGTTACTTGTATATATATATATATATATATATATATATATATATATATATATATATATATTCCTTTATATATGCTTACCCTTTAATATTTATATGTTTCGCCATAGATCTATTTTATCAATTTACAGAGAAATATTGAAAAGGGAAATATTGTCCTATCAACATCTGTTGGGGTCTAAGGCCTTTCTTTTCAACTTCTCTCTCTGCTCGTTTCTTCCTTCCATTTTTCTTTCTTTCTTTTTAGTTTCTCAACTCTATCCTTCCTGCCCATTCTTCAGTCCTTCCATTTTTCCCTTACTTTCCCTTGTTTATCATAGTTAATCAGTTCCAGACTCTACTATGACAAATGAATTTCTGCAAAATAGGATTCTTTATTTATAGATCAAATATTTTCCTAGTTAGAGCATAGAAAACTTGTTTATGACCTTCTAAATTGTAATACTGGGATGTATAATTGACTCAGACAACTGAGTGCACACGGTATCATTTTCACTGTCTTGATCAACTTTTTAATTAATGTATTTAGAAAAAAAAAACATGATAGAGTAAAACCACAAAAGTTGAAGCACCAGTGGAAAGGGAGGGCTATATTTCAGTTCTCTAACATTATATTACAGTAGTTTTGCTACAACCATGGGTAAAGGTTTTATCATTTTAGTAATGTTAAAGAGTCAATCAAAATTAAGAAAGGAACAGCAGAGTCAAGATGGTGGCTTGAAAACAACACCTGGCTGACTCTTCTCAAAAATAAATAAACAAATAAATAAATAACAATTTAAACCTGGAAATTCCAAGCGGGAGCAGGATTTCCAAACCAGCAGGAGAGAAGCTATTGAGAAACCATGGTGGAATATTATAATTCAACTATAAATTGGCAAACTGGTGTTGAATAGGACAAATGGAGATGGTGCCACCAAGTTTCAGATGCTATCATGAAGCCAAAAGGACTGGACAGATAACCACACCAATGAGTCCTGGAACCCCACCTCCCCAGAGCCCTACCCCACTAGGAAAAGATAGAAACAGGCTGGGGATTGACCTGTCAATGCCTGGGTCCAGCAGAGAAGCAAGTACAAAAGCCAGACCTTCTATTTTCTGGTCCACATAAAGATTCTTGATCCATATTCCCAGAAAGATAAAAAAAAAATAGGGAAAATTCTAAGAGGGTAGGGGAAATATGGAATTCTGGTGGTGGGAACTGAATTGTATAACGGTATTCTTCTTAGCCCACAATGTTGTCAATCATCATTAAACTACTAATTATATAAACTACATAATATATTATAATATATTATAAAACACTTTTAAATAAAAAAGGGACAGATATCTCATAATACCCCCTGTTATGACATGAGTATCTACCCCCATTATAAACAGCCAACTCTTTCCCCATAGGAAATTTGTTATAATTGGTGAACCTACATGTATGTGCTATTATTTTCCAATGTAAAGACTTTATACTATGACTTACTCTTGGTGTTGAATGTTCTCTAGATCCAGATAAATGTATAATGACACGTCTTTATCACAGTGTCATACAGAATATTTTTAATGAACAAAAATGCCTACATGTTCTGCCTAATAATTACTCTCTATCTTCCATCTACTAAAAATATTTTATTAGCCCTCAGAAGGCGTTCACAGGGGAGTGGAATTTTTGAATCTTAGGTTATGCAAATGTTCAACTTCATTAATTAATGCCACTTTATTTCCATTCAAATGTATTCTTCCACTAGAAGTTGGTTGACCCATTTCATCTTAATATTTGAATTTATTTGACTTCTTAATCATTATAGGAATTGCTGTCTTTGGAAATGAAATCATGCCAACGGGTTTTACATGGTAATCTGGAATTTCCCTCCTATAAATAGGGTGAAGCGTCTTTGAATGTCTTTGTTATTTTATTATGCCCTTTCCTGAATTATGCCTGTTTACCTCTTCCCCCTAATTTTCTATTGAGTTGTGTCCTTTTCTAATCAGAGTGGTGTGAATTCTTTGTAAATTACATGTATCATAAAGAATTCTCAGTTTGTGTCTTGTCCTTTCATTGTCTCCAGGCTGTCTTTTGTTGAACTGAAAGTCCTAATTAGCAAGTAGTGGAATTTATCCAACTCTTTAAGCTTAGCATGTATTTTAATTTAATATATCATCTCCTAGCTCAAATTTAGAAGAAAAAAATCATTGATCTTTATTTTCTTTAAGTCTCAGATTATTCTTAAAATTTTAAGACTTCAACCCATCATAAATTGATTTTTGTGTGTATTAGAAAGTAAAAATCCAATTTAATAATTCAATTTAAGTGCACAATTAATTGTTTGATCACATTTACTTGAGTAGTCTTTACATCTTTCAATGATATTCAGTTCTACCTTTGTGATATAGCAAGTTGTAAAACAGAGTCTATTATTATTCAAACTCTGTGCCATTTTCAAATTGACTATGATTGTTCTTATGGCATGTCTTAATATTTCACAGACAGGTGTTTCCCCCCCCTCACTCCCCCCCTCGATATCTCTCTGTCCTGTTCTGTAGGGAAATTGTGAGGAGCCTCACAAAGCACACTGCATTTTTCTGCTTCCAGAGCCTGGCATTCCTTAAAACATTAAGCCAGCTCTCTCCTGCTCTACCCTGCATTCCTGATACTAAGGCCTATCTACATAATCCATACTTTGATCTATCTTGTTTCTACCCTCAAGAACCTCCCTGCCTGCAGAGTAGTATTAATCCTACCAACTAAAACCCTTGCAACAGTTTCTAGGAAGTTTCTACCTTCCCAGCCCCTTTTTCCTTTCTCCCCCACTTTGCTAGCCATTTCTGTTTCCAATTTGCCACTTCTGGGTCTGCCCTTTAAAAGCCTTGGCTCTCTAATCAATAAAGGTATTGCATTGCCACGCCAAGAGCTTGGTTCATGAGTCATCTCCCTCGAGTCGCTGAGAGAATAGCAGCCCAGGCTGGCTCTGGTCACGTTCTCTCGAACCCAGAGAGCCAGAAAGCGCATGCCAGGAAGAGGCACCCCCATGCTAGCCCAGCACTATTCAACAACAATATCATCAATGACAATAATAACAGCAATACAACAAGGGCAACATGATGGAAAAGATGGCCTCCAGGAGCAGTAGACTTGTAGCGCAGGCTCCGAGCCCCAGAAATAATCCTGGAGGCAAGAAAAAGAAAAAGAAAAAGAAAAAGAAAAAGAAAACGAAAAAGAAAAAGAAACGTTTAGCTGTCATTTATTCTGTTTTATTTTGTTTCCTAGTCCCTCATAGTTTAGAATTATCTTGTCAAGATTTGTTAAGAAATCCTGTTAAGATTTTGGTAGGCTCTGCATTCAATTTACAATAAACTAGAGAACAGTTGATGTTTAAATTATTTTAAGTTTTCATATCTATAAGAATAGTATATATCTTTTATATCTAGACCTTTCAGGAAAAAATTGGTTGGATCTGATAGCTCATCTTCTTTTACAATATTGTAACATAGGACAAGGTTCATTAAACTAGTCTAAATTCAACAAAGGTCTAGAAAATCATCATATTCCAGTAGATAGCTAATGCAAGTCACATGTATAATTTTATAGCATCCATATTAAAACCAAAGTGATGGTAATTTTAATAAAATAAATCAATTGTGTAAAATAACATTTTTACATAAAAGCAATATAAAGATTTCTAGGTTTTCAACTTTTTCATAAATTGTCTTAAAAATCTAGTGTATTGGGGGGTGGAGCCAAGGTAGCAACTTGGAAACAGCAGCTGGCATGAGCTCCAAACAGAAGCAGCTTACAGCCTGGGATTATCTGGATAGGGTAGGATGCTGCACTGTCAGCAGGAGGGTGAACATGGGCTGGTCAGGGTGACACCAAAATAGAGTCCCATAACTCACTCTTCAACTGACAAATAGAGGCCAAAAGGACAAACAAAGGAAAATCTTTCTGGCTTGATTATTTTTGAACTCACCCCTCACCAAACCCAGAATCATCCCCCAGGAGCTGGACAACCACTTGTAGCAGGCTTCCCGCTGAGCTATTTTCATTACCAAGATTCCTGGCTCACCAGAGGTGTCATTCCATTCATTTTACTCTTTGTTTTCCTCCTTTTTTTTTTTTTTTTTCTTTTTCTGATAGCTGGAGCTCTATTTGAGTGACAAAATACCTGACCAATCAAAGTCTAAGCCCTGTTTGGGAAAGCCTACCTGGAGGTTTTATTTTTCTTTGGATACTTTTTATAATTGGCTGTCTTTGTTCAGGCTACCTGCAGCAGCCAATCTGGAACAGTCCAAGCAGCAGACTGACTGTTAGTGTTTTTTACACTATTTTATTTTATTATTATTACTATTATTATATACACATGTCCCTTTTCCTTCCTCCTTCCTCAGGTTGACCAGTATTAATTGTAGTTGTTATTTTTTTTCAGTTTGTAGGTGATTGGATGTCCTATCCATTGTGAGAGGAACTTATTTCTCTCCCTCTTGTCTCCACTTTCCTTTTTCTATCCTCCTAGCTAATTCCAAATAAATAAATAAATCTTTCCTTTCATTGCTCCTTTTTTTTCTTCCTTCTTTTGCTTTCTGAATTCACTGATACTTGTTTGGGAATAATTTTGTGGAAGAAATCTGACTCGGAGTGGACTCTGTATGTGTGTGCATGTCTCTCTTTTCTACTTCCCATTCTCCACTTGCTATCCCTAGAATTTACAGTGGGCAGTAGATTTCCATAATTGTCTATTCTTGTTCTCCCTTTTTCCCTTTATCTTTCTTTTTCATTTGGTTTTGGTTGCTATTTTTTCTTGGACTAGTGGTGCTCTTTTGCTATTGTTGTAATTTATGAGGTTTCTGACTGTATTTGTGAAAGGGCTTGAGTATCGTGTGGCTTGTATTCAAAACACAACTACTGAAGAATGACAGAACAGAAAAATAAAAAACACATCAATAAAAAAATACTTGAATCAAGAGCAAATAAAATTGCTACCACAATGAATCAGGACAGGAGCCCAGAAGAAACTCCAAATCAGTCAGAAATAACCATAGATAAGAAAAGTATGCAAGCAATAGTAAACCTAATTATCACAGAAATGAAGACAACTATGGAGGAAAATGCTGTCAGAATTAGAGAGAAAAAAAAAAAAAAACAGGTAAGACCCTCAAGGAAAATACTAGCTTACTAAAGGTAGAGAACTGAAAGCTGAAATAGCTGAGCTAAGAGGCCAATTAGCAGTAAAAGCTAATACTTTAACTGAACTGAAAATGGAAGCTGAGGGAATGGAAAGCATTCCCTCTTTCCACTGTTACCAGCCATCTCTTTCCAGAATAACACAATAGACCCCTTTGTGGGCCCCCATAGGACCTTGACCTCAATGTGGATCAACAATGGTAAAGAATATTCCATCCTCTGAATTGAGGCTGGACAACATACTCTACCTACCTCCTGAGAAAGATGTGTTCTGAAATTGGGGCAGTTTGGAACATTCCTACTCATAACCACAGAATGTGAGCTCAGACCTATAGGGATGCAGAAGTCACATAGGCTCTGAAGCTGAATATGGGCCCCAGAGCACATCAAATTGATGGAGTTTACAGTCAACAATATTTATACACCTTTTGCCCTATTTGGGAGCTACTCTCTTCTCTGATCCAACTTTCTGGTCCCTTCTCCGGTCATGACATCATCTCACCAGATAATAACTTGGGTCCACATGCATATCAGATATCAGGCTCAGAAAACAAGACAAAACAAAACAAACAAACAAACAAAAAAACTAGTATAATCATGGGCCCCTTGGATTATACATAAATAGGCCTACTAGCTATCTACAAAACAGAGACTCCCCAACTCTTCATCTGAACTAGTCCAGCCTTTAGGCTCATGATTGTTCAGCAATGTGTTTGGCTTTATATGTTTACTTTTTGTAAGCCACCAGGTTTCAGGTGCTACCATGATGCCAACTGGACCTCCCTGGGCAGACAACCCCACCAATGTGTCCTGGAGCCCCACTTCCCCAGAGCCCTGCACCACTAGGGTAAAAGAGACAGGCTGGGAGCATGGATCAACTTATCAATGCTCATGTTTAGCAGGGAAGCAATTACAGAAGCCAGACCTACCACCTTCTGCACCCCATAATGTCCCTGGGTCCATAGTCTCAGAGTGTTAAGGAATAGGAAAGCTATCAAGGGAGGGGATAGGATATGAAGTTCTGGTAGTGGAAATTGTGTGGAGTTGTACCATTCTTATCCTATGGTTTTTGTCAGTGTTTCCTTTTTATAAATAAAAACAAAAGTAAAAATAATAATCTTTTAGGACTAAGCACCTTTGAAGCACTCAATAATCACAGGTAGCAGGAGATTACTATATTGGACTAGTTTGGTATATCAATAGGTTTGATCAGAAAATATTCTTGATGACATAGTTATCTTAATGTTTTCTGATCTTTTTATTTTTTATTGCCATCAGAGCTATCAGTGAGGACCAGTGCTGGCACTATGAATCTACTGCTCCTATCAGTCATTTTGTACTTTCCTTTCAATTTTATTTAATAGGATAGACAGAAGGAAATTGAGATGAGAAGGAGAGGGAGAGGAAGAAGAATGAAAAGGAGAAGAAGAGGGAGAGGGAGAGGGGAAAGAGCGAGAAGAAGAAGAGGGAGAGGGAGCAGGAGCAGGAGGTGTGCTGCACTCCTTGTGAAGATCCAGGCTCAAACCCTGGACTTTATGCATGGTAATATGTTCATTGAAGCAGGTTTACCACTGCCCCGTCCCCTGCCTGATCTTCGTTTAAATAAATATAAAGTTAAAGTCTGGAAAGTCTTCTATTAGAGCTATTTTCATAAAGCAAAGAATTCCATGATGTCTCTGAGTAAACAGCAATCATTTCCAACTAATAACACTGAGATCTATAATTGCCTGTTCATTTCATATACATTTATATTTGTCTGTTTGGCATATTAGTTAGTAATTGGAGGAGATGTGTTCAAACATTACACTCTGGTAGTGGTTTTTGTTTATTTGCATTCATTTGGGCTTCACTTAGTCCAAAGCATTTTTAGAAATGAAGTATATTTTTTGTATATTGTTACATCTTTCCAGTGAATACAATGTTTTAATCATTTTGAGGTTAGGATTAAAAACATAGATCTTGGGGGCCAGGCAATCATGTAATTGATTGAGTGCTCACATCATAGTGTACAAGGACCAGGATTCAAGCCCCAGCTGCCAACTTGCTTGCTGGAGGGAAACTTCATGAGCAGAAAAACAGTGTTGCAGGTGTCTCTTTCTCCTTCCCTATTTCTCCCTTCTTCCCTCATGATTTCTCTCTGCCTTTATCCAATAAATAAACTATTTTAAAAGGTAAAAAAGAAAATAGGCCGTGATATTTGACTTCTTATTTTGCATGTTAGTGTTGGTTTGCTTCTAATTCTGCTTCTAAAAACCCCTTCTGTTTCATTGGTTTAATCCCCCCTGCTTAACACTGTATTCTATTTACATAACCACTGTTAACGAAGCACTGCCCTGCCTGCAGGGTATTGGTTTAATCCCCACTGGTTCATGATGTCTTTTTGCTCCACCCCCTCTCATAGTACACCCTGATTTGCACCAGTCAATTTTTGCTCCACCCTCTCTATGTCACATCCTGTTTACACCCTACTTGGCAAGTATATTAGTTTAGTTTTAGCATAGCTTGATTTAGATTGTGCTGCATTCTTCATGAATAAAGAGATACTGCATACAGCTCAGCCATGAGTCCTAGGTTGTCTGTCTCCCATCAGTGAAGCTCAGACCGACATGATAGCACAACTATCGATATGCCTTTAAGGTAATATTTCAGTGTCTTCATATCTTCATTGACAAAATAGAAATTGTGATGGTAGATAGATCGCAGGTTATAGCAAAGATAAAGTGGATTATGGTATTCAGAGTTTTAGCACAAGACCTAGTACACAACACACTGCCTTAATATCAATTATTGGTTTTGTTGCTATATTACTTTATTATTCTTCTGTGATGATTTAATTGCCAGTAATATCTTTTGATTAAAAATATCCATTTTCTGTAGCTGAAAGATGATTCAGTGGTAGAGATCAAGCCTGATATATATTTTGTCTAGTCCTGAGTTTGATTCCCAGTACTGTTCCTGCCAAAGTGGTGCTCTGGTTCTCATTCATTCTCA
Organism: Erinaceus europaeus; assembly: GCF_950295315.1. Taxonomy (NCBI): domain Eukaryota; kingdom Metazoa; phylum Chordata; class Mammalia; order Eulipotyphla; family Erinaceidae; genus Erinaceus; species Erinaceus europaeus. The sequence continues at coordinate 24,845,316 of NC_080164.1, forward strand.
CTAATAAATAAAATTTAACCCCCTATTTTCTGATGTTTGTGTTGCATCTGTAATTTCATGTTGAAAAATTTTATATAATAGAACTTTTTTCAGATTCTTCCCTACAATGAAACTTGCCCCATGCCTCAGATTTGGGAGGGTTCTGCAACATGGCATATACATAAAAATTATTTCCCTCCAACTGTCTTTGAAAACCAGCATCAGTCCCAGTTCATTCACATCTAGTCTTCTTCTGTATGTATCTGGACTCATTTTTATCTTTTCATCTGACAATGTATTATTGAATAATTAGTTTTATCAACTCTAAAAATGCTTTTTCCACTTTTGGTTTCCATGGTTGCTACTGAGAAATCTTCTGTGAGCTTAGATTTGATCATTCCTTGTTGTGGTATCTTTTTTCTTGGACTGCTCTAAGAATTGGTCTTTTGTCTTTCCTTGGGAACCCTGATTTTACTTACAGTAAGCAGAATGAATTATGGGACATGAATGTAATTAACATATGGCTGACTTCAGCTGAACATCAAGAGCTTATGGCATAGATATGTAAACTCACAAGGAATTGTGTGTATGAGACACTATTTAAATGCACATCTGGCAGCATTTCAACCTTTTGGCTTTTCTCCTCTTCAGTTTTGCCCTTAGCTGCTGCCATTCCTGTGTATCTCCTAGACCTGACTGGTGGTAAATAATGTTTAAGGACTATGACCCATGCATGTGGTTAGTGGATCTCTCCCTCTGCTTGTTTTTGTTGTCATGGACCTGCAGTTGTTAAACACCCAACAAAGCACCCAGAATTTTATTCTAATTACTATAGGCTTTCATTTTCTTTTTTTAATTAAAAAATATATTTATTTATTTATTTTCCCTTTTGTTGCCCTTGTTGTTTTTTATTGTTGTTGGAGTTATTGTTGTTACTGATGTTGTCATTGTTGGGTAGGACAGACAGAAATTGAGAGAGGAGGGAGAAGACAGAGAAGGGTAGAGAAAGACAGACACCTGCAGACCTGCTTCACTGCCTGTGAAAAGACTCCCCAGCAGGTGGGGAGCCTGGGGTTGGAACTGGGATCCTTATGCTGATCCTTGCACTTTGTGCCAGGTGCACTTAACCGGCTGCACTACTGCCCAACCCCCCTTTCTTTTTAAAGATTTATTTGTTTATTTATTTATTATTGGATAGACAGAAATTGAAAAGGGAGAGGAGACAGAGAGGGAGACAGACAGAGAGACACCTGCAGTCTTGCTTCACCACTTGTGAAGCTTTCCCCCTGTAGGTGGGTACCAGTGACTTGAACCCAGGGCCTTGCATACTGTAATGTGAGCATTTAACCAGATGCACCATTAACTGGCCCCTGGCTTTCACTTTTTCAGCGGTGTCTGATCTTGATAGTCTAACGTTCAGTTTTCCCTCCATTTGCTAATGGTACAAATAAGTTTTAGATGTTTGGTGCTCTCACTGGCATTTTCCCACAGAACCACTCCTTTGTCCCAACTTTGCTTCAGCTAAAAATATCTAGCATCATTTATGGCTCTATATAAGAATCTCTCTAGGAGGATTATAGGAACTGGAGTATAGGAACTGGAGCATTGTATGTAAAGGAATTTTGAAAGAGTGTCTTTTACTTCAGTCATTTTGCTTTACTACTTAAAAACCATGTAAGACAAGTTAGAAGAGTTAATTTAAAGTGCAACACTAGAGTTTGAGAATCAGAAAACTATAACATAAGTAAATAAAATTATTATCAGGTATTTTCCTTCCTTAGAAAAGCAAGAGCAGATGATCAGATGACAATATGATCAACAGACAGAAACATGAAACTAGATATACCAAAATCAAAATTGTAGTGTTTTTGCCACTCCTGTCCAGCACTCACTGAAACGTTAAGACAGATATCAGTAAAATTAGGTTGTAAACTTAAGCAGTTTAATAACAAACAAGAGTTTTCATGGGGGAGTGCATCAAAGGGAGTAAGTATCTTGACAAAGTGTTTTGTAGAACTTGAAGGAAAACCTTAGTAGGGTATGCTTCAATGGCTGGAACAAAAATGTAGCATAGTCCATCAGTATTTTCATCTTTGACTAGTCAGCCTACAACAAATACAACTTTGTCTTATAAAGGGTTTAATCCTTTTTTGTAGTTGTTGTTTTTCTTATTTATTTATTTTAATGAGCAAGATAGAGACAAGGAGATAAACCAAAGCATTGATCAGATCTGGTTTATGGTGGTACTAGGGAGTGAACCTGGAAACTCAGAGCCTCAGGCATGAAAGTCTTTTGCATAACCATTATGCTATACCCAACCCTAAGTGTTTATATTCTATTTACAAGTAATTTGCATCCAGGATCGCACAGAGTTCTTTATGCTTTGCTTCCTTGCAGTTACAATGTTGAGAATTGTATCATCCTGTGGCAAATGAATATCATACAGAGGATGTTAAGACAATTAAGAGTGTATAAAGTAAAAAAAGAAAGAAAAAACAATCATGTAGGGTATTAATAGCTATCTTGTAAGTCTGTGCAAAAACTGTTTTTTGATTTTCCATTTTGATCTTTTCTTTAAAAAAAAATTAATGCATTTTTTTAATGTATCTGTTTTATACAAGTCTCAACCTGAGGCTCTGAAGTCCCAGGTTCAATCCTCCACACCACCACAAGCCAGAGCTGAGCAGTGATCTGGTAAAAAAAAAAAGAAAGAAAGAAAAAAAGAAAGAAAAGAAAAAAGAAATTCTCAAATGCTTATTTCGTCAAAACTTTAGACTATGACTACATGTTTCTAGCTAGGCCTTGTTTCCATGTTTGCAAATAACCTCTTCAGTTTAAGATCCCATAAACGCATCTCAGTATTTTCTAGTATATATATTTTTTCTTAATTACTTTTATTTATCTGATATTGTTTTAGAGAAGAGGATAAGAACATTTAATTTTTCAGTGATTATTTAATTTTTCTAAAATAATTAATGATTATTCCATTCTTTCATTGCTGATTTTAAATTCATAGCAAATTTTCTTGATTTCTTGTCTATTTATCTGGTTCTGCTATTCCAATGTTGTTTATATTAAGTTTCAGTGATTTAATTTACTTGGACTTATAGCAAAGTAAAATATGCATTAACATGAATATTTATTGTTTTTTATTTATGGACTTTTTTGAGATTTTTTTTTTTCTGTTCTAGCTTAACTATCATTCAAGTTGACCTAAAGATATATTTATATTGTTAACTTTTCCCATTCACTTTTGATAATTGATATCATTAACACTTATATTTGAGCAAGTTTTTTTTTTCAGTTTATTCCACTTATTAATATCCATTGTCAGAATTTTAAGCTTCTCTTCACATGGACTATTTAAAGCTTACTCCTAGAACATCCAATTATCACTATAAAATTTTTTCAGGGCCAGGTAGTGGTGTGCCTGGTTGAAGGAGCATGTTACTTGGTTTAAGGATCCAGGCTCAAGCCCCAACCCTCATCTGTATGGGGAAATTCTCTTTTTTACTATTTTCTCAGTCTTGCCTTCCCTTTCAATTACTCTGTCTTTATACAATTGTTAGTGAGCAAAATCAAACCACCATCCACTGCAAGGAAGCAAAAGATGTTTATTCACGAATTCGAATCTGGGCCGAGAGGTGACTGACAGCAATCCACCAGCTCGACCCCGAACAGAGCTCAAACCACACAATTTATAGGATTTCAGAGCACACTCTAAGGGGGGGGGGGGTATGCAAAACAAGGATTTTACAATTTATTCAATGGTACTTTATAGAAAACGTGGAATCTAGTCATTTCAAACATTGCAACACACTAAGCAACCTATAGAATTTGTCTAATTTCAAGCCTCTATGTAAAATAGGGTTACCACACTTTTAGTTATCGACTAAGACCATCTGGCTTCAGGCGGTTGAGTTTCATCAGCCTTGAGCTGACTTGGGTTTGTGGCTAGGCTAGCTATTTCCTCTAAGATAAAACTGGCGACTTGCCCCTGCATGGGGTGGTGACTTTCGTCCTGTGTAGGGGGTACAGGAATTTTCCATCTCACGCTATAAGCAGAAAAGCAACTATACTCAAAACTTTAAAACTTTAAGACAGAGAGGAGGAGAGAAAGACACCTACAGACCTGCTTCACTGCTTAGAAAGCGACCCCCATCCCCCCGCAGGTGGGGATCCTTGTGCTGGTCCTTGTGCTTTGCACTATGTGATCTTTGCCCGGCTCCCTAAATCATTAAAAAAAAAACTTTAAAACTACTACATCTAACAACAATAAAGTAAAAATAATAAAAATAAATAAAAAATAAATTTTGGGGGATTGATAACATAAAGTAGAAAAGATTGGATTATTGTTTGTTAATTGGGTTGTCATAACAATTTTTATATAATGACTATTCTCCTCATCTATACCCTCATCTAGGTCTAATCCAATATTAATTTTGATCAACATCCCAGCAATTATATGTGTCAATTTCTCAGCAAGAATCACTAAGAGTAAGTAATTTTATTTAAAACAGAATTACAGGCTGGTGAAATCTCTTTCTGTAGTCTTTCTCATTCTTCTGCCTTTATGCCTCTGCCTCTACCTAAAATAAGTAAAATTTTAAAAACTGCAATCACATAACTTTAATTTCAGAACAGGTCAAATTAATGGTAACAGTTTGATCATCAGAAAAAAATGGGATAAATTGTGTTATTGTATCTTAGGTGTAAAAAATAAAAACACTAACATTGTTAATAGAAGCATTATTATTATCATTACTATTATTATTAATATTATTATCATCATCATTATTATTCTCCAGATATATCTCTGGGGCTTGGTGCCTGCACTACAAATCCATTGTCTTGGCAGTCATTTTTTCCCCATTGTTGTTGTTGCTGCTCCTGCTGTTGTTATTGGATTGGATAGAGAGAACTTGAGAGAGGACAGGAATCAGAGAGGGGGAGAGAAAAACACCTGCAGAGCTACTTCACCAATTGTGAAGGAACCCCCTTGCCCATGGTAGCTCGAACCTGGATCCTTGAGGGGGTCTTTGCTCTTCACACTACCTGTGCTTAATTGGGTGCACTACATAAACAAGGAAATGTAACACATTGTATTCTTTTTCTGTTCTCTATTATTATTGTTTTTTCACCTGATCACTGCTCAGCTCTGGTTAATGATGGTATGGAGGATGGAACTTATTACTTTGTAGCCTTAGGCATGAAGGCATTTTTGCATAACCATTATGCTATACCCAGCCCTAATTTTCTTTCTTCTTTAAGCCCTGGAATAGTTCTACTGCTGTTAAAATAAAAAACCCTGAAAACTTGTACTGGGAAGCATTTGGTCCTGGCTACATTTGGGCAGATAGATATTTTTGGTGCTGTCTTTACCTGACTTTATTCTTTCTCTTTAAGTTCAAGTCTAGGATACACAGCATGTTTCTGATCTCCTAGAGAATGGTATCCATTAATGTTCTGCTTGTTTTTTATAATTTTCTATGTAGTCTTTCATCTTATAGAGGGTGACTCATTCAAATAGAAACCATTTCTGACAATAGTGAACAAATATTGACTAAGTAAATGATAACATGAATAAGGATATGCAAAACATTCAGAACACTGAGTGACAATGATATCCGCTGCTTTTTCATATTTATCAAAATGAAAATGACTTTTCACTCATGGATTATGGGGATGAAAATAACCTCATTGTGCTTCAAGAGTCTCTTTTTCCTTTTGTCCTCCACAGAATGAATACCTTTCTTTGTGTATTGTCTTTCTTGGCTTCTCTTTCTCTGCAACCTCCATTCCCTGTTACAGACTTCCTAAGGGATGGCAAACTGATGAAGAACGCTATGTACTGAGAAGAGGAGACAAACTATTCAAAAAGGATAAGTGAGAAGCAAACTTTCTCCAAAACATAAACTCTATCTAATGCCATTGAGGCTTCTTCACACAGATAGGAAGCAGATAGGCCCAGCAGGTGATACAGATAAAGGCTGGAAATATTCAGTTTTGGTCTGCAGGAGATTTTCTGTCTTCCCTCAGGGAGACCATTTAAAATGTGTGGGACTCCACATCTTTATCTCTGACTCACAAGGCTCAGTTGCTTTACAAGGAATTTAGCCCAAGAACTTGGTGATAATTAACACTCTGAAAGAAAAATGCAAAATAGTGAAGGTCCATTAACATAATGGGTGACAGTGGATAACATTTTAAACATCCAAAAATTATATGGAAAAGTTAAGCACTTTCTGGTGAAAATGTCAAATATCTGTTTGGCTCAGTGTAAAAACTATAATCTTGGTCAGTCAGGAAGAAAGCACACTTCCCCCTTATGAGTTATGCAGATCTTGTTCCATTCATAAATTACCAATTTATATGTTCATTTATTTTATCATTATTATCTTGTAAACCATAGCACTGTTCAGCTCTGGTTTATGGCGGTACAGGAGATAGAACCTGGGACCTCAGAGCCTCAGGCATGAAGGCCTTTCTGCAGAACCATTGTGCTGTCTCTTCAATATCACATGCTACTTTATGCTTTGCACATCTGAAGCATGGGCTTGTCTGATGTTCTAGGCATTTCTCTCTCTCTCTCTCTCTCTCTCTGTGTCTTTCTCTCTCTTCTCCCTCCCTCTCTTAATCTTCTCTCCTCTTTCTCTCTCTACTATTATTGTGCTTAATGCTTTGTTTGCTTTTCACAAAAAATAAATTTAAAAGTGTTGTGCCTTACTAAATTTCATTTTGTTTTTTTCTGTCCTAATTGAAGGAGTTTGTATAACAGATGCTATCTGTTACATATAGAAAACAGTTACTAAAATATTTCAGAAGGGAATATAGAAGTTTCCAAACATTTACTGAAGACACTTACTATTTTAGTGAAAATTCTGAATTTTAAGTTTAATTATTTCTAGTCACATTTTCAAGTGAATTTCTTTCTAAAAGCTGGTTCCTTCCCAGATCCCTCCCTACTCCTGCATACAAAGTGCATACATGAAACTCCTAATCCCTTTTGACCTTCTGATCATACTAAAGACATCTACAGAAGTGTTATTTCAGTGATTTAACTCATTAAGTAGTGATCACTGCATATCTGTTCATGTTAACATCACAGATGATTTTTTATAACACGTAAAACAAGGTCTAGTGTTTGTTCACCATAGTGCTGGGGAGAAAATGGAAGCTTAACATGACAACCAGTATCTTGACTTTATTCTATGTTTCACCATCAAATTTTAAGAAAATAAAGTCCTTTCCCATGATAGTCAATCCATTTTTTAACACCTCTCTTTATTTTTACTTCAGAGAGTTTTACATCTTAAGTGGAGGTGATATTATACATTATTAATTTCTTCAAATCCTGCCTTTATGGCACACAGGCACACATTGTGAAATTTGAAGCCTCTTCTTTTGGGACATAAGCATAGGTTCCCTCTTGCCAGTTTCCAGAAGCTTCCTTGACCACAACTACACAACTGGAGGGCCTTAGATACCTCTTAGGAAAAGAGGAATAAAAGCTAAGGCAGTCAGATGATGTAGAGAAACCAGCTTTTTTTTTTTTTTTAATTTATAAAATGGAAACTCTGACAAGACCATAGGATAAGAGGGGTACAATTCCCACCACCAGAACTCCATATCCCATCTCCTCCCCTGATAGTTTTCCTATTCTTTAACCCTCTGGGAGTATGAAACCAGATTTTTAAGAAGAGCCTCTCAACTATAATTAGCCCTTCTTTCCCTATTGTCTTTCCACCAAAAGTCCTGATTTGAGATTATTTCAATTTTAGAAAAGACACAGTTTATATAACTAGTTGATAACAGATACCACCAGAATCACACATATGTGATATGATGTAGTTGCCCCTGTTATTGAACTCTATTTGACTCCACCAGTAAGATTAAGGCATTATTAAAGTTGCTGGGAGTCGGGCTATAGCGCAGCGGGTTAAGCTCTGGTGGCGCAAAGCACAAGGACCGGCATAATGATCCCGGTTCGAACCCCGGCTCCCCACCTGCAGGGGAGTTGCTTCGCAGGCAGTGAAGCAGGTCTGCAGGTCTCCATTTCTCTCTGTCCTATCCAACAATGACAACAACAATAACTACAACAATAAAAAAAAATTTTTTTTAAAAGTGCTGAAAGACCAGTTAAAAGTTTTAATATTCAAATTCCAAGATTATAAATGAGTTGCCTGTTGACAAATGTGGAAATCCACAATACCAAATTCAGGGACATGGCTAATTTTCAGGTAAAGATCAACATCCTCAATGAAATCTCTTAAGTCTGCTATTTTTTAGCTATCTAGACCTGGGCCGCAAAATCTTAGTGATGTATCTCAAATCCAGAGAACAGAAAAGGATGACTCCATGAAAATTAGTCTGGCAGGTTTCTCCTGGAAGCAGACTTAGATGACTAGATATCTGTAAGACTTTACTGTACCGTGCTTTCAGAGGGAAAACTTGCGGAGACCAGGAGTTGGCCAAATGATAGAGCTCAGGAATAACAATCATGAGTGCCTGCGTATGTTGATGTCTGAAACCATGTTTGCCAGAGTGATGATCTGGTTCTCTTCTTCATAAATAAGTGAATAAATAAATACCATGGGTGCCAAACAAACAAACACAAGGGGGTATTGTCAAATTTAACTTTACTGAAATTTATGGGGTGATAGGTGGAACCTGCCATGAGATTAAAACAGTACTTAGAGTTGGTATCCTCAAACCAGCTGCACTTTGTGGTTCAGGCAATCACAGCAAATGTGACAATCTACTTATTTTTGTTTAAATTTAGAGAGATGGGAAATAGGAAGAGATGGACTCAAAGAGAACAGAGACACCACAACTATACTTCACCATCTATGGAAGCCTCCCCACCCTGCCCCCCAGTGTTCCCTATGGTGTGTTCATGAGAGCCAGGGCTCCAACTCAGGTCTTTGTGGTACAACACTGGCCCTATAGGGTGTACTATATCCTGGTCACTTAACTATCTAAGTCTCTTAGTGGTTTAATAACATTTTTCTTTCTCCTATCATGGGGTTTTTCCAGAGGCTATGATTAAATATCTGGATATGCTTCTCAGTTGCTCAAGCCAGAATCACATAAGTCATCGATCCTGTTCCTTCCTTTCACCACATCCCCAAACCTTTCAAATAAGTAAGCCCTTCAAGCGTAACTATCTCTTTACTTTCCCATCTCTGTTTCCTTAGTACACTTGCTTGAAATTTAAGTTCACAGGTTTTTCTTGTTTTAATTATTGATATAGTCTCCTCACTGCCTGCCTAGTTTTGATTCATTCTCTCTCTCCCTCTTCCTCCCTCTCTTGTCTCTTCTCTCTCTCTCTCTCTCCTTCCCTCTCTCCCCTTCCTCTCCCCTTTGTTTTAATACCAGAGCACTGATCAACTCTGGCTTATGGTGGTGTGGGGGATTCAACCTGGGATCTTTCAGCCTTAGGCATGAGTGTTTCTTTAGCACAACCATTATGTTATCTACCCTTGATTCATTCTCTCTGCCTTTTCTTTTATCTTACTCAGCTGTGAATATGATCAATTAGCAATGCAAATATGAGGGGACCAGGTGGTAGTGCACTGGGTTAAGCACACAGTGCTAAGCACAAGGACCAGTGCAAGGATCCTGGTTGAGCCCCCAGCTCCCTACCTGCAGGAGGGTCGCTTCACAAGTGGTGAAGCAGGTCTACAGGTGTCTATCTTTCTCTCCCAGCCCCTCTGTCTTCTCCTCCTCTCTCAATTTCTCTTTGTCTGATCCAACAACAACAAAAGCACCAACAATAATGAAAAAATAAAGACCAACAGGAGCACTGGATTCACAGAGTAGGCACTGAACCCCAGCAATAACCCCAGAAGCAAGGGAAAGAAAGAAAGAGAGAGAGAGAGAGAGAGAGAGAGAGAGAAAGAAAGGAAGGAAGAAAGAAAGAAAAAAAGAAAGAAAGAAAGAAAGAAAGAAAGAAAGAAAGAAAGAAAGAAAGAAAGAAGGAAAAGAAGTGCAAATCTGATTCTAATATCATGCTTTGTAAACCTTTGGAGAATTGGCTTTCTTTATTCCGTCCATGAAGTCCAGTCTAAGATCTCTAATAAGCATAAGTGTATGGCAGCTGTAGGATTTGAACCTGCTATCATATTGAGTGTCATGTGATTAATGTTTTCCTTTCCCTGTGCTATGTGCTGTTATTGCTACATATCATTTCCCCTCCCATCTGAGCCTATTTAAAAATTTATTTTACTAATTTCATGAAAGGTGGAGAGAAAGAGAGAGTGCAGGAGACCATCACTCAGGTGAAATCTAGTGCCAAGGATTGATCTCAGAATCTCAAGCTTGCAAGTAACTCACTCTACCATAACCCACCTTCCAGGTTGGGGCACATTGCTAATCTGGCTAAAATACATACCCAGAGCAGTCAGGCTGACCACTTACCATGTAATGCTCATGTTACCTAAACTTATCTGTGAGGTCTAAGTTCAAATATGTCTTCCAGAGGGAGGATCTTCCAACTGGGTCATATCCTCTGTTGATGGATACAGTGGGTGAAGCATTTACAGAATAAGAATTTACACTCCTCTGATAGACCTCGGCTTCCTCCTGGAATGTAGGATGTAAACTTTGCCTTTACTTAACAGAAGGACCTCGATATTAAGCAGACTGCATTGTATTGCTTTTTAAAATAATGACCCATGTCTCATTATAACATAATGTACACCTATGGAGAGAAAAATGCAGCAACATATAGATAAAAACTGAAAATAATTAGAATTCTCTATTATGACACAATTAAATGATAAATGTTGTTATTTTCTTGGTTAGTTCACTCCTAACTCTTTTTTTCATTCTGAGAATATAAAAAATATAAAATACATAAAATATAAAAAAGGCAATGGGTGCAAAAGGGCAAATTTACATTGTGTAGGGAATTTCCCTTTCTAATTTTTTGAAAATAAAACATTATGTTCCAAATATTCCTCATTGCAATTATGATTAGCTAATCTAAATTAATAGTTCATTTCAGGAAAATAAGCTAATTTTTTAAAAAAGCCTTTTGGTATTTGGACAGTAAACAACAGTGTTGATTTTTTTGCCTGCTTTGTTTTGTTGTGTTACCAGAATTAAGGATACATGGTATCCTGGTTATTTACCCAGATGCTTATATAGAGATTTTGAAGGAAAAAAAATGATCCAGGAGGTGGTGCAGTAGGTAAAGCATTGGATTCTCAAGTATGAGGTCCTGAGTTCAATCCCTGACACCACATAAACCAGAGGGATGTCTGGTTCTTTTTCTCTCTCCTCTTCTTAGCTTTCTCAAGAATAAAAAAATTAAATCTTTAAGATACAGAGAGAACATAAAAGAAAAAGAAACTGACCTGTATGCTGATGTATCTTTTCTCCTCATTAAATATATTTTTGCTTATGGCTCTCAGGTGACACAGAATATGATCTTCCCTAAAACACACATTTTAGGGAGTTGGGCGGTAGTGCAGCAGATTAAGCGCATGAGGCCCGAAGTGCAAGGACCAGCATAAGTATCCTGCTTCCAGCCCCTGGCTCCCCACCTGTAGGGGAGTCTCTTCACAGGCAGTGAAGCAGACATGCAGGAGTCTGTCTTTCTCTCCCCCTCTCTGCCTTCCCCTCCTCTCTCCATTTCTCTCTGTCATATCCAACAACAACAACATCAGCAACAAAAACAATAAAAAGGGCACCAAAAGGGAAAATAAATAAATATTTAAAAAGAAAATTTAAAAAAAATACACATTTTGCACTGGGCGGTGGCACACCTGGTTGAGTGCACACATTACAGTGCACAAGGTTTGAGCCCTGGTTCCCACCTGCAGGGGTAAAGCTTTGTGAGTAGTGAAGCAGCGCTGTAGGTGTCTCTGTTTCTCTCCCTCTCTATCGCCCCCTTCCCTCTCGATTTCTGGCTGCTTCTATCCAACAAATAAAGAAAGATAATTAAAAAAATAAAAATGCACATTCAATATATGTGAATTGAAACATAAAATAAATCTGTCAGAGGGTGTGTGTGGGGGGAGGGGGAGTTGTAGCACACCAGATTAAGTGCCCATAGTGCAAAGCACAAAGACTGGGGCAAGGGGTGGGGTTGGAGTCCTTGACGCACCACCTGAAGTGTGGGGGAGGGGTTGCTTTACAAGCAGTGAAGCAAGTCTGCAGGAGTCTATCTTTCTCTCCCACTTCTTTCTTCTCCTCCCTTCTCAATTTCTCTCTGTCCTGTCCAGAAACAACAACAACAATAACAGCAACAATAGTGGGGGAAAAAAGATGGCAGCCAGGAGTAATGGATTCATGGTGCAGGCACCAAGCCCTAACAATAACCCTGGAGGCAAAAATAAGAAGAAAAAAAAAAGATATTTATAATAGCGTGAACTTTTAAAAGTAAACACTAAGATAGTCTGACACCAAGTTCATTGTTGTAGATCTGCCTTTGTGAAGCATAAGACAACCCAACAACATAAAGATCCTGAGCCTTATGTCATTCTAGGGGGCATAGAATCACTATATCTAATATCATGACAGTCTGCTAGAGCTTAGAATGATCTAAATAGGATGATCTAAAATTGATCGAGGCATTTTCTTTGAGTTTTAGAAATCCAGGGAAATAACCCAAAGCACAAAGCTGACTCTCATTCAGTAGCTCGATTCAGAGCAGGTGGACACATACTGAAGCTGTTCTTTAAACCCAGGCCAAGTTTCTGTTCTGTCCTCACTCCCCTCCCTCCTGCCCCATCTGCTTTGTGTTTCCTGATGTTGAACTTCTGCTGATGCACAGAAGAAACTCTCCTTTCTCTCTTCACTGAATATTCCTCAATTCATTTAAATCAGAGTCCAAATGACTGTTTTTATTCTCCTTTTAGTTTTAATAGTACTGTAGCTTTCAGCATGTAGCCAGAACTAGATTAAAAGAAGACTGAAATTGTGTTTTAGAAGATAACCAGGGGCCAGGTGGTGGTGTACCTGGTTGAGCACACATGTCACAGTGTGCAAGGACCCAGGTTTGATCCCTCAGTTCCCACCTGCAAGGGGAAAGCTTTGCGAGTCATGAAGCAGGGTTGCAGATGTGTCTCTCTGTCTCTCTCCCTTCCTACCACCCCTTTCCCTTTCGATTTCTGACTGTCTCTAAATAAATACAGATTTAAAAAAGAATAATAAGAAGATAACTGTCTGGCTAGCTTCATGGGTGGGAGAGAGAGACGACCAGGGACTCATGGCTGAGTGGTACGCAATTAAGCATTTATTCATGTGGAACATAGCACAATCTAAGCTATCTCTAATAGCAATCCTGTCCTTATATATCCTGAGGCGAAAGAGTCAGGTCCGAAGAGGATGTATGTAGGATGGGGGTGAGGAGAAGAAAAAAGCGTGCAAAACAGTGAGGATTAAACCAATGCCCTGGAGGCAGGGTGGTGCTTAGTTAACAGTAGTTATGTAAATAAAATACAGTGTTAAGCAGGGGGGATTAAACCAATGAAACAGAAGGGGTCTTAGAAGCACAATTTAGTAGCATATCAACATTTCCCCCTTTCTTTTTAACTAATGGCCATAGTATCAGGAGTGTGGGGTGAACAGAAACCTATATCATACAGGCATTTTCAAAAGAACTGGCAGAAGACATGGAGGAACAAGTAAGAGAGCAGCAAGAACCAGTGTGATGCCAAGGGGAGGCCTGAGAGGGCGTTTCCTGCCTCAAAGGGCAAGGCCTATCAGGCAAAAGGTCATTTCTTGCCTCTGGGGGCATCTCTTTCCTCTGGGGGCGTTTCATGTCTCAAAGGGTGTTTCCTGCCTCTGTGGGCATCTCTTGCCTCTGGGGGCGTTTCATGCCTCAAAGGGCGTTTCCTGTCTCTGTGGGCAGAGCCTACAGGTGAGGGGGGTGTGGCCTATAGAGTCCCAATGCAGCTGGCTGTAGTCAGTCTTTGAGAAACCGAGCAGCATAAAGGGAAACTGCTGTAAAGTTGTGTAAAGTGTCCAAGAGGTGTACCAGTAAGTCCAAGAGAAGTGTCAGTCCAAAGCAGATGACCACGGATGAAATGCCAGGGGATGAAACGCTGCACATCTGTCTCGATGGGGAAGGTTAACCACTGTAATTCCGCTTTTCTGTTGAGAGTGAGCTTTGGAGTCCATGAATCAGTTTCTTCAGGTCGTGCCAGGTCACATCATTGGTTTCAGGAGACTGCTGTATTCATGCCATCTTGTGGGCAATGTCAGAGAACAGGTGTCCAAATGGATTTCCAGGGGTTCCATTTGAGCAGATGTTTTTTCATGTGAAGACAACAACTGTAATTCACTTACTTGTGAAACAAAACTTTTTAAGGTTGTTTAAACAGCATAAGCTCAATAGAAGAACAATGGTTAGAAGCCTCAAGCATGAGAATCATTAGCATAGCCATTATGCTATCTACCCCACCCATATTCATACAGTTTTCAGGGTTAAACATTTCACATTTATGCCAAGATGTAAAAAAATCAAAAGAGAAAAAAAACAATTTTTGAATTGTTTCGGGATGTCTCTAGAAATCACGGCAGTGTCCAGATTTTCTTTTTTTTTGTAAAGTCAATGTCATACAAAAATTTAGTCATTCAAATCACTCTCTTATGAAACACAACTGAAAGCAGACAGCAAACTTAAGATATTCAGAGAGAACAATGAGGGGGGAATCGAGAGAAAAGCCATAGGCAGCTTTTGCTTCTTTTACTTTGAGCCAGATTATCCAGATCTCACCATGTAGCATCATGAGTCCCCGGAGGGAGTCCTAGTCCAAAAAGCTCTTTGAAATTCCATGTAGGGTGCTTCTGATGGTTCCTGCTGGATTGCTGCAGGCACCCATTTTTAAAAACATCTTCCCATAGAAGAAAGAATCAAATCAGGAGGGTAAAACTAACCATGTGTCTCCATTTTTGGGGACTGCCAGGGTACTGGAGAATGCTCTTCAAGTTAGAGTAGTCCTTCTACACAGGAAACATGGGAGAGGAAGTCCAGAAAGTCCCAGGAGAAATCTCCGTGCATTTCCCAAGCTCTTACGATCATGGTCAGATGAAACCAAAGTTCCCAGTCAGGGAAC
Organism: Erinaceus europaeus; assembly: GCF_950295315.1. NCBI lineage: Eukaryota > Metazoa > Chordata > Mammalia > Eulipotyphla > Erinaceidae > Erinaceus > Erinaceus europaeus. The sequence continues at coordinate 24,860,363 of NC_080164.1, forward strand.
CAAAGTGTGACCGAGAGCAAAATGTTCCAGAGAAAGAGAAACTGTCTCATGAAGAAAGAGTAGGGGCTTTGGGAAACCTCTTCATAAGTAGAAAGGCAGCCCATGGCAGATGGGTAGCCAAGTTTACTTATCTGGGGGATGGGCGGGTTAGGTCCCAAGTTGGTGCCAGTCCCTGTTCGGGCACCATTATGCCATGCTAGCTTCGTGGGTGGGAGAGAGAGATGACCAGGGACTCATGGCTGAGTGGTATGCAGTTCAGTCTTCATTCATGAGGAATGCAGCACAATCTAAGCTATCTCTAATCAAAATCTTGTCCTTATATATCCTGAGGCGGAAGTGTCAGGTCCGAAGAGGATGTATGTAGGATAGGGGGTGGGGAGAAGGAAAAAGCATGCAAAACAGTGAGGATTAAGCCAATGCCCTGGAGGCTGGGCGGTGCTTAGTTAACAGTGGTTATGTACATAGAATACAGTGTTAAGCAGGGGAGATTAAACCAATAAAACAGAAGGGGTCTTAGAAGCAGAATTTAGAAGCATACCAACAGATAACCAGATGTTCTGCTTTCCAGTACATTCTGTATTGCTCATAATGATGATGATATTAATACAGGCACAATGTTCATGATATGCTCTGACCTAAGAGGATCTTGCGCTTAGCTGTTCTGAGCAATCTGAGAAAATCTTAAATGGTTATGTATGAAATATCAATTAGATTCAACTTACTAAGGAGAAATTTTAAATAGGGAAAGCTTATGTAACTTAACTGAAATTTTCTCAGTTAGTTAGAAAGTACTAAAGGACGAGATAGGGTCCAGGCAACAATAGTTCAAAGACTTGCACTCTGCTGCCTCTCACTAAGAGAACCATTGCTTTCCTAGATGATGAGAGCTAAAATGTAGGATGATCATAAATTAGTATGAAATGGGGCCAGGTGGTGGCACACCTGGTTGAGCACACATGTTACAATGTGCAAGAAACCGGGTTCAAGTACCCAGTCCCCACTTGCAGGGGGAAAGATTTGTGATTGGTGAAGCAAAGCTGCAGGTGTCTCTCTGTCTCTCATCCTCTCTATCACTGCTTTCCCTCTTGATTTATGGCTGTCTCTATCCAATAAATAAAGAAAAAAAATTTTAAAAATTAGCAGGAAACCTCAACCACACCTGAAGCTGATTCCTAATCATCACTGGTGATCATAGAACTTTCTGGCCAAATAAATTTGCCAGCAGCTCAAAACCTGACTCTTCAAACTCCAGAACACCCTTGCTCCCACCACTACTACCTCACTCAGACAGTTCCATCCACTGTTCACTTCTATACAAATGAGCAACTGTCAAACTGCCCAGCTTGGCTTCTAATATCTTTGTGACCACAAACTGTAAATAATACCTTTCAGGCAATACAAAGGCATCCTGAACATTAGTTAAAGCAGAAAAAAAAAGTGCAGTTAACATGAAAATGTACTGATTTCCAGCAGGTAAATATTAGATATTCTGAGAGTAATTTTTATGCTCATAATCTCATGGAAAGGGATTAATAGTAATGACCAGGTTAAGGGACAGTATTTATAACAGGAGATCAGAATCTACTAATATCACAATAATGGAATTAAGGAGCCCAAATCACTCTTTATATCTTGCCTTAAAAAGGTATTTTGAACAGGTCACAGTGCTAGAACATGGAGAACACATGGATTTTACATCTATTATCCTTCAAAGAAAATGGATGTATGTATTAAAAAAAAAATTAACTGTAGCCAGGGAAGTCACTCAGTGATAGAGCACAGGACTTGCATGCATGAGGTCCCAAGTTTGGTCACTGGCATTGCATATCCACAAGTAATGCTCAGGGGGCTGGGTGGTGGTGTACCTGGTGGAGAGCACACCAGACTGTGTACAAAGACCTAGGTTTGAGACAGGATGTTTCACTAGCAGTGAAACAAGTCTGCAAGTCTTTATCTCTCTCTCATTTTAATTAATTATCTTGATTTATTTATTGGATAGAGACAGCCAGAAATTGAGGATCAGAGAAAGAGAGAGAGAGAAAGAGAGAGAGAGAGAGAGAGAGGAGAGAGGAGAAAGAGAGGGAGAGGGAAAGAGAGAGATGCAGCACTGCTTCAATACTTGCAAAGCTGTCCCCCTGTAGGTGGGGACCACGGGCTTGAACCTGGGTCTTTGTGCACTGTAACATGTGTATTCAACCAGGTGTGCCACCACTAACCCCCACCTCCATATACATATATCCCTCCTTTATCTATTTTTCTCTGTTCTATTAAATATAATAGAAAAAAGTGAAAAAAGGCCACTGGGAGTGGTGAGTTCATTATTCAGGCAGTAAGCCCCAGCAATAACCCTAATGGCAAAAAAAAAAAAAGATACTGGGGTTCTTTCAGTCTTTTCTCTTTCTCATTAAATATTTAAAATGAAAAAGGAAGACTACGATTAAAGGGAGTGTAAATTAGAAAACCTAAAACAAAAAAACCTTAAATTTATGGAGAATGTGGGTCACTGTCCAACTTTGGTGCCCAGCCTGATTAACTGGAATGTAGACATAAGTGTAGGGGAAAATAGGAGAGCTTAGTATTGGGCTGAATATAAAACCAAAGTTCAGGAAAACTCAGTTTAATCTCTAGAGACCTTTTGGTCTTAGGCAAAGCATTAAGGCATGAGAGAAACACATTTCACCTCAGTATTGACAGAAATATTTTAACTATATGATCAAATTTTTTTATTTGATCATATAGACAACAGGACTCCCCCACCCCCATTTTTTTCCTCTTGATCATTTCTATGACTTTAACACTCTGAAGTGATTTTTTTAGAAAGAAAAAGTACAACAGAAAGAGAGAGAAAGGAGAGAGAGAAAGAGAAAGTGAGAGAGGAGAGAGAGGAGAGAGAGAGAGAGACAGACAGAGAGAGAGAGAGAGAGACCACTGTTGGTATGCTTTTAAAAACCCCTTCTGTTTCATTTGGTTTAAATCCCCCCTGCTTAAAACTATTCTATTTACATAACCACTTCATTATATTTACATAACTGCTGTCAACAAGCACCACCCTCCCTCCAGGGCATTGGTTCAATCCCCACTGGTTCATGATATGTTTTTGCTCTGCCCCCTCTCCTTGTCACACTCTGATTTTCACCAGTCACTTTTCTCTCCACCCTCTCTATGTCACATCCTGTTTCCACCCTACTTGGCAAGTATATATAAAGACAGCATTGTTCGTTTTAGTTTAGTTTAGCTTAGCTTGATATAGATTGTGCTGCATCCTGCATGAATAAAGAGATACTGCCTACAGCTCAACCATGAGTCCCTGGTCGTCTGTTACCCACCCGTGAAGCCAGCCTGGCGAAAACAACATATGGCGCTACAACGTGGGACTGGACCTGTGCAACTCCCAGATAAGTGAAGACTTTGCTTACCTATGCACTATGGTCTTCTTTTCTGCTTACGAAGAGGTTTGCCAAAGCCTCTACTATTTCATCATGAGACAGTTACTCTGTCTCTGGAACATTTTGCTCTGGGCCACACTTTGGTTCCCTGACCGGGAACTTTGGTTTCTTATGACCGGGATCATAGAGCTTGGGAGATGCACGGAGATTTCTCCTTGGACTTTCTGGATTCCCTCTCTCATGTTTCCCGAGGAAAAGGACTACATTTTGCTCCAGGCCACAATTTGGTTCTTTATGACCCTGATCATAGACCTTGGGATATGCACGAAGATTTCCACTGGGACTTTCTGGACTTCTTCTCACATGTTTCCCATGGAGAAGGACTACTCTAATTTGAGGAACATTCTCCAGTACCGTGGCAGTCCCCAAGAATGGAAACACGTGGTGGTTAGTTCTACTCTCCTGATTGGATTCTATCTTCAATGGAAAGACACTTTTAAAAATGGGTGCCTGAAACAACCCAGCAGGAACAGTCAGAAGCACCCTAAAGGGAATTTCGAGGAGCTTTTTGGACTAGGACACCCTCCGGGGACTCTTGATGCTACATGGTGAGATCTGTTTCATAAGAGAGTGATTTAAATGACTGAATTTTTGTTTGACATTGACTTAAAAAATAAAAAATGCTGGATGCAGCCATGATTTCTAGAGACATGCAGAAACAATCCAAAAAATTGTTTTTTCCCTCCTTTGATTTCTTTCTTACATCTTGGCATAAATCTGAAGCTTTTAATCCTGAAATGGTATGAGTTATGGGTGGGGCAGATAGTGCAATGATTATGTTAATTATTCTCATGCCTGAGGCTTCTACCGTGGTTCTTCTGTTTACCTTTCCACATTTTATTGAGTTTAAACTGTTTAAACAACCTTAAAATCATACTAGAAAGGACTTCCAATGATAATGGAGTTATTAATTATAGTAAACTTCTTTTATTTATTTATTTATTTATTTTTTATTAAAGAAAGGATTAATTAACAAAACCATAGGGTAGGAGGGGTACAACTCCACACAATTCCCACCGCCCAATCTCCATATCCCACCCCCTCCCCCGATAGCTTTCCCATTCTCTATCCCTCTGGGAGCATGGACCCAGGGTCATTGAGGGTTGCAGAAGGTAGAAGGTCTGGCTTCTGTAATTGCTTCCTCGCTGAACATGGGCGTTGACTGGTCGGTCCATACTCCCAGTCTGCCTCTCTCTTTCCCTAGTAGGATGGGTCTCTGGGGAAGCTGAGCTCCAGGACAGCTTCAATCTGGTGGTGTCTTCAATCCAGGGATGTCTGGCCGGCATCCTGATGACACCTGGAACCTGGTGACTGAAAAGAGAAAACTTCTAATCTGCTACAAGTTTTGTTTGACAAGTAAGTGAATTTCAGCTGTCAAGTCTTCACCTGAAAAAGCATCTACTCAAATGGAATTTCTGGAAATGCATTTGGACCCCTGTTCTCTGACATTGCCCACAAGATGGAATGACTACAACACACCCCCAGAAACCAATGATGTGACCTTGCATGACCTGAAGAAACAGATTCACAGACTCCAAAGCTCACTCTCTACAGAAAAGCAGAATTCTGGTGGCCGACATTCCCCATTGAGACAGACATGCAGCGTTTCATCCCCTGGCATTTTCTTCCGTGGTCATCTACTTTGAACTGACACTTCCATTGGACTTATTGGTATACGTTGCTGTGTTTCTCAAAGACTAACTTCAGCCAGAGCCTTGGGACTTTATAGGCCATGTTACCTCGCCTGCAGGCTCTGTCCCCAGAGTCAGAAAACTCCTCCTTCTTATTAGGTTATGCCCACAGAGGCAGGAAACACCCTTTGAGGCAAGAGATGCCCACAGAGGCATGAAGCGCCCCCAGAGGCAATTGATACCCCCAGAGGCAGAAATGCCCTTTCGCCTGCTAGGCCTTGCCCTTTGGGGCAGAAAATACCCCCTCAGACCTCCCCTTGGCATCACACTGGTTATTGCTGCTCGCCTATTTTGTTTTCCATGTCTATGCCAGTTCTTTTGAAAATGCCTGTATGATATAGGTTTCTGTTCACCCCTACATTGCTATTCCCCTGACAGAGATAAAGCCTTTTACAGACACTGACCCAGTTATATATGGCCATAAAGTAAGAGAGAGATGTTGGGGAATTGTGAGGATGTGGTTGAGCTGGAAGGGCTTGAGCTTTAGGGGTGTGTCAATCCTGTTAGTTTCTCTCTCCACGGAGAGGTTGAGCAAGGAGGGACAGTAGAACCCCAAAAAGGTGTGCCTCTTATCAGTCTCCCTGCCTCACAAAGTGCCCCACAATCCCGATACTACAGCCATTAGTTAAATAGAAAGGGGGAATTGTTGGTATCTTCTAATTCTGCTTTTAAAAACCCCTTCTGTTTCATTTGGTTTAAAACCCCCCTGATTAACACTGCATTCTATTTACATAACCACTGTATTCTATTTACATAACCACTGCCATCTATTTACATAAAGCACCACCTTCCCTCCAGGGCATTGGTGGTTTAGTGGTAGAATTCTCACCTGCTCCACCCCCTCTCCTTGTCATACCCTGATCCTCTCCTAGTCACACCCTGATTTTCACCAGTCACTTTTCTCTCCACCCTCTCTGCGTCACATCCTGTTCACACCCTACTTGGGAAGTATATATAAAGACAACATTGTTCCTTTTAGTTAGTTGTTAGTTTAGTCTAGCTCGGCTTAGATTGTGCTGCGTCCTGCATGAATAAAGAGATACTGCGTACAGCTCAACCATGAGTCCCTGGTCGTCTGTCTCCTGTCAGTGAAGCTCAGCCCGACAGACCACAGTGGGTACCAGGCTCTAACCTGCATCTCACATACAGCAGAATAGTGCATTGTTCAAGTAAGCAATTTATTGGTTGAGAAAATAGGAATTTTTAGAATCTCTAGATGAATTCTAATTAAATTCTATTTCCTTTGTCCTTATGGATGTGGATCAAGGCATTCTGTTATAAAAATAAGCTTGGCTTCAGTCTCAGGTATCACCATGGAATGTTATCTCTCTCTCTCCCTCCCCTGAATATTAATTGTATTTTATATTTGAGCTAATTAAATCATGAGTGATATTATGAAGTGACAATGTACTTTAACTCCAATGCTCAGGGTCAAATCAGGATACAGAAATCACAGAAAGATTTGAGCAATGACTGTTTAACGTTAAGGCTTATTAATTACAGACAGAGGATCTGCTCCCAAGAGAGATGAAGAGAAATGTAAAACACTGAGCAATCATCACCTGATGGGCTGTAACAGAATACCAGAAAACGACCCAGTTGGGAAAGTACCACCCCTCCTCCCCTGAGGCTGGAATCAGACCTTATAGAGGGTCTGAGACACATGACAGTTTACTCTAGCAGACAGAGGCATGTAGAAAAGTACCAATGAGGTGCTGAAAAGATACACCAGCAAGTTACCTGGGCCAATGTCCTAGAATGCAACAGTTTACTTCCTAGAATACCAAGATAATTGATAATTATCAAGAAGCATTGCAAAAATATACACTTAGTTGTGAAGCTGGCTCCCGTTTCCATGGAACACTCCTCGAAATTATTCATGGGAGTGATATTGAAACTATATGAGATGGAACACTGCCTCTGGATGTCCCACCTGCCAGTCAAATGTCATTATAGCAAGACAATAAGACCACCTGCTAGGGCAAGGAAGAGAAACCTTCTCTCTGTCATTATGCCTCAGTCCTTGAGATTGACAAAGCTGAGCTGAGGGCCAAGAAGTTACCAAGGTCTAGGTTCAGTACCACATGCAGAACAATGCCAGGTGCAGTGGGAGTGAAGAGCTACTGATTGTCCACACTAATGTATGTGTGTGTGTGTGTGTGTGTGTGTGTGTGTGTGTGTTACAATGAAGGCATTATTATGATGTGCACATTGTACAATGGCCCCCTCTCCGTCTCATGCCAAAATCAGGACACTGTTTAGTTTGTTGTTTCTTTTAACCCAACATCAAAGAATGGATACTTGACTCAGAGTTCAGCCATTTTCTCTTAGACATAAGGTCAAGCATCACTTAAAGAATAGGAACAGATTCCCAGCTACTGCCAGTTTGCTTCCAGAAGTAAGAACTTCAGGGTATGCTGAAGATGTCTGCTTCCTTCCTGCCCTTCTCTTAACCCAATGCATAGTGAGTAGTCAGCTGTCAACAAATAGACCTGTCACCATGCAAATGAAGGGCCAGAAGCCCTGAGAGTGGAAAAAGCAACACAGAGTAAGAAACGGGGTTCACCAGAGAACTAATCAAACTAGACTGCATGAGGCCCATGGGCATTGGACACAGAGGACCTTCTTCTTTGACCAAAAATCCACAGCAGATATTTGGGTCAGGAAAAATCTTTCACCCTGCTAGGAGAAGTATGTTTTCAGAGAACAATCTGGAGACCAACTAGCAACATACAATAAAAGGGAATTTGTACACATTGCACTTTTGGAACAAATGTCAGAGAAATCCATATACATGTGTGTGTTTAAGGCATGCACAATAAAGTGCATAAAAACATTGTTATAGCAAAAAACAAATGCTAACAACTTAAACACCTATTCTGGATAAATTTTTCATTGTATTCTCAGACAATGAAAGAGTATAGAAATAATGAGCTATCAATATCCAGGTCCATAAGGATGTCATTCATATCTTGAAATGAAAAATGCTATTTGTAAAAAATAGATATAATATGAATGTAAATATCAGAGTGCTAAGGGAATAAATCAGCCTTACAGGACAGGCCTTGCATGTCTGAGGCCCTAGTCTCATTCCTAGGAATGATAACATGGCAGAGCTTACTGGTGTTCTTGTCTGTCACTTTCTCTCATAAAAATAAATAGAAATAAAACTATGAAAAGAATATGCATTTATACTATAGATGCACAAATATGTATAATTCAGAACTACATAGATTGGCTATAAATGCATAAAGTACATATCAATGTGCCACACAGGTGTCAGCATTGTGGTTATCCCTGGAGTGAATGCAGAGAAAGATTAGAAGGATTCACAGGGAGTGTTTTAACTATGTATGTCACATTTTAAGTTACAAGTAAAGTATAACTATTAATGCACTGAATTTGTTTTCAATCAAAGGTTCTTACACTTTTGTATGGCTTTGAGATTTTATACAGTGTTTTCTTCACTGGAGAAATAATTTATTGGGTATATGATCATACTGATACTGTTGTCAAGTCAAGGTTGCCTTAGAAGACTAATGGAGGAACACTTCTACTCTTTCTCCTTTAGTTAAAAATTCACAGTCCCTAAGAGCAAATCCTTGGAAAGTATACACATAAGGTAGTAACAGGGATTTGTAGAGTCTGAGAGAGTAAACCATCTTTATTCTATAGTACAGAAAAGGTCTCCACATTACAGATGGTAACAGGAAAAGAAAAAAGACAAAACTAAAAGGCAGTCTAGAGCCCTGTAAACCAGTGACACTTCAGGAATTGGACAAGCAACCTGCCACTTCTTTCCTCCAGCTCTCTGTCTCAGCAGGGCATCAACATCTCAGCACTGTGTTCAAAGGAAATAACTGAACAAGCAGATTTTATTACAGTGCACTGTTGTGGCTGCAGAATTCTAGGTAGATTTTATAGCATTTCTAGTCATTGACTCAGATATAGTACCAGTGGACTATTTGAATAAATGTATAGTGATCTGGGTAGATGAATAGAACATAACGCTAGATAAGAAATAGCCCAGGTGGTCCAGGAGGTGGCGCAGTGGCTAAGGCACTAGACTCTCAAGCATGAGGTCCTGAGTTTGATCCCTGGCAGCACATGTACCAGAGTGATGTCTGGTTCTTTCTCTCTCTCTCCCCTATCTTTCTCATTAATAAATAAATAAAACTTTAAAAAAAAAAAAAAAAAAAAAAAAAAAGAAATAGCCCAGAATATCAAACTAAAAAGAATATATATATATATATATATATGTTTATTATATGTATATAGTCTCTTATGTTCTAAATTTTTAAAGAAAAATGCACATTGCAGGCAACATATTCTAATAAAAATGCTATTTCTGAGTGACTTTTTACAAAGTCTCTGTGTAGGAAGCCTATGAGTTAACTTTACCAGGCTTACAGATATGTTTTACTCATCTGATGTAAGAGAAATACTACTCAGCCTGCCTACTAAGTATTTTCCTATAAAGCACAATTAATGCCAAGCTTAGCTCAAGGGTATCTTAAACATTTGTAATTTCTTTCCTAAGAGCCGGTTTTAAATGGCAGAATCTACTTAGAAATCTAGAAACAAGAGTCCTGTTCTGATACTGTGTCCAACAAAATGTACACTTTGGCCTTTCTTTCTCTCCAGCCATCTTGGTAGCTGCTTTTGGTTGGGGACATCCAGCACCTAGGACAGGAAGATGGTGGCCGGCCGCAAAGAAGACAAAAAGGTCACTGGAGTCGAGTCCATCAACTCTAGGCTCAACTGGTTATGAAAAGCAGAAAGAACACGCTGGGATACAAGCAGATTCTGAAGATGATCAGACAAGGCAAAGCCAAGCTGGTCATCCTTGCCAACAACTGCCCGACCTTGAGGAAATCGGAAATTGAGTACTATGCCATGTTGGCCAAAACTAGGGTCTATCACTATAGTGACAATAATATTGAGTTGGGCACAGCATGTGGGAAATACAAAGTCTGCACACTGGCTATCACTGATCCAGGTGATTCTGATATCATTAGAAGCGTGCCAGAACAGACTGGTGAAAAGTAAATAATGAAAGATTTCTCTGTAATAAAGTGTGAAGGGATATATATATATATATACTTTGTATGAGAATGGCGTGAGAACTACTTATATTTTCCTTGATGGTATTATAGTTTAAAATTGTGTTTATTATACATGCCCAAGCTGATGTGTAAAAATATTCTTTCTCCTCTCCTAGCCAAATTTGTGTTTTTGGCACCTAATTGTTTAATAAATTAAACACTCATGACCAATCAAGAAAGTGAAATTCAGATGAACTTAAACAAGTTAGTTAAACATTAATATCAAATCATAAAAAAGTAATAATAAATCTCTGTCAGAAAAGTCAGGCTAACTTGACTTATGAATTGAAAGGAAATGAATTCTATAGACAAATGGTATCCCCTCAGACCTTAAGTGCATGGCCTAGAGGTAAAATAATTTATCTTGATGTAGAGAGAGGAAGAGAGAAAATATTGTACCAATTTTCTAATCATACAGGTAAGAAAAAGTCCCAAAGTAAACCTAGAGAGTAAGACTCACTAAGTAACTGAGACAGAGACCATCAAGGATCTTTTTTATTATCATATCTTCATATCTGTTAGCGAGCATAAATCAAACCACCATCCACTGTAAGGAAGCAAAGATGTTTATTGACGAATTGCAATCCGGGCCGAGATGGTGACTGGTGTTAGTCTACCAAGCTCGACCCCGAACAGGGCTCAAACAATACAATTTATAGGAATTCAGACTACACTCAGGGAGGGGGAGCACATCACCTTATCAACCTACATCCAATAACAGGCTATAGCAAACACAAGATCCAATCATTTCAAACTTAGCAAAAGCATGATCCATTCAAAGCAAAGCGCGGGCTAGTTTCAAATATAGTAAGATCACACAACCAATAGAATTCAACCAGGCACATCCTCCTGCCATGGGCTATGACCACCCATCCGGTAGACAGCACACCACAAAGTCTGTTCAAAGGTCCTGATAAGGCTTGTCCCCATGTAGGGTCCTTCGAACAATGGGTGGCCTTCACTGATAAGGTCCTGCTTATTCAAGGGGGAAGGGGCAAGGAATTTTACACCTTATACTACAAGCAACTCATACTAAAAGCACTTAACAAACAACTGCATAAAAAGGGAATTTCAAGGCTACTGCCTTTTACAATATCCAGGTTATGAAATTAAAGAAGAGGGGGAAAGTGGGCTTTAGAGGCCACAGATTTTGGCTGGAAAAACATTTCCCATGTGGTGGCAAAACAGATCAATAACTTTGTTTTGCCTCCAGGGTTATTGCTGGGACTCAGTGTCAGAACTACAAATCCACTGCTCTCAGTGGCTTCTCCTTCTCCTTCTCCTTCTCCTTCTCCTTCTCCTTTTTCTCCTTCTCCTCCTCCTCCTCCTCCTCCTCCTCCTCCTCCTCCTCCCCCTCCCCCTCCCCCTCCCCCTCCCCTCCCCCTCCCCTCCCCTCCCCCTCCCCTCCCCCTCCTCCTCCTCCTCCTCCTCCTTCTTCTGTCACGTTTAATAGGACAGAGAGAAATTTAGAGGGGAGGGGAAGATAAGGAGAGGGGAAGACAACCTGCTTCACCTGTTTGACCTGTTTCACTGCTTGTGAAGCGTGCCCCCTGCAGGTGCTAAGTGGGAAGGTTGGACTCAAATCAGGATCCTTCTGCAGGTCCCTGTGTTTGGTACTTTGTGTGTTTAACTGATTGTGCCACTGCCTGGCCCCTTGAATTCTTAAATATTGCCTAGTAGATCAAAAGCGTATTTATTCTTCCAATCATTTTATAAAGGGACATATATAACTAGCATATCTGTGAGATTTATTTTTACTATTGATCTGTAACAATCGGAGGAAGCTTGAGGAACAAACTAAATAGATCTTGACCCAGGAAATAGTTGTTGGCAGAGTGCAGGACTTGTGTCTTTGAGGATTCCTTTTGATCCCAGAGTCTAATGTGCTACAGTAATACTTTGCTCTCTCTCTCTTTCTCTCTCCTTATCCTTCTGTCATGGTAAATTCTCTTATATTGAGGTCTGGACAGTAGTGTACTGGGTTAAGTGCACATAGCGCAAAGCACAAGAACCAACATGAGAATCCTGGTTGGAGCCCCAGCTCCCCATCTGCAGGGGGTCGCTTCATGGTCAATGAAGCAAGTCTTCAGGTGTCTTTCTCTCCCCATCTCTGTCTACCCCTACAATAACAGCAATGACAATAGTAACTACAACAAGAGCAACAAAATGGGGAAAATGGCCTCCAGGAGCAGTGGAAAGAATCGTCATCAGAAATGCAGAAACAAAAATGAAACACTGGAAGATAACATTAATTATCTCAAGGTTATTAGAGAGCTAAAAGCTGAAGTAGCTGAGCTAAGAACACAACTAGCTGAACAAGCTAAAGCAGTATCAGAAGGTGGTAACAAAATAGATGAACTCCAGAAAACAGTAGAGGGGAGAGAAAACAGAACAAATGAGGCTGAAAACAGAATTAGCAAGATCGAGGACAATTAGAGACAATTAAAAAAGAAGTAAGAGATCTCAAAAAGAGAATAAGAGATACTGAAAACAACAACAGAAACCTATGGGATGACTTCAAAAGAAATAATATACACGTTATTGGCTTACCAGGGGAAGACAGAGAGGGAGAGGAAGAAAGCATATACAAATTGAATGCTATCCCCATCAAGATCCCAACCACATTGTTTAGGAGAATAGAACAAATGCTACAAATGTTTATCTGGGACCAGAAAAGACCTAGATTTGTGAAAAACAATCTTGAGATCAAAGAACAGAACTAGAGGCATTTTACTCCCAGATCTCAGATTGTATTATAGTACCATTTTCATCAAATTGCTTGGTACTGGAACATGAATAGACACACTGACCAGTAGAATTGAGAGCCCAGAAGTAAGCCCACACACCTATGGATATCTTTTGAAAAAGGTGCCCAGACTATTAAATATGGAAAGAGGAGTCTCTTCAACAAATGATGGGAAAAAGTGGGTTTAAACATGCAGAAGAATGAAACTGAACCACTATATTTCGCCAAATACAAAAGTAAACTCCAAGTGGATCAGGGACTTGAATGTTAGTCCAGAAACTATCAGATACTTAGAGTACAATATCGGCAGAACTCTTTTATGCATAAATTTTAAAGACATCTTCAGTGAAAGGAATCCAGTTACAAAGAAGACCAAGGCAAGCATAAACCTATGGGACTACATCAAATTAAAAAGCTTCTGCACAGCAAAAGAAACCAATACCCATACCAAGAGATCCCTCACAGAATGGGATAATATCTTTACGTGCCATACATAAGACAAGAGGCTAATAACCAAAATATATAAAAAGCTTGTCAAACTCAACAACAAGAAAACAAATAACCCCACCTAAAATGGGGAGAGGACATGGACAGAATATTCACCACAGAAGAAATCCAAAAGGCAGAGAAATACATGAAAAAATGTTCCAAGTCTCTGATTGTCAGAGAAATGCAAATAAAGACAACAATGAGATAGCACTTCACTCCTGTGAGAATGTCATACATCAGAAAAGGTAACAGCAGCAAATGCTAGAGAGGTTGTGGGGCCAAAGGAACCCTCCTACACTGCTGGTGGGAATGCAAATTGGTCCAACCTCTGTGGAGAACAGTCTGGAGAACTCTCAGAAGGCTGGAAATGGACCTACCCTATGACCCTGCAATTCCTCTCCTGGGGATATATCCTAAGGAACCCAACATACCCATCCAAAAAGATCTGTGTACACATATGTTCTTAGCAGCACAATTTGTAATAGCCAAAACCTGGAAACAACCCTGGTGTCCAACAACAGATGTGTGGCTGAGCAAGTTGTGGTCTATATATACAATGGAATACTACTCAGCTATTAAAAATGGTGACTTCACCGTTTTCAGCTGATCTTGGATGGACCTTGAAAAATTCATGTTAAATGAAATAAGTCAGCACAGGATGATGACTATGGGATGATCTCACTCAGGCAGAAGTTGCAAAACAAGATCAGAAGAGAAAATACAAATAGGACCTGAAAAGGAATTGGCACATTGCACCTAAGTAAAAGACTCTGGGGTGGGTGTGGGGGGAGAGTACAGGTCCAAAAAGGATGACAGAGGACCTAGTGGGGGTTGTATTGTTAAATGGAAAACTGAGAAGTGTTATGCATGTACAAAATTTTGTACTTACTGTTGAATGTAAAACATTAATTCCCTAATAAAGAAGTTAAATTAATAAAATAAATAAATAAAATATAAAAATCTTGATTGTTGCTTAGTGATGGTTATAAGCAGATTAATAGTTTTTTTCTTTTTCCCATCACTCAACATGCCCATGCCAATTTTTTCCTCGCTTTCTGAATCCACCATAGCCCTCCTTCTCTGTAGGTGGCATTCCACCTGCTCCTCAATATGAAAGTCTTCATCTTCTGCTCTCTCTACCTCAGAACTTCTAGCTTCCTTCTCACTTCAAAGGATTAAGCATCCTCCTTTCCTGTGAGCCTGGCCTCTATCTCTTTAATTTCCTGCTTCCTCATTAATTGTTGTCTGCAGTCCTTTCTTCCTGCATTTTCCATCTCCTGCTTCAATGTTACTCAGCACTCTCAAATCCAATCAGAACCATATACCTGAGCACAGCATATGCCCTTATATATCATCTACAAAGCAGAGTCATTTATTACTCTGCTAGAAGTGGGATGCCGTATTACACAATAATTAACCTAGCGTTCAAAGTCATTGCTCATTCAAAAAAAGGTTTATTTGTTGTTGAAACTATTTTGTGAAACAACAAAGGATCATCTTCCCAAGACACATCAAAACTTTTTGTAAAGTCTCTATACATACTGGTTTCACTTTCATTTCCACACAAACTGCAGCTGTTGCCAAATCACTCTCACATAATGCCGAGTTCTTAAAAATGCTCTAAAAATCTACTTGGGTAGGTCTTTGTCTCTTTCAACTCTCAGTCAACCTCAGATCTTGATTTATCATTTTAGCTTTCTTTTATTCCTAAAATATTTTTATTTGCCCATCATGCAGGTTCTATATAACTAGAAGTGATAAGGTTAAAGGACAAATGAGGGGGCAGGGCAGTGGCATACCTCCTTGAGTACACATGCTAAAATTCTCAAGGATCTGAGTTCAAAGCTCAAAGTCGAAGTCCCCATCTGTAGGTGGCAAACTTCACGAGTGTTGAAACAACACTGCAGGTGTCTCTCTTCCTTTATCCCTCTATCTCACTGTCCCTCTCAACTTCTTTGTTACTATCAATTAAGTACATAAAATATTTTAAAAGATAAATGACAAATGAGAATTCTTTTATACTAGGAAGGGAGGTTGTGGTGAAAAGATTATTAAGTTTATAAAATAAATTTATTATTTTACATTTTCGTTGTCATCACAGCAGCTTTACTACGACAGGAGGATGTTTTCAGATATAAAAGCAGGCATATCTAGGGGAGACAGAGACAAAAGATGCCACAATACCAGCTTTCCCCTTCAGTGTGGTGGGGGTCAGGCTTGAACCTGGACTGTGCCCATGACAATGAAGTTCACTATCCAATTAGCCAATTAACTTTTTTTTCTATTTACTTATTTATTTATTCCCTTTTGTTGCCTTTATTTTATTGTTGTAGTTAGATAGGACAGAGAGAAATGAAAAGAGGAGGGGAAGGTAGAGAGGGGGAGAGAAAGATAGACACCTGCAGACCTGTTTCACCGCATGTGAAGTGACTCCCCTGCAGGTGGGGAGCTGGGGGCGTGAACAGGGATCCTTATGATGGTCCTTGCGCTTTGCTGTCACCTGCGCTTAACCCTCTGTGCTACCACCCAACTAACTTTTAAAACAAACAAGTCCAAGCCAACTAACTTTTAAAACAAACAAACAAACAAACAAGGCAGGAGAGATATTATAATAGTTTTACAAAAAAAGCTTTCATCTCAGGCTTCCAAGTCTCAAGTTCAGCCTCCAGAATCACATAAATCAGAGCTGAACAGTGCTCTGATGTCTCTGTATCTCTCTCCCCTCATTAAAATAAAACTGAATAAAACATAAACAAAAATCATATCCTCTCTCAAGTATACTTCCTTTGAATCAGTAGCCTTCTAAAAATTTGACTCAATCTTCTTCTATTTTCACTCATTAATTTCTAAAATATCAATTTCTATTTATCCTGCCTTTTAAAATCCATTACCAAACTCGCAGCCTAATTCACCACACTATACGATGGACTATTTAGTCACTTGTTTTTTTTATCAAGATGAAACTGTCTCATGACATGCAAATTTAAGATGTACAGCAAATGTGTGGTTTTTCTTAAGTATTCACTGAAATATGGTGACCACCATGATTTTTGTTATGATGAAGATTCAAAGATGAAAACACAGATTCAATAGAAGTAGGATTTTGATGGTTGCAGTTGTAATTCTTAGAGAAATATAGAGGTGTAATGTGTCCTGGAACCCCACCTCCCCAGAGCTCTGCCCCACTAGGGAAAGATAGAAACAGGCTTGGTGTATGTATGTCCAGCAAAGGAGCAGTTAAAGAAGCCAGACCTCCAACCTTCTGCACCCCTTCCCTAAGTATGTATCCTTGGCCCATACTCCCAGAGGGATTAAGAATAGGGAACCTTCCAATGGAGGGTATAGGATATGACATGAATTGTGGTGGGAATTGT